>NC_140068.1:131893451-132238451 GCF_964194135.1 Talpa europaea | reverse complement strand
GGTACAGTCAGAAGTGCGGGAGGGTGAGAGAATTCACCAGAGCCAGAGCAGAGAGCAGACAGGCAGAAGGACCGAAGTACACTGCTGAGGGGGAGCAGCGGGCGGCAGGAGAGGTCTGTGTGCCATGTGGGACCCTCCTCCAGTGGCCGGGGAGCAGCCGGGGATCGAACCAGCGCTACAGAGGCTGCGGGCAGCTTCATAACCCAGCGCTCAACTGCTGCACCACTGGGGAGGCCCTCCACCTCTAGTTTCTGGTCATGTGACCCCTGCACCCTAAATTTTCTACTCTTAGCCTCCATCAAGGAGCACTGCTCAGGACTATTGTTCTTCAACTTAGGGTTTTTTTTTTTTTTTTTGACTGGGACTCTGGGTTTAGGGAAGCAGACCCCAGGGGTGCAGGGCCATTGTCCACTCAACACGTCAGTGCTCATCATGTCCACCTGACTCATCACTGATGGTGTTAACCTTCAATGCCAGGTTAAGGCAGTGTTACCCAGATACCACCTTACACCTGTGAGAATGACCCATTGAAGTGTGTGGAGAAAAAGGAACTCTGGTGGTGGGTCAGAATGGAGACTAGTCCTGTTAGCCAGCAGAATAAGGGGTTCTTAAACCTGTGCACTTCACATGAGTTATGTCATCAGCTGCATAAAGACAAAACATACTCTAATGCATAACACCTTCGTTAGAAAAGAAAATTAATACAAATCAGTGTGCAATAGAGAATTAATGTGCAATAGCAAAAGAGAAGAAAAGGAATATAGGTAGAATAGTTCCCAAGTGAAGCACCCAAAGTTACCCGTCCCCTCATGGGTAAATGCCCAGCCAAACAGGCTTGCCCAAAGCAGGCCAGCTGAGGCCCAAAGGCCTGCCACAAGGTGAAGGCATCTAGTGGTAGAGACCCATGGGACAGGGGTAGGAAATGCCAGACAAGTCTGGAAGGAAAAGAGAAAAGTCAAAATCCACAAAAACATAAGAGCAGCCATTGTTAGCCTCCCCTTGAGTCTCTCATGCACGTCTTTGTCTCTTTCACGTGTCTCTTTCCATGTCCCCAACTCCTTGGCACAAGTCCAAGCCTGAGGAGCGAGAGTGGCTTCTTCTTGGAATGTCTCTCTGCTCCATGCGCCTCCTCCAGTCTCCTCTCCCCATCGTGCTCCACGTCTTCCTCCTCTTCCTTGGCTTCTCCTCCCTGCTCAGCCCCACCTTTCCTGGGGCGGGGCAGGACACCTGGAACCTCCCTTTTCTATGGAGAGCACATGGTACAGTCCTGCCCCTGTGGAGAACAAATGAGGGTTCCTCAAAATATTCAAAATAGACCTGTCACCTGGTCAGGGACTCCATTCCTTGGTATTTATCCAAAGAAGGTAAAACACTAATTCCGAGGAATATGCGCCTCCTATGGTCACTGCAGCGCTGTCCACCATAACCAAGCTATGGACACAACCTAAGTGCCCAACGGCAGAGGAGGGGATAAAGAACACAAGCTTTATACCCAGTGGAATACTACCCAGCTGTGAAAAAGATGAAATATTGAATTTGCAACAACATGGATAGATGTGGATGGGATGACGCTAAGTGCTGCACCTCCCCCTGCAGTGACCTTTTGCGCAGTCTCTCAACCCTGAGGCGGCCTCATCGTTCACTGCTGTGCTGGTCCGCGGCAGCTAAGTGAAAAAGTTTGGAGGCGAAAGTTAAATACTGGATGATTTTATTCATATGTGAAATATAAAGAAACAAAGCAGGGACTGGTAAAACTAAACCAAAACAAACTCTAGAATTGTAACTGCAAAACTGAAGCTATGGGGTGGGGTGAGAGCAGGAAACAAGGTAGGAAGAGGGTCCCATGGACTGTGGTGGAGGACTATGGGGGCCCTTAGGTGGGTGGGAAGTGATAATGAACATCTAAAGAGGGTGACCCTGTGCCTCGCACACATGCAGTGTGTAAACCAGTGTTACCTCAACTGAATAATACAATGAGGGGAAAAAAGAAAAGTTCTTAAGCAAAAGAAAAAAATTAACTGGTCTTCTCCATCAATCACCGGCCTCAGGACTTGGCCTTCGCCTCCTCACTGTCATGCAGGCTGAGGGGCTGGTTTTCCACAAGGGCAGAGGCAGGAGGTGCAGGGACTCCTGGGGCTGCTCAGACACCGCTGGGTAGAGACAGTGCAGAGAGGGCGGCTCTGAGGGGACCAGAGACAGAGGGTTAGAGTAACCCCAGTGCTGAGCGAGGATCTGGTTCCCAAGGAGAGGGGAGTGTGTGTGTGTGTGTGTGTGTGTGTGTGTGTGTGTGTGTGTGTGTAACAGCAGAGACAGGATACACAACATAAGATGATGGGAAGTCAATTAACATCAAGCTCCAGAATAAATTAATTCAAATCACACACAGAGTAGAGAGTGTCAGAACAACAACTCAGTAAATACAGTTCCACGGAGAAGCAGTTTTTTAGCAGGACTGAAAAAGCATTGGGCCTGAAGAGGAGGAGGAGGTTTAGAAATACCTAATGTTTGGCTTGAGGTGGAAGGAGCTGGGCAGGACCCCCCTCCAGGCCCCGCCCACAATATGGTGGCACCTTCACCCTGACAGCTCCCTCCCCCAAACCCCAATTTTTCTCTCCTTTGGAGTCACCATAGAAAACCCACTGGCCTCAGAGTTAGGGAGCACCATGGGCTGCAGCTACTTTCTCTCTAGACCAGAGCTGGAGGGAGCCACACAGGGGGAGGGGGGAGTGTGTGCCCTGCTGGCCTGGCCCAGGGGCTGGATTAGCCCAGGTCACCCCAGTTACCGAGCTGAGCCTTTGTCCACAGTCCAGGAAGGGAGGGAGAGATGGAGCAGGGTCTGCCTCAGCTCCTGGAGAAAGGTGTAATGTTAGGTGGGTGAACTTAGGTTTCTTTCTCATTCTGGGCTCCCCCATCTCCCCAGGTACCCCTCCATGTGCAGCAGGGAGAGGATCTCAGAGAAACCCAGGCTGGATCCCGCACCTCCCTCCCCACTATCGTGTTCAGGGTGAATCCCCTTGTATTCATGGCCACACTGGAGGAGAGCACAGAAAGGTAAGTATTATTATTGTATTCGCAAGTGATTAGAAGTAAGATTTTTTACTATAAATGCTCTTTTATTTTTGTTGTTGCTGTAACAGTGCTGTGCAATCAGAAAAAAAACCTGGGAGAGGGAGAAAGTGTGGACTTGAGTTTTCATGATGCAAACAAAAAAAAAAAAAAAAAAAGGAAAAAAGCCAAAAATGAAAATAAGACAAACATGGATTATTCAGTTTAACCCATGACACCCTGGAAGTTGCCAGATATCATGATCCCAGAGCAATTAATGTCTGTGGGGAGTGAGACTCAAAAGCCCAGCCCAGGAAACACAGCGGGGGATGCAGGGCTCTGACCAGCCCAGGGCCCCCCTGCTGTGGCAGCTGCAGTGAGGAAGGTTCTCCGAGCTGAGGAGTCTGGGAACTCAGTGTGGTCACATCCACTGGAAACATCCAGAGTGAGGTTGGGTCATCCTAGTGACAGCTGCCTCACTACCAGCCCAGGCCGTCCTACTATTGATAAGTCAAATTTAAAAAATTCCTCCCTGGAGGGAAAGTGTCAGGGAAAGGTGGTGGTGTCCATGCAGGCCCTTCCCTCACAGCCCGGCCCAAGGAGAGTCCCCGAGTGTCTCCTCAGGGGCCTCTGCTGCCTCCTCTAGTGAGCAGAGGACTAACATCACGGGGGAGGGACACCTGCCCTGCCATGTCTTCCCTCCTGGGGATCCTGTGGGGAGTGAGCCCCTGAGCACGTGTGCAGACAGCTCGGGACCCAGCACAGGGAGTGCTTGATCCTGAGGGCTCCTGGGCCTTTGTGGGAAGGAACTTGAAATATAATTAGGTCTCCCCAGCTTCTCCTGGAGCTCCCAGAGGGACAGGGCTGTGCACACAAGGGGAGCCGCATCCAGAGTAAGGTTCTGTGTCTTAATTGTCTCCCCAAGAGGACATTGCCTGCTCCCTAGAAGCTTCCTGGAGTGCTTGGATATCTAAATAACATTAAAATATTACGAAAATCGAAGCCTCCACCATCTGGGCGTCTAGCTCATCCCAAACCTGGCATTTATCCTAAAGACAGGCATCCTAAGACATTCAGGCACCCGAGCTCAGAACGCCCCACCCATTGCCTTCTCAAAACAGCACCATGCCTTGAGAACATCTTACCGACAAGGTAAAGGAAGGCTAAGGCCTAGGGTAAGGCAAAACTTAATTCTTTGCTCCCTCTAAGGAGCCATGTGGAATGGGGCATGGTGAGAACCTGAGGTTTAAGGAAAACCCGGCGTTTGGGGATGACCTGACAGTTTGACTTATAAGTTATGGTTTTCAATAGAGAATAATTGAACTTAAAAGAGTGTTCATAAGTTTGTTTAATCGCCACTGGGTGGTAAAAACATCCATCGTGATGTTGGAAAACGACGCCTCTGGTGTGTTTCAGTCCCTAAACTGATGTTTGCAGGAAGTTTGCCTTTTCTTTCTTCTGGATTGTAGAATCAAGTGCCAGGTATCAACTTTTATTCAATTTTTTTCCCAGTGGGAAATTTTCTTCAATTCTCAAGTCAGAATTTACTAATATTTGAAGCTGCTGTCACCTGATGATTTTGGAACGGATTTCACCAACCTTCTTCATTCCAGTACACATTTCAAAATCCTTCATACTTAGAATCTTCACCCTGAAGATTTCCTCTGTGAGGGCTGTGATAACCGACTCTTTGAAATAGAAAGTTGCGGGCCTCCCTGGTGGTGCAGCGGGTGGAGCACTGCGCTGTGAAGCTGTCCGCAGCCTCTACAGTGTGGGTTCGATTCCCGGCCGCCCAGGGAGAAACCCACATGGCACGGCAGACCTCTCCTGCCTCTCCCGCTGCTCCCCTCAGGAGTGTCTTCTGTCTGTCTGCCTGTTCTGCTCCCCACTCTGTCTCTGGTGATTTCTTTCACCCTCCCAAGCCTCTGACTATACTCCAGTTCTTATATAAATAAATAAATATTTAAAAAGAAATAGAAAGTTGCCTATATTTTCCAAAATTCAAATCATAATTCATAAAAGGGCTTCAATCACTTCCCCCACCTCTCAAAAACATTGTCTCAATTCCTTCCCACTGCACGGTCTGGTTAGGAACTGAACCAAACTATATTAAGGACAATTATAAATGAAAGACTTGAAACAGTGGATCAGAGGGAGGGATAATGACGGAAAGAAAATTCTGAATAAACGGCATCATTCCTCATAGGGCCCAAATCAACCTTTGGAACACATAAGCCAATTTAATTCTTCTTGTTATCTCTCATAAGTGAGAATTTTGTGGCAATACCAAATGCCTGAGAGTTTAGGACATTTTTTTTTTCTTTTTCTCCAAGTGGGAGTTGGAGTTATCTGATTTCAGCAAGGTTGGAGGATGGTGTGTGAGGAGAGCAAGAGGTTCCAATGGAGCTCAGATTGAAGTCCAGCCCTTGCTATGCAACTAGTGGGCTTTGCTCATGCCTTGACACTTCTTTTGACAAGGTAAAACTTCTATTTACTTCCATAGGGAAGGGTTTGCTTTCTGGGTCTGCTTTCATGTGTAGATGTCTAAAGTGAGAAATCCCACCTTGTCTCATTATTTGTACTCCCATTTTTACTGTGTTTCTCTAATTATATTATGTAAATATCACACATTCATTGTGAACAACTCAAACCATTTATAAAATATGAAACTATGAAATATAAAAATGTAATTAAAAATATCTTGTCATCTTACCATAATAATAAACATTAATATTTTGGTGACATTTTTGCATGCATCTCTTTACATATCTATGTGTTTTTAATAAACAGCATTTAGCATAAATGATAATTTTCCTGTGGATACCTTTCCACACCCATCTCAGCAGCTTAATCCCCATCTCCATTTTCCCCAAGTAACACACATATCTTAGCCAGAAAAAAAACTTGAGATTTTGCATGGGAATAGTTTATTTGGGTTCATTACCGTGGGAACAGGAAACATAAAGCAGGGAGTGGAAAAAAAGTTGATACCAGGGAGCTTTACTGACCTGGGTACTGCCATGGGCAACTGGGGTTCAATCTCCCTGACAAATAAGGTGCAACTGGACTAAGGTGGTGGAAGTTGATACCTGCATGAAACTGCTTACTATGATACAATAAACTATAGCAGTAAAAAGGTGAACTGAAGGGATAGAAGACATGAGGTCTGAGAAATGTCCAATACAGTCTACTCCTTACACCACTCAGATCTTTTCATGGGCTCTGTGGAGTCCAGTCAGTCACAGGGTCTTTGATGTGGTGGCCAGTGACAAGCTCTACAAAAGATCAGTTAATGGGCCAAGCCTCCACAGATGCATGTGGTCACAACACCATTATTAATGTGCTTTGTCTCTTTCCCACACAGCCATTCCAGATTCCCCTCCCCCTGGAGCAAACCTACATTCTTCATCCCTGCAGAGTGGGAGGCTGAGTCCCTCACCCCCATCAGGACATGGTTGCTGCATGGCCTCTTTGTATTTCTACTTGGCAAGAAGCCCCAGTTCTCCAGAGTTTCTGCACGTGCTCATTTCTTATTACATTGTGCAGCAGCAACCCTAGCTCCTCATAGTAATCAGGGTCAATTATTCTGAAAACAATAACAATAGAGTTCATTATGGCTCACTGGCTCAAGGAATATAAATGCTTAGGCAGTAGATATAACATCAAATCTAGCAGAACCTTGCTGGTACAAATATGCCTCCCAACGTCCCACCTCACGTCCCTGGAGAGCCTCTAAACTAATAGGGTGAATGCGTGGGGTGAGAAGGATAAATTCCTCCAGTGGATCATTAGGAGTAATGGTGAGAGTGGCTGATCCTTCTTCACCTCTTAGTTGCAGGATCCATGCTTTCTCGATATTGGAACACAGATTATATATTGGCCATTACTCAATGTGTATAACACATGTTGAAAGCTGCCTACCACCATCTCAGAGTGTTTTGCCCAAGATAAAATGTTAAAAGTTTTTAATGTCTCTCCTCCTTCAATTATGCTGTCAACTTCCAAGTGACATGCTGTGTGGTAGAATCAGTGATTCCTGCAGACATGCTGCCAATGTCATACTTATTTCACCATAAAACGTGCCCCTTATCAGAGGCAATGTTATATAGGCTCTATGCTGGTGAATCAGGCAATCTGTTGGCTCTTGAATGGAGATGCTGGCAGTCAGGGAAGGGAATCTTACATCCAGAATGGATGTCAATTCTTGAGAACACATCACTCTCCATAACAGGGTAAACTGAGTGAAGAAATCCACCTGTTTCCATGTAGCTGTCTGGTCTACTTAAGTGATGTTATCACAGCAAGAGCTTGACTGTGATTTCTTTGACTGGAAATCTGGGCATTCGTGAGTGACAGTGACTTATGAATCTCCCATGATGAGAAAAAACTCATGCTACTGGAATCAGGTATGATCAAATCACCCTTGATCTCGATTTCTATGACTTTCAGGGACTGTTGAATAAGCCCTGGGGTGACCAACGAGAGAGACTGAGTGTTATCCACACAAAGGGGATATTATCTGTGGTAGGTGCTCTCTGAGGTGAGAACTCACATGAGACACAAAGGTCTTACACCCTGTGTCCACTCCCATGGACAAAAATGCCTCATTTCCTAATTTCCTTTGACGTTCATCTTCTCATCTTGCTCCTTCTCAGCACTGAATCATTCAGAAAGTCACAAGCCACTGCCAGGAGTCTATTTTATAGCCGTAACGGAGGGAGGTCAACATTGCCACCATTCAAATTAAGTCATCAGGGCACTGCCTGCAGCTCTTGCCAATCCTCACTGTCTCATTGGGTGCTCCTGGGTGAGGCTATTTAATGAAATTGTAGCCCTGGATGTCCCATTACATCTCTAATCTTAATATCTTCCTCCTAAAACATATGTTCTTATAAATGGATGCCCTAACATGGACTGATATAGACATTAATAATGATTTCTTGATTATACTTATGTAATGACCTATGGCTGATTTGATAGATATTGCTCATTTACAAAACCCTACTGTTTAACTAAAATTCAATATCCCCAATTTTTTTTTTCTTTCGGCATAGGGATAAGAGGATTCAGCAGAGACAGAGTGGGAAGCAGAACAGGTAGATTTACTGAAATACACTGTTAAGGGAGCATCTGGTGAGATAGGAGAAGTCTGCTGAGCCCTAGCAGGGTCAGCTCCCTGAGCTGGCCTAGATTCAGGCCTCAGTGGTGACAGCGCTGAGACTTCACCCCTAGGACACCAGGGAGGCCCAGCAAACCAAATTTGCATTACACCTACCATGTGTACTACCTCTATTGTGTACTTGGGAAGATCCCAGGTCACCACTTATTTGCTTCCTGCTCTGTAAAACGCCCAGGTAGAATTCAGAACAGAGACAGCAGACATATGAAGGAATCACTGCCTGAGGGGCCTGGGCAGTGAGTGGTTTGGCTAAAGGGTTTACACTAGTTGTAGATCTTCTGCATAGGCCATAGCAAGAAGGAGGCCAGCACTATGACAGAACTGGACGCAAAAGGAGTGAAAAAATTTGGGTGATACAAAACAAACTTTATTAGTATTTCTATAATGAACAAGAAACTCTGGAGGAAATAAAATGAAAACAATTTGAAATCAATTAGGAAACAAAGATTTTTGAATTACAAGAGGAGGGCCAGGTGTCAGTGGTTGGAGGGATAGTAGAAGTTAAACAAGGATATGTGGCTAGAGAGGTGGGTGAGGAGAGGTTTGGGGTCAGCGGTGCTTAGTCAGCACCAGAGGTGGGCAGGCAGGACAGGGGTCAGGGGATGGGACCCTGGAGGAACGGCATCAGGTGAGCACCCTCTGCATATGTTGTTCCAGACGAACAGGAGAGCCCAGCAGGCCTGCTGGGTCAGACAGACAATGCCCAGGGTACTGTAGCTGTTCCTGGGCACTCTGAGCTCACTAAACCCCTACATAGCCTGAAACTCCCCAGATTCCAGCAGGATGTCCCCAGGCTGCTGAGCTAATACCAGCCCTGCTGGGGAAACTAGTCCAGGACCTGCAACCTGTGGGACAACCTGCTGGACATAACCATACACCACCTGTTTGTGGGGAGCCAGGCCCTAGCCAGGCCCCAGCAGGGCATGCTGGCAGTGGTGTGTTTACACCAGCCCCACCGCGGGAGACAGGTAGAGGCCAGGATGCTTCAGGAGCTGCCCAGTGTGGGCAGTTCACACCCACCCCTTCTGGGGAAGCCAAGACTGGCGCAGGATCCCAAAGACTTCTTTGAGGATTTTAAGATAAGAGGAGTGCTGCAGGAGGAACCAGACAATGACCAGGATGCTGCACCCCATGGGGACAGTGCTGAGCTCACTCCACCCCTGCTGGAACAGCCAGGCCCTGGCCAGGAGAATGCAGCCTATGCAAGAGCGTCCTGAGCTCGAACCACACCTGTGGGAGGAAGCCACTTCTGGCCAAAATCCTGCAGGTTCAAGTGAGGGTGCGAAGGCAGCAGCAGCCCTGCCTGGGGAACCAGCCCCTGCAGGGATCCTGCAGCACAAGCAGAGACAACCCCGGTGTCTGCTTCTCTCCAGTCAGCAACTTGGCTGGGCTCTGGCCTGTCCCATGGGCTGCAGGGGAGCCTGACTGTGCTCCTTGAGAAGCGGCTAGAGATGCGATTGGACAGGCCATCAGCCACACGCCAGATTGCCACTTGTCTTTTCAAACAGACCACATGCTAGAGCCCTGAGCAGGGACCACCCTAAAATAGGGGGCCCTTGGTATTCTGTTCCTCAAATGAGGCAGTTGCAGATGCCAGGTCAGACTGCTCGTGGTCCAAATCTAGCCCGTGTGGTCTCCTCCAAGGGCCACCTGACCCTACCCCGCCCAGCCGGGCCCATGCACCAGCCTGGGCCACTCACCCTCGGACGGCTCCTCCAGGGATTTCGGGTACTGCAGCCAGTTCCTTTGGACATGTGCCCCAATCTCAAAGTTGCAGGTGCACTTCAACCTGGGCTCTGTGCTGGGACAGATCCCACACCGGGCTGTGGGAGGACAGTCGGGGAATTGCACTCTCTGGATCTCTTCAACTTCCTGGACACAAAAGATCTCGGGGGAGTAAACAGACACACCTGCTGGGTAGCAAACAGCTGGGGCAAGAGGGAGCAGCCATGACGCTTTGGGTCCCACCACCAGCCAGGCTGGTTCTGGTGTAGACATGAGCAGACTCCTGGGTGGGCCAGACCCTCCTTCCTGGAGCATGCACACACTCACTCTCACCGCACGCACACCCGCACTCACAGGGGGAAGGGAGGAGTAGGGGCATCAGAGCCCTGGAGTGGTCTGACCTGTCCCCAGGGCCCCCCTAGTTACCTCAGGGGCAGTGCTGGCGCTGGCCTGAGGCGTACGCACAGGCTCCTCATGCCTTTCAGCAGAGTGTGACACGAGTTTCGGGGACCTTTTTTGGGTCCACTGTGGGGAGACCTGGGCAAACAGCAAGAAAACGTGGGGCGGGTCCAGGCCCACCAGGCAAGTGAGCTGGGTCAGGTTTGGTTCAGAACCAACTGCCTGGGGACCAGGGTTCCGAGGTCATGTGTGCCCTGTCATCTCGCGGAGGTGATGTCACTTCCTGGGTCCCCTTCCCTGGACTTCCTGCTCAGACAGATGCCCCCCCCCGCTCCCCCCCCCGGCCCGCCACATGGCTACCTGGGCCACTTCCTGTTGGCCCTCCATACCAGGCTCATCTCACAACACTGACAGCAGCACAGCCTCCCAGAGACCTTGGATGGAGCCATGCAGCCAGGGACAACCTGGGGACCCAGGTCTCTGGCTGCTGACCTGGCTCATCCTCCCTGCCAGGGAGCAGGCCCTGCAGCATCGGCAACTCCAGGCTCCTGTCTCCCATGGGCCCAGAGGAGCTCCAGAGTGTGGAGCCTTTCCCAGGGCGGTCCTGGGGAGTGGGCCACTCCTCTCTGCTGCCCTTGGAGGGGAGGCTGGTGTCAGGCTCACAGCACTTGGAGGGTCCCACCCGGGGAAGGGCACCTGCACACGCCTCACCCAGGCCTGGCCAGCCCTGCTGGGGGCAGAGACATCTCCCACCCGGGGTGCCTGTCCTCCCACCCAGTGTGCCTGTCAGCCCTGCTCCTCTCTGGCCGTGCCCTACAGGGCCCTGTGGGCCCAGACAAGGTGCCAGGGCCACAGACAGTGCACACCTGCCGGCCACAGACTTCTCAGGGCCCCCTGCCTGCTCACACACCTACCCACCTGCCTGGAGGTTGTATTGACTTGGGGCTGGGTTCTGACTGGGACGAGGCCACCCAAGGCAGGGGGTGTCCACTCCAACAGTGACTGATGCCAGCGAGGCCTCTTCTGTCTCCTTCCCTGTCCTCACTGGCTGACTCTCCCTTTCTCTTTCTGTATGTCCCTCTGATGTTCTCTCTCCCCCTCCTGGTCTGTCCTCATCTCACTCTCTGTGTGTGTCCCTGTCCTTCTCTGCTTCTCTGTCCCTGCCCCATTCCTCTGTGTCCCTGTCTCAGTCTCTCTCTGATCCCCAGTGTGCAGAGGACCAGAGGGAGGGAGGGAGGAGCACAGGGGACTGAGGTGATGGTGCACGGGTGCCTTGGAGAAGGAAACTCTATGGGGACTACACCTGAGGGGGTAGGTGGAAAACAAATAGTCTTTACAAGTGAAAAGTGAAGTTAAAAAATAAAAAAAAGAAGAATATAAAAAAAAAATACAATCACGCCTGCAGGATCCTCATCCTGTCTTGGCTTCCCCAGCAGTGGGGGTGTGAACTGTCCACACTGGGCAGTTCCTCAAACATCCTGGCCTATACCTGTCTCCCGCAGTGGGGCTGTTTTGATCCTGTCTCCTGGAGGCAGCATAAAATTGGGTTTTGTTTTTGGTACAACCAGTCACTCTGTGTCTTTCTGTTTGGTGAATTCAATTCATTTCCATGAAGGGTGATGACATGATGACTTACTACTGCGCTTTTGTCTTTAGTCAAATCCAGGCAAGAAATGTGTGGTAGGGCCTCCCCGGTGGCGCAGCGGTTGAGCACTGGGTTGCAAGGCTGCCCGCAGCCTCTGCAGCATCGGTTCGATCTCTGGCTGCTCCCTGGCCACCGGAGGAGGGTCCCACATGGCGCGCAGACCTCTCCTGCTGCCCGCTGCTCCCATCAGCAGTGTAATTCATCAGTCTGCCTGTTCTGCAACCTGATCTGGCTCTGGTGAATTCTCTCACCCTCCTGCACTTCTCACTGTACCCAGTGCTTGTATAAATAAATAAATAAACAAATCTTTAAAAAAAAAAAAGTTGTATCTCAATAAATTTGCTTTAAAAACATAACAAATAGGGTCTACAAGTTGCCCTGTGTCTGTCCTCCACAGTATCCTCATCAAGGGCTTGTGGGGCAGGAAACTGCCTGAGCCCACGAGGAGCTGAGCACAGACGGTTTCACTGGACAGAAGCCGTCATGGCGCCTCCTCTGCGTGGTCCTGAGTCACGCGATGAGATGCTGACATCACGCTGCATCTGTGATGGGAGAGACTTTAGGGGCCTTGGGTGGGAGGCAGCTTATTTTTCATGTGGGCAGAATAGAAATAATGAGTGTCCAGAAGGTCTACTGTGTTGGTTTTCAATTCTCCACCAGTTCTGGGATACACAGGAGGGGAGACAGCTCCCCCGTGAGTGTGTCTGACTCCCTGGCTCTTCCTCGTGAGGAGAATGAAGAAGAAGGGACGTGCCACGTCACAGAGTCAGGCTCACAGGGGCTGAGACTTCCCGCCCGGGCTCCCCCTCTCTGGGGTGACTCCCTGCACACGGTGGACCCTCAGCTAAGGGGACGCCCACAGGACAAGGACCTGAGGGTTTTCTCCAGGAGCCACATGCAGGAGCTCTGAGGCAGGTCCTTCCACGCTGATCACGGCCATTCAGAGTCGCCAACATCTCGTCCCGATCACAGCCTCGTGGAACCCAGAGCTGGAGCCTCTGAGTGAGGCCCCACCTGCCGCCTCCCCCTCAGAGACTGTGGAGATGCCAGATCTTTGTTTTAGGTGCAAAGGAGGAAGAGATTTGGTACAAACCAGTAAAATATTCAGGCGATAAAGTGATCAGTGGCTGTTTTCTCACAAGAAACAGTGGAGGCCAGAGTAGCTCACGTGACGGTCAAGGTCCTGATTGCAATGAGCTGTCAGACAAGGAATCCAAGTCCTCTGAAGTGTCCTTCAAAATATGTGATTTTTAAAAATCAGTTCTACCGTTTTCAGATTCCCATTTAATTTTGCTGTTTTGTTTTCTTTATACTATCCCCAGAGCGGTGTCTGCAGGGTCACGGCACAGAGGGGCTGTCAGCAGCCTGGAGCTGTGAGCAGGGCTGACTCTAACCTGCTAGCAGGGAGTGGGGCCCTGGAGCCCCAGAATCATTCCCCACAGATGGCCCTCCAGGGCAGCACAGGCCTTTCTCCTCTTGATTCCCTGAATCACCTCCTCTTCATTGCAGGAATCTCCCTGCCACCCCAGCATTGGAGAGTTGGGGAGGATGTTGAGGCTCAGGAAATGGGGGCCTCCTCCTAACCATCTGTCCTCTCCTCCTCTCTCTCCTTCATCAGCCTGAGTGTGCGTGTTTGAGTCACACCAGCCCTGCACTGACAGGAAAGGCCCAGAACCTAAGTGATTCCCTAATCAGTTACAGCTCCAGCCCCTCTGCAGTCCCACCAGGGGAGACAGAGACTCTCCCAGGCCCAGCCAGAGTCGCATCTCCCACACAGACCTTCCCCTCACAGTGTCCCCGATGCTGCCCCTTCCTGGCCCCACCCTTCTTCATGCCCCCAACACTCCTTTTGGGCCCCATCCCCTAGTCCCCATTTTCATCCTCTGCTCCATTTCCAGGAGCCTCCCTGTCTTCCTAGTCATGCCCTGGGGGCTCTCCTCAACCTCCCCTCATTCAGGGATGGAAAATTTTTAAAAGATGTATATTTGTTTATTTATTTCCTTACAGCGTAGGTCATCTTTCTATAGTTATTGTTCCTCTTAGGTGCGGCCCTTCCACCAAGGATCCACCACACACCACCACCAGCTCCCCGGGGTCTCTCCCCGGCTCTGATCACTCCTGCTCCCCCCTGCTGCAAGACGTGGATGGTGGTTGGCCCCGGGTCTTGGTGTTTTCCTGGAACCTTGTCCTTTTCTTGGGCGAGGCCCTGGGCTCCTGGGTAGAATTGAATGTTAATTCCCTGGAAGCAGAAGCAGAAACAAAGTACAGAGACTCTGGAGTCCACGGATCCATCCGAGACTGAAGGAACCTCTATATTTGGGGATCAGCCCATAGTCTGGGAATCAGCTGTAATGACCTGGAAACCTGCCTTTGTCCTTTGTCCATAGGACTAAGAAAATTTGGGGACTTCTGACCTGACACTGGACTTGGGCGCCCCCTTGTGAGCAGATCCCTGTCCTGCCGCTGGGGGCCCAGGGAGCCTGGGGAGGGCCTGGCTGAGCAGGAGAAAGGGCGGCTCTGGGCTCCTGTGCTCAGCCCTGTGGCCACACGGGGGCGCTGCCGCGCTGCTCCGGATTTGGTGGCGCTGCCAGGACGGGGCGGGGGCTGAGGTGGGCACAGCTGGGGATGCTGGAGGGTGGCGACCTGGGGGTGAGATGCTCTGTGAGGAGTCAGAGCAGCAGGGCTCAGAGGAGAGGAGACTCCGGAGCCTGCCCTGTGTGTGAGGTTTCCATCTTTTCTCCCAGAACCCCTCTCTCCAGTCCCTGGACGGTGATACCTGGGAAAACTGGAAAAGAAAAAAATTTTTCTTTATATAACCTATTAAATATTGAGAGTATTTTAAAAAATAACATTTAAAGAATACTGTTCGATTTACAGAAAAGTTGCAAAGGCAGTACACGTCTTGTTTATCCCACACCATTTCCCTTTTGTTAACATCCTACATGAGTACAGATTTTTTTTTTTTTACCACTAATGCAGCAATGTTGACATAATAACTAAACGCCATACTTTAATTCATTTTTGCTAATGTCCATTTTATGCCCAATAATCCCATCCAGTTTGCCTGGATGACAGTTTCTCAGACTTTCCTTGTTTCCTTGGGAGAGGTGTTGGGGTCACAGATGGGGGTTCTTGGGTCACCTCTAAGAAAAACTTCACCAGAGTCCTCCTTTCAGTGGGGTGAGGGCACACACACACACGCATACATATGAAAAGAAAGAAGTCCATGCTTGCACAGACACAAATTGGCAGGAGGACCTGATCCTGGAGTGGGGGGGGGGCGGTTTTGGGGAAGCCTGTTACTGGAGGCTCATTAGAACACTGTTGGTGTGTGTGGTGTGGAATTACACATTTTAATAGGTGTGAAGCTGTACTCCAAAAATTTATACAGTGTTATAAACTAGTGTAACACACGCATATATATATTAATTATTGCTTTTGGGTGTTTTGCTTACATTACTGCTAAAAGCCATGATCCATTACGGAGGTCTTACTATGTGGGCCTCTTAGTTGAATCATAGTCTCTGGTATACTATCAGCTTTCCAATCCTCAGATATGGAGGAAATTTCTAATTCCATTTATACCACATCTAGGTCATGGGTAAGAAAATGTTTGCTCCTCAGTTGATCTATGTAGCCAAATCTGCATCAGTAATATAGAAAATCCTTGAATTTCCTCAAATTATGTCCTGGAAAACGTTCCTCAAATTATGTCCCCTGCAGTTATTTCATTGTTTTCCTTTCCTTTCCAGTCTGATTTGGCTAATTTTAATGCCATTCCAATAGGGAGCAGTGGTAGAGAAAGAAATAGATGAGATAGTAATACATCACTCCTTAATTCTTGTAGCCCTAGGAAAATCAAGTGTTCTCTATGGTGGTGAAAAGAGGAGATTATTTCCTGATGCAGGAGCACTCACAATGTAATGGAAATGCAGGGTTGTATTGCCATGGTTTGATCCATAGCACATTTTGGAATAGTGCCCAAGTCCTGTTTCATAAGCCTAAATAACTAACCTGGACCCGGGTTCCAAGGAGGACCATGAATTTGTGGCTCATGCGTGCACACTCCTCTGCCCCACGGGGAGCATATTGTGGCAACACCCTTGTACAGACTTTGTTTCCTGTGGTTTCCTGAGGGGAGGTTCCCCGAACTGTGTTTGCATGGAATAGCTGTGAGCCATCTACAAACTTCCATAATGGAGTTTCCCTTCATGTATTTAAGCTGTATTCTGTTGTATAGTGATTTGTGGACCAGACAATGTAGCAGAAGTACACTGAAGCAAGTTGATTAAGAGTTGATAAATGAATGTAATGTAACAGAATTAGCTGACTGCTTTATTCTCAAAATGTTTATACTTCAGTTAGTTTATGCTTTAGTTGGAATTACCATGTTAATCCCTTCATCATATTGCTCTGTACTATTCGCAAATAGTTTCTCATTAAAGTCTTTTCTCCTTGATCTGCTTTGCAGACTTTCCAAACAAAGACTGCCACCTTTTTCCAATGTATGTTTCTCAAGCATCACAGAACTGGGGTGTAGACCAGAGGTGCAGTGGTTGAAAGGATTCACCAGAGAGAGTGGGGAGCAGAACAGGCAGATGTACTGAAATACACTGCTCCAGGGAGCAGCAGGCATGACAGGAGAAGGCTGCTGTACCCTATGTGGCTTAGCTCCCTCGTGGGGAATTGAACTCAGGCCACAGCAGTGATAGAGCTGAGACTTACTCTCAAAGCCAACAGCGTGGCCCCTTTCCCAATAATTTCTCACTGCACCATTGGCCATATAGAATTTAATATAAAATGAATGTGTCTTTACTGATCAATGAATCATGTCACAGGCAAGTTTTAGATTTAAATTAATTGGTATGCATGTGTAAGGACTATATACTACATGGTTACTATGAATAGTTTTTTCTGAAATTGAAAAGACTCTTTTTGGTAAATGTCAAAGTAAAAACTAATATGAAAATATTTAACCTTTCATTCTTATTATAACAAAATGGAAAATAACAAATGACAGGGTTTCACATGGTAGCCCTGAAGGATAATGCTTTTCAGATCCCTTTTATCCATCTCTTTTAATAAATAGCCCTTCATTACCTTTTTATGTTACAAGTTTGCATACTGAACCAGATTGCAATGAAATAACAGTCTAATAAAAAACATTATGTTTGAAATAGATGTAGTTCATTCTGTGCCCATAAATTTTTAAGTAGTTGATGGAAAATTGGTCTCTCTAAGTAAGAGATTTTTGTTTTATTTTCAAGTTAGGCTATAGTTTTGGATCTGTGGACAAACCATTTACTCTCCCGTATTATCTTTCTTCTAGCTAATTCTGTGAGTCATAGTCTCTTCTGGTACCATCGATATTATTGCAAAGAGGAAGATTTAATCCGGTGGGGTTTTTTTAGTAGCTGAGTAGCATTTGTGTGTTGTGCGCCATATTTTTGTAACCAACTCATCTATTGTTGGACCCTTAGGTTGCTTCTAACACTTTGGTATTGAAAATACTATTACAATGAACATAGGAGTGCACATATCCCTTCATATTAGTGGTTTTGTATACTTCAGAGAGATATCTAAGAATGGGATTGCTGGATCATCAGGTAGAACTATTTTTAGTGTTTTCAGAAATACCTATCCTACTTTTCTAGGAAAGGAAACAGTCTTCATTTCCACCAACAGTGGAGTAAAGACATGGCTATAAGTTCTGAAATCACAAAATACACAGAAAAACAAAAATGACACAGTTCCTTAATCAGCCTTAGAGATGACTTTTGTCAATCGGATTACATTGGCAAAGGAAACAAAAGCAAATATAAACAAATGGGACAATATTAAACTAAAAGGTTTCTATAGAGTGAAAGAAACCACCATTAAAAAAGCTAATGATTTGGAGAAAATACTTACATATGTCAGACAAGGGCTTAATATAGAAATTTTATAAAGAACTCATTAAACTCATCACCAAAAGAACAAATGCCCCCATTGAAAAGTGGACAGAGATGTTGAAGAGCGCCTTGTCCACAGGAGACAGAAATGGCAGCAGGCCCATGAACGTGTGTTCTTCCTCTCCTATTCAGAAAGCAAATCAGAAGCAAAATGAGCGATCATCTCCTATCTGTTAAGAGGGTTATTATCAAAATAGACAAGAAACAAGTGATGGTAAAGTTGTGGAGAGAAAAAATTCTTTGTAGATGTTGTTACAAATTTAAACTCTTCTAATCATGGAAATAGTGTGGCAATCCCTCAACAAAATTAAGAAAAGAAATATCACATGACCCAGCTAGCTGACTTCTCTTTAGTTGTCAAGCTTTACCACAAAAATATACAAACTTAAATTCAAAGAGATATATGGAACACCATGTTCATCATAACATTATTCACAACACTCAAGACAGAGAAACAAACTCAGAGCCCACTGATAGATGATAAAATAAAAAAAAAAGTGATATATATGATATATATATATATCATATGTATATATATATACAGTGGGAGACTACTCAGCTATAAAGAAGATGAAATCCTGCTGTTTGCAACAACATGGATTGACCTAGAGTATCTATATTTTGCTATCTAAAATAAGTCAGAGGGATAATAAAAGCACCATATGATTTTGTTACAGGGCAAGGAGAGGGGTAGCCCAGACACCACAAACCTACCTGCTCTAAATGGGTTCTGCCGTCCTCCGCATCACCACAAACATATGAGACTTTACTGGGAAGGAACTTCAATACAATTAGGAAACAATATAGGAAAGGCAGAGACTACAGTTTCTTTTTTTTTTAAATATTTTATTTTATATAATTCTTACATCATTTTTCATCTTGGCACAATGTATGCATTTTCAGTTTGGTTATATTCCCAATACAATTGCACCTCCCCCTTATTTTGACTCTAGTCCTTCCTCTCCCTGCCCTCCCTCCCTCCCCCCACCCCGCACCCCCTCCCCCTGCTGTGTGTCTCTATAGTTTCTAAATAAAGTATCCAATGTTACCAGTCCCCTTGTTGGTAAAAGTCCATCCAAAAGGGATTGGCCCAGAATAAGGTCCCAAAGCCTGCCACAGGTCTAAGGCATCTTCCAGTGGGGACCCATAGAAAAGGATCAGAAACCACCAGACAAGTCTGGAAGGAAAAGAGTAAATTATCAAAAGCAAGACAAAAACCGCCATTGCCACCTCCCCACCGGTCTCTCGCCCACATCTGTGTCACCCAGTCCACGACCAAAAGGCAAGCGTGGTTTCTTCACGCGTCTCTCTGCTCTACGTGCCTCCTCTGGGTCTCCTTCTGGCTCCATCCTGCTTCCTTCCTTCCTCAGTTTCCTCTGCAGCTTCTTCTCTCCCTGCTCAGCTCCACCCTCCCTTGGGTGGGGTGGGAACATGGAACCTCCCCCTTTCCTGGGGACCACCCTGTTACAATTTCACTCCTATATGGATGATAGAGAAACAAAACAAATGAACAAACAAAACAAACCAAAAACAACATCTTAGTCTGTAAGAACAAAATATTTGCTGCCAGAGGGAAACAGGAAAAGGGGCTGAGGAATTTGGGTGAAGGAGTTCTTGTATGGGGAAGAATAGAAACTGTTTATTCAAATGTTAATTTTTAATGTACACCAAAACCTATCCCTATATAATGGTACAAACCAGTGGAACTTCAGTAAAAATTAAAAGAAAATGAAGTGAAACACAAAGATGTTTATTAGAGCTTATGAAATTTGTGATAATTCCGAAGCTCCGTTTGTATATATATGTAAAAAAGTAAAAGCTATTCTGAGATATTTTGACTTGCTCTCTTAGATGCAATCCTCATACTTTTCCTTTTTTAAATTTTTTCTCCCTCAGCAGTTAATTTTTAAAAACAATGGAATCAACTGATGGCCTATGAAGGGACATTTCAAGGTCTTAATTTCAGAGGACATTTATTCTGATTGCTGTGTGTTCTTTACAGTTTTTGCTATAATACATGGGAGTCAGAATCTCCAAGATGGATGAGGGTTGCTCAAAGACCCACATTTTGATGCAAATTTCCTAAGTCATCCTAAATTCCAGCCACTTCAAAATTCATGGAGCAAACCCAAAGATGTAAAATTGTGGAGAAAAGGGAAATGATTTCCTTAGAACAAGAAAATGACACCTCAGGCTAAATTCAACCTTGTAAATACAATGAAAAACCAGCCACATTCATTTGTTAATTGTCCTTGGCTATCTCCTTGCTGTAGTGCAGATTTTAGTAGTTGCAAAAGGAACTACAATATATGGTAAATAAAGTTTGAAATATTTATTCTTTGAGGAGAGAGAAATTTGTCAATCCTTGTTCTACAGTCATGATTTGTAAACATTCAAGCGCAGCTTCTCTGGCATAGGGAGGGTGAAGAAAGAGATCTGAGCCTGTGTTCTTCTTCCCTTATCAGGTCTCTGAATCTACAGAAAATAAGGGAACTTTTTAGAGTTTGAAAATCAGTGAATTTATCTTTAATTGCCGCATCAATATTAGCTTGCTAATGCTGTTAATAACATTTATATCAGAAATAATAATAATTCAGGGTCAGTGATATAAGCGATGATTGGATAGTTCATTAAGTGGAACAAACATTATTAAGCAGTCTTTGTGGTGGAACCATAGCTGGGGGAGGCGTGAGGTATGGGGGTGTAAGAGTGCGGCAGAGATGGAGTAGAGAACAGAAAAGGAGGATTTATTGAAATACCCTGCAAGGGAACAGGGGGCAAGAGGGAGCTATACAGCTGTGTGTGAAGGATTTGAGACTTTTACACTAGGGTTCCATAGGGTTTCTTACTTGGGGAGCCAGTTTGCACAGGTTATCGGCTGGGGTGTCTGCTCTTGGGTGCAGACCCTTGACACAGACACATGTGCAGGCCCTGCCTCTGCATTCCTGGAGTTGGGCTGGTTTATCTGCCATGGTGGTCAGTCTAGCGGCCCAGTTCCCATGGCAGCCTTATTGATGCCCTTCTCTGCTCAAGTCTCTCAAACATGACTGTGGGGTAAGAGTGAGAGCTTAGTTTTTAACCTTATGAAATGACACCCTGACACCCCTGTTGGGCCAGATGTATACGGCAGGAGTGACAACATAATCCTTTCTCTGGAAATCACAGTATTTTCTTTCCTTTTTCCAGAATTTATACTATTTTTGCTGATTTGATGGGCTCATGTTTTAATATTTGGTAATTAAACATGGTTTTGACAGGGAATGAGTAATAAAAAAATAAAGCAACCCAATTCAACCCCCTTTTGCTCTTTTGATTGTACCATAACTTACAACTTAATTGTCAGAAATGCTCTCTTAAGAAAATGTAGAATTGCTTCCGTGTTTAGCCTTTGGGGATTTGGGGTTCCCTTTTTGGTAATTTACTTGACACTTATTGATATAAGAGTGTTAAGTCATAAAGTGCATGCTTTGAATTGTTTCTGTCAGTAGAGACTTCCAAATTTAATGGATGCAGACAGGTGAAGACCAAGAAGAGGGAATGTAAATCGCATATAGGGAATTATCCACTGTGGCAGAAAAACAGAAACCAAATGGTGGGGTAGTGTTAAATAAGGTTAAAATTAAGCCCCTACCCCTTGCCCAGCAGGAAGGTTTGGGAGGCTTGAACACAGAGAGAACTGATGAGGCTGCTCTGGGTCCCAATCCGTAAGATGGATCCCTTTGACCAGGAATGTGGAGGCAAGGCCAGGACACATTCTGGGTCAAAGATCAAGCCCCCAGGATCAGACACCCCTGTACTAACCAGCCCAAAACTAACTCCCCAAAGCAAAACTGACAAAACTATTTATAAAAGGGAGCCCAAAATCTTTCTTCACTTGCAGATCTTTCCTGTCTCCCTAGCTGCTTCTCTTAGCAGTGTATTTGAACAAATGTGCCTTTTCTGTTCTCCAGTCTGCCTCTGGTGAAATTTTTCACCCCTGCACATCTGGTCTGTCAAGGTATCATTAAGAATTTGAAAACCAAGCCCCCACTCCTTGGCCAGAGGCAAGTTTGGGAGGCTGGGATGATAAAGGGAGTGGATGGAACTGCCATGGAAACATGGACCTTAAGCTGGTGAGGCCCAGAACTGATGATCCTCTATGCTGATTCAGATCATCAGTCAGGACACACCCAAGACTAGTCAACCTAACCAGTCAATGGTTCTAAAGCGTAGAGACTTGGGACCCAAACTCTGTGCAGTCCACCCTTCCTGTTTCGCCCTCTGCTTCTTTTAGCAGTGTATTTCAATAAATTCGCCTGGTATTTCCCATCTGTCTCTGGTGAACTCTTTCACCCCTGCAGCAGGGCCTCCACCTTGATTCTTCCCCACAACATTCTATATCAATAATCTTTGTTAGATAGAGTGGTGTGATTTCTTATAAAAGAAGATGGAACCTAACCTCTTCAACTACACCAATCTTCCATCTACCCAAACCTCTACTCTTTGTTCTCTGAATTCAGCAAATAAAAATAAAACTTAAAAAAAAAAAAAAAAAGCATGGGCCTCCCCTAGTGGCGCAGGGGTTCAGTACTAGGTTGCGAAGCTGCCCAGAGAATCTGCAGTGCCGGTTCAATACCTGGCCACCAGCGAGGGTCTCACATGGCACCACAGAACTCTCCTGTTGTGCCCGCTGCTCCCCTCAGCAGTGTATTTTGTCACTCTGCCTATTCTGTTCTCTGCTCTGGCTCTGGTGAATTCTCTTACCCTCCCGCACTTCTGACTGTACCCAGGGCTTGTATAAATAAATACATCTTTAAAAAAAAAAAAAAAGCAAATAGCAATTACATCTACCAAGTTGCTCAAGATAGAAAGTTTGGCAGCATCTTTAATTTCTGTCTTTCCCTCACTTTCTATATCCATCCACATCAGCCCTATTAGCTAACATCCTAACCAAAGTACCACTCTGACCCACTCCTCTCTCTTTGTCTACTGCAAGTTTCTCCGTTGTTTTCCCTGTTGCATCTTGTTCTCCTACAATCTAGTTTCCCCAATGCAAAGAGATTTTCCTCAAACACAAATTATTCAATTCACTCCACTCGCCAACACCTCTCTCCATTTTCACAATTAGTTGAAGTTCAGGCCATCCCCCTGAATTAGGAAGTTCTCAGTGACTAGTTTCTGTGAATATCTTTGACCTTGTCTCACAATTCCTTCTCCTTTGTCCACATGAAACACTGACCTCCTTTTTCTTACTGAAGGGTGATTCAGTCCTTTCTGCCTCTCTGTGCTCCCCTCTGCAATTGTGCTTTCTCCCAAACTTTGCTGTATGCATCCTGGTCTGTCAATAGAGTTCATATTGTCATTTATTGAAGTCTTATCATTTCCATGAAAGAATAATGTTTTCATAGCTTTACAGATACATACATTTTATTAAAAATATCCTGATGGGTTTCATATTTTGATGTTATCCTAAATGGCATTGAAAATTCAATTGGTTTGTTTCGATCCTTTGTACAGTTCCTATCACCATTTGTTATTTCTCTGTTGGATATTTTAAAACTTATTTATATTGCTTTTATTCCCTGCCACTGAAAAGTCAGTTTTATCACAACAATCTCTCTATATCTTGATCACTAGAACACTATCAATTCTACAAAAGTACAGTGTAGTTTCTCAATAATTAGTCATTGTTTCTTTTGAGTGAATATCATATATAGGTAACCTTGGAAAAAGTAATTAGCCTCTCTAAATCTCCTTCCTCAGATATTAATATATATGTAAGTGCACATATTGATATATGTAATATACATAGAATTAAACCAATGATACTTATACTTCCTGATATTTATCACTATTAAATCACTTTATTTTGGTTGAAGTGTTAAAAGCAACCTAAAAAACAAAGTATTCTGAATTTCCTAACATTTTTGTTTAGTTTGAAGCACACTGGTACTGTTATGACCTATTGGATTTGTTAGTATATTCCTTCTCAAAGGAACTTTTGTGCATATAGTATTATTATTTAATGTTATTTTTCTACTAAACTGACTGCATGACACAATTACAGCCCCCCAAAAAGAAAGACAGGCTGAAAAAGAATCCTGAAATTACCTCTTGAAAATTTTAGAATTTAAACCTTACTAGTTCATTGCAACAGCAGTAACTGTGCCTTTATTTTTTTTTTTTTTAATTTTCTTAAAGATGTATTTTATTTATGCAAGCACCGGGGTGCAGGCCAGATGCGCGGGAGGGTGAGAGGATTCCCCAAAGACAGCCTGGAACAGAACAGACAGACTGACTGAAATCCACTGCTGAGGGGAGCAGCGGGCGGGGCAGGAGGGGTCTGCGCGCCACATGGACCCTCGCGGGCGCGGCAGAGGCTGTGGACAGCTCCCCAGCGCGCGCCCAACCGCCTGCGCCCCCTGTTTGCTGTTCTCCCCACAGTGTGAGCGCGACAGTAAAGCATCTGCACAAGGCGGGGCCAGGATGGGGACGCCTGGAAAAGCCAAATCCCAGGCCGGGATTGCTCAGGACCGATGAAAGGGCCTCCCGGGCATTCCAAGGGTTGTCGTTAAGCGGCAGCTTTTTCGTTAAGGCTGAGAAACCGCTGGCGGTTCCCTCTGCCAATGGCTGTGGCCTGTGGCTCTGACGCCACAAAGAGCCCTTGTGACGGCACCGGCACCGCCTGCATCAGGCCCGCCCGGACTGCGCCTGTGTCCTCAGGAGCCGGGAAGCTTTGGACAGTGACCTGTGCACTCCGGACGACGTGAGAGACAGTGAGAGCCTGTTTTGGTTCTCTTTTGTTTTATTTATTGGTTTATTTATTTAATTATTTGTTTAGGCTATTTATTTTAGTTATTTTATTTTTCTTTCTTTGTTTTTTACCTTATTTTCCTTGTTTTTGGTTTTTTTTTTTTTTGTATTTGCTTATACTCAGGGCTGGTGAGGGTGGTCAGCGTAGTCAAGCGCACAGGCGCTATGTCCCAGGGACGGCAAGGGCAAAGCTACCTGGTGCTGCGGGAGCTGGGGCGGGGCTCCCACGCCAAGGTGACGCTGGCGCTGCATGCGCTCACGGGCACGAAGGTGCTCATCAGGGGCGTCCGCAAGTCCGAGGTGCCCGACCTCCGCCTCCTGGCCCGCGAGATGGGGTGCATGAAGGCCCTTCACCACCCGAACATCGTGGAGCTCTTCCAGGTGGTGGACACCGGGCCGGAGCTGCAGCTGGTCATGGAGTACGTGCAGGGGGAGGACCTGCAGGACTTCCTGGACAGGCGTGGGCGCCTGGGCGAGCGCGAGGCCCGGCCGCTCTTTCGGCAGATCCTCGCGGCCCTCAGCTACTGCCATGCCAAAGGCATCGCGCACAGGGATGTGAGGCCTGAGAACATTCTGCTGACCCGAGAGGGGAAAGTCAAGCTGGTGGACTTTGGGCTCAGCGTCCAGGCCTTCAACCGGGCGCTGAGCAGGTGCTGCTGTCGCCCAGAATACAGGGCCCCCGAGGTCTACCTTGGCCAGCGCTACAATGGCCCCAAGGTGGACGTGTGGAGCCTGGGCGTCGTGTTCTATAAAATGGTGACCGGCACACTGCCCTTCAGGGGCCCAAACCTCTGGGAGATCAGGGTGCGCGTCCTGGGCAGGCGGGTCCAGCTGCCCGACTATCTCACGGAGCAATGCCAGGACCTACTGGCCAAAATGCTGGCACCAGACCCCTGGAGGCGCAGCACCCTGGAGAGCATCCGGCAGCACGCCTGGGTAGCAGAAAAGACTGAGGGACTCCTGCCCTTCAGCGAGCCGTCCCTCAGCCCCCAGGACCCGGCCATAATCAAAGGTATGGAGCGCCTGGGCTACCAGAGGCAGGAAATTCGGGAGGCCATTGACGCTAACAAGTATGACAAGGTCATGGCCACCTACCTGATCCTCCGCTCCAGGAAGCAGGCGGGGGAGGAGGACTATGAGGAGGAGGGCCAGGAGCGGCCCAGGCGCGTCACTTTCCAGGTGCCAAAGCTCGTCACCTTCCGGGAGCCCGGTGACCCCTATTCCAAGGACAGCCTCCCGCAGCCTGAGGTTTCGGGGAATACCCCAAGGCCGGGTATCCTGCGAAAGCAGGAAGTCCAAAAGAGGGCAAAGGATGCCACCCCGGGCACCAGGGTCATCTCCGCAGGAGTCCCTGAGCTGGTGGAAGCCCAGAAGCACACCACCGCCGCAGGGCCAGGCCGCCTGTTAGATGATGCCCCGAAGGGCAGACCCTCTGCGCTAGGCCCGGTACTGGAGGACGCCTGGGGGGACACCAGCACCTCTGTGGCCAGACCCCAGCAGGAGGACACCAGGGAGCACAGTAGCACCTTGGTGTCAGTCCTCCAGCTGGAGGACACTGGGGAGCACGGCAGCACCACTGAGACAGGCCCCCAGCTGGAGAGGGACCAGGAAAGCAGGGCCAGCACGATCTGTCCAGCTCCACAGGCCTCCAGCACCCCCCTAAGACCTCCCCCAAGACGTGGCTGGCCTTCCAGTGCAGTGGCCCCTTCAGCAATCATCAGGGCCAGAGACAGGATATTAGATATTATCCTAGAATTTTGTTGCTGCTGTGCAGCATTCGAGTTGCAGAGCAACAAAGACTAAAAATAGCACCACACCAGACAAAAGCCTCCCCACCCCAAAGCACAAAGTGGCCATGGGGAACAGGAGTACACCAGGGAAGGTTGAGGCTCTGGAGAGGCTCAGGGACTGGGCCCAGTCACAGGAGCCAGGAGCAGCATGAGACCCATGGGACTGCAGCACAGAAATCTGGGCAAAACTGATGTCCCTGAGCAGAGCAGGTGAAGGGCCAGGAGGGCCACGGAACTGGTGAAACACCTGGAGGGGAGCAGAGTGGGTGAGTGGTGGGGTGTGGAGGGGCTGGGGAGAGCTGAGCAGGTACAGGGCCCAGGAGGGGTATGAGGCTGTGTGGGTGGCCCCAGGTCCAGAGGCAGGAAACCCTGGGCCTCTCTCCCCCATCATAGGCTCAGTTCCCTGAGGACCATACTGCCCCCTTGCTGGGAGAGACCTGCTGCTCTATCCTGGGCACAGGGATGGCATAGAGGATGCAGGAGCTCTTGCAAAGGCTTGGGTCCAGATGGTAAAACGTGCAGATTGCAAGGAGCAGATAGAGAAGGTCTCTAGCTCCCCTTAAGAAAGACTCGGGGACCAGTATATTAGAATCCAAACAGGACTCTTCAAGGTGGACAGAGTTTATGCACAGACCAACCTTACTCCACACGACCTGCTCAGCTGGAAAATCTGCACATCTTCCTACACCAGGAAGCCCTAGGCTGTGATCAAACTCAGTCCCACAGTGAGCATTGTCACCTCAAATTTTTGCAGCTTGGGATTCTTACACAGTGTCAGCCCAGCTGGTATTTCCCCTTTTAAAAATCCTCTCCAGAGGGCCACCCACCCCTCCTCCTCCCTGGATTCAAACCCTGCAGGGTGACCTTAGCCAAATTGGAAACGTTAATATCGCCCAACAGATGCAGGCTTTGGACACCAGTCTCTGCCAATTAAATCACTGGGTACAGGAACGAAAAGCTACAGGGGCTGTCTACCTTAAATTGGTGTTTTTTATCATTGTTTAGATGGTATTCAAGATGGGTAAAATGAAATGGCATAAGAAAGAAAGAAAGCAAAAGAAAGTGTTGAAGGTCTGAGAGAGATTTTGGTGAGAAATCATGTGTACTCAGGTGTCTCCCCCTCCTCCAACACATTCATGGACTTGCTCATCTGACCAGCAAAGTCCCCTCTGATCGATACTTCGTCAGCCGAAGCTGGGGCCAGGACATCCAAATGTGGACCAGCTCTCCCTTACTGCCATGGATCCTGCCCCTAGTAGGCCCAGTGATTATGATGATGCTTTTCTTTGTTTCTACACCCTGTTTTCTCTGCTTTATCCACGCAAAGCTCTCTGAGATGAGCCTTCGCTCTCCCAGACCCGGGAAAGCCATTCCTGTTATTGACAGATGAGCAACAGGGCATTGCTCTAGGGGTTCTGGGCCAACCTGGGCTGTCCAGCGACCAGTTGCTTATTTCCCTAAACAAACGGATCCCACTGTAAGAGGATGGCAGCCCTGCCTGCACGCACTTGCGGCAGCTGCTCGTCTCGCTAGACAGGCCTTAAAACCCACACTGGGCCAATCTGTAGATGTTAATTCTCCACATCGGCTCCAGGACCTACTCAAGCAGTATGTATGCAAGTGCTGGGCCCAACTCGGGCACGCATCACTGCTCCCCTGGTCCAGGTTCCACTCAGCCTACAGAGCAGAGACCCACTGTTTCTAATCCCATCACTTCAAGCCACTTCCCGTTCTTCTGTCTATACCTGGAAATTCCAGATCAGCGCAGCCTCAGGCAAGGTATTAGCACTCACAGGGCCTCTGATCCTAACCTTATTTTTTTCTTTTTGCCCCATGCTTACTGCATTTCATCCAACACCGGATCCAAGACCCACCCCGTAGCACCTTTAACCAAACCTTCCACCTATATCCTCGCGTCCCTGCAAAGACCTTCTCATAACCAGGCCTGAGCCCCCACCCCGGTCTTCGCCCCCGTCCAGCAGGAAGTAGCCAAAGAAAGAACCGTCGCCCCTTTTCCTATCAACAAAAGGCTGGTATGAAAGGTCGATGCAGGGGCCAGGAATGGGGAAGCCCACATACAAACAACAAGATGGCCCTGACACCAGTACCCCTGATTCCATCAAACTGAAACTGAAGCCATAAGCAGGGGAAAACAACTCGGCTCCACGAAAAAACAACTTTGTTCCACCTAAACCTGTTCCCCCCTGCCAACCCAGTTTTCCTGCCTAACCTCTCCTCACCCTATGAAATGACATCTCCCCCCACGACGGGCGTGACTTCAGGGACACCCCACCTTGAATCAGCAAAGCTCGCCTGGGGGCACAATGAATGTTCCCTTCCTTTGAGAAAGTTTAGCCTGGCTCCCCTTTTCTTTACTGCGCCAAACCTTTCATCTTGGTGCCCGAAACCTGGAAGGCTGTGTCCCCTGGCGCTGGGGCCGCCTTCCCGTCCCTGGGACCTCTCCTCTCCATGGCAGACGCCTCACATCCACCACCGGCCTTGATCCTTGGGGTGAGTCACCTGCCTGACCCTCCTTCCTAGGAGGCCCTCACCCCTGGTTACCTGGCTCCTCTCCTCACCCCCATCCTGGTCGACTGTTCCATAAACCGCGGGCCTACGCCAGCCGACCCCCATTGCTCCTGGTTCTGATTTGGGGACGCCCATCCAGTCCAGGTGTCCCTTTCTCATGCCCTCCCATCTCTCCCTCCTGCAAACCAGTTGTACTTTCCAAGTCTCCAGTCTCCTCTCCCTCTTCGCCCTCTCCTCTTCTGCGTTCTCTGATCCTCTAGATGTTCAGTCTTCACCTCCTTCAGCTCCCCAGGCCTGCCCCCACTTCCACCTCCCAGCTACCACACCTGCTCTCACAGTCGTCCTCTTTGTCCCCTTAGGGAGGTTGCGGGGACTGAAGGAGCAGGTGGAGTCCACGATCCTTTCCCTCTGTCTGATCTCTCCCAGATTGAAAAGCATCTCGGCTGTTTCACTAAGGACCCCACTACCTACACCAAAGAATTTCTTTATCTTACCTAAGGTTACACCTAAGGTTACACCTATAACCTTCGGTGTCATGACTACACGTTATCCTCTCTTCCACCCTGACCTCTAATCAAAGAAAGCCACCCCGGGCAAAAGGGTAAGGAAGCCACCCCGGGCAAAAGGGTCACCTTTGCAGGAGTCCATGAGCTGGAGGACGCCCAGAAGCACACCACCGCCGCAGGGCCAGGCTTCCTGTTAGAGGACGCCCTGAAGGGCAGACCCTCTGCGCTAGGCCCGGTGCTGGAGTACGCCTGGGGGGACACCAGCATCTCTGTGGCCAGACCCCAGCAGGAGGACACCAGGGAGCACAGCAGCACCTCGGTGTCAGTCCTCCAGCTGGAGGAAGCTGGGGAGCACGGCAGCACCACTGAGACAGGCCCCCAGCTGGAGAGGGACCAGGAAAGCAGGGCCAGCACGATCTGTCCAGCTCCCCAGGCCTCCAGCACCACCCTAACACCTCCCCAAAGACGTGGCTGGCCTTCCAGTGCAGTGGCCCCTTCAGCAATCATCAGGGCCAGAGATAGGGTATTAGATATTATCCTAGAATTTTGTTGCTGCTGTGCAACATTCGAATTGCAGAGCAACAAAGACTAAAAATAGCACCACACCAGACAAAAGCCTCCCCACCCCCAAAGCACAACCACTCAGTGGCCATGGGGAACAGGAGTACACCAGGGAAGGTTGAGGCTCTGGAGAGTCTCAGGGACTGGGTCCAGTCACAGGAGCCAGGAGGAGCATGAGAACCACGGGACTGCAGCACAGAAATCTGGGCAAAACCGATGTCCCTGGAGCACAGATGTCCCTGGAGCAGAGCAGGTGAAGGGTCAGGAGGGCCACAGAACTGGTGAACCACCTGGAGGGGAGCAGAGCGGGTGAGTGGTGGGGTGTGGAGGGGCTGGGGAGAGCTGAGCAGGTACAGGGTCCCTGGAGGGTTATGAGGCTGTGTGGGTGGCCCCAGGGTCAGAGGCCCCAGGGCCAGAGGCAGGAAACCCTGGACCTCTCTCCCCCATCATAGGCTCAGTTCCCTGAGAACCATACTGCCCCCTTGCTGGGAGAGACCTGCTGCTCTATCTTGGGCACAGGGATGGCATAGAGGATGCAGGAGCTCTTGCAAAGGCTTGGGCCCAGGTGGTAAAACGTGCAGATTGCAAGGAGCAGATAGAGAAGGTCTTTAGCTCCCCTTAAGAAAGACTCGGGGACCAGTATATTAGAATCCAAACAGGACTTTTCAAGGTGGACAGAGTTTATTCACAGACCAGCCCTCCTCCACACGACCTGCTCAGCTGGAAAATCTGCACATCTTCCTACACCAGGAAGCCCTAGGCTATGATCAATCTCAGTCCAGCAGTGAGCACTGTCACCTCAAACTTTTGCAGCTTAGGATTCTTACACAGTGTCAGCCCAGCTGGAATTTCCCCTTTTAAAAATCCTCTCCAGAGGGCCCCCCACCCCTCCTCCTCCCTGGATTCAAACCCTGCAGGGTGACCTTAGCCAAATTGGAAACGTTAATATCGCTCAACAGATGCAGGCTTTGGACACCAGTCTCTGCCAATTAAATCACTGGGTACAGGAACGAAAAGCTACAGGGGCTATCTACCTTAAATTGGTGTTTTTTCATCATTGTTTAGATGGTGTTCAATTCCCTTCTAAAACTAAGGTTTTGCTAAGTCTGGTAAATGCAAGTGAGGTGAGGTATGTGTGTTTGAAAAAAGAAATGTATGGAAGAGGGATATTCTGAAGGGCCTTAAGATTATGTAAAGCCGGATGGATAAAATGAAATGGCATTAGAATGAAAGCAAGCAAAAGAAAGTATTGAAGGTCTGAGAGAGAGATTTTGGTGAGAAATCGTGTGTACTCAGGTGCCTCCCCCTCCTCCAACACATTCGTGGGCTTGCTCATCTGACCAGCAAAGCCCCCTCTGATCACTACCTCGTCAGCCAAATGTGGGGCCAGGACATCATGGATCCTGCCCCTAGTAGGCCCAGTGATCATGATTATGCTTTTCTTTGTTTCTGCACCCTGATTGCTCTGCTTTATCCAGGCAAAGCTCTCTGACATGAGCCTTCACTCTCCTAGACCCGGGAAAGCCATTCCTGTAATTGACAGAGGAGCAACAGGGCATTGCTTTAGGGGTTCTGGGCCAACCTGGGCTGTCCAGCGACCAGTTGCTTATTTCTCTAAACAAATGGATCTCACTGTAAGAGGATGGCAGCCCTGCCTGCACGCAATTGTGGCAGCTGCTTGTGTCGCTAGACAAGCTTTAAAACCCACACTGGGCCAACCTGTAGATGTTAGTTCTCCACATCGGCTCCAGGACCTACTCATTCACCAGGCTCTCTCCCCTCCATCACCCTCTTGTCTGTTAGATTTCTACTCTCTTTGTCAAAGACCCTCTCATCTCCCTCTCCCAATCCTCGACTCTCCATCCTGCTAGGTCTCACGGGTATTCCACTCCCTAACGCAGATAACACCCTCTTCTTACTATGGTGGACACCATCACCAGTCGCACAATGGACCTGCCTTTATCTCAAAGATTACTCCACAGGTCTCCTCCCTGGGCATCACCTGGGAACTACACATTCCCTCCCGACCGCAATCCTCTGGTAAGGGAGCACGGGTAAATGGTGTGACCAGAGACCACCTAACCAAACTCTCCACTGAGCTGCGGAAATCCTGAGTGGAGCTGCTCCCACTGGCTTTAATGCACCTCCGAGCCACCCCTTGTGGCCCCTTGTTCCTGACCCCCCCTTGAACGGATGTGTGGCAGACCTCCTCTTACTAACCATGAGCTCCCCGTCCAACCTTCGCTGTTGGCTGGATATTTTCCATACTTCTCTTTGCTCAGACAGCTGCTCCAAGAACACGCACACCATTGTCTGCCACAACCTGTGCCTCCGTCCCCTGATGCACCTGTCAACCTGCTGTGTCCTGGAGACCAGGTTCTTCTGAAAGCCATCTCTCCAAAACCACTTCCGCCAAAGTGGATGGGTCCACACACGATCATCCTGACTACACCAATGGCTGTCAAGGTCTTGGGCAACACGTTCTGGCATCAGCTTTGCAGGTTCAAACCAGTCCCTGTTGCCAAGCAGTATGTATGCGAGTGCTGGGCCCAACTCGGGTACACATCACTGTGCCCGTGGTCCAGGTTCCACTCAGCCTACAGAGCAGAGGCCCTCTGACTCTCCCTCCTCTGTTTCTAATCCAATCACTTCAAGCCACTTCCAGTTCTTCTGTCTATGCCTGGAGATTCCTATCAGCACAGCCTCAGGCAAGGTATTAGCACTCACAGGGCCTCTGATCCTAACCTTATTTTTTCTTTTTGCCCCATGCTTACTGCATTTCATCCAACACGGGATACAAGATCCGCCCCGTAGCACCTTTAACCAACTCCTCCACCCATGTCCTCGTGTCCCTGCAAAGACCTTCTCATAACCAGGCCTGAGCCCCCACCCCGGTCTTCGCCCCCGTCCAGCAGGAAGTAGCCAAAGAAAGAACCGTCGCCCCTTTTCCTATTAACAAAAGGCTGGTATGAAAGGTCGATGCAGGGGCCAGGAATGGGAAGCCCACATACAAACAACAAGATGGCCCTGACACCAGTACCCCTGATTCCATCAAACCGAAACTGAAGCCATAAGCAGGAGAAAACAACTCGGCTCCACGAAAAAACAACTTTGCTCCCCCTAAGCCTGTTTCCCCCCTGCCAACCCAGTTTTCCTGCCTAACCTCTCCTCACCCTATGAAATGACATCTCCCCCCACGACGGGCGTGACTTCAGGGACACCCCACCTTGAATCAGCAAAGCTCGCCTGGGGGCACAATGAGTTTTCCCTTCCTTTGAGAAAGTTTTGCCGCAGACCAGCACAGCAGTAGACGATGAGGCCACCTCAGGGTTGAGAGAAGCGTGCAGGGTGGTCAGGGAGTCGGCGAAAGAAATGACAAACAGACACACTTCAAGAGTGAAAATCTGAGTGTAATTTTTTTTAAGTTTGTGACTAGTATATATATGTTTTCTAAAAGCACAGGAATGAATATCAAAGAAATTAGCTTGCTCGCTGGCTCAAGGGGGAGGTGCAGCAAAGTTTAGCCTGGCTCCCCTTTTCTTTGCCACGCCAAACCTTTCATCTTGGTGCCCGAAACCTGGAAGGCTGTGTTCCTTGGCGCCGGGGCTGTCTCCCCTTCCCTGGGACTCTCCTCTCCATGGCAGACGCCTCACATCCACCACCGGCATTGATCCTTGGGGTGAGTCGCCTGTTGACCCTCCTTCCTGGGAGGCCCTCACCCCTGGTTACCCGGCTCCTCTCCTCACCCCCATCCTGGTTACTGTTCCATAAACCGCAGGCCTATGCCAGCCGACCCCCATTGCTCCTGGTTCTGATTTGGGGACGCCTGTCCAGTCCAGGTGTCCCAGTCCAGGGGACAACCGAGCGGTGGGGACGTCACCCTCGCTCGCCTGCCCTCATTCCATAGGCCAGGACCAGGTCGTGTGTTGCTGCGATTCGGGGTCTGGGCCCCCAAAGGTCAGATCATGTCGTGGGACGCTCTGGTCCTGAGTCTGTACCCCCATTTGTTGGGGAGAGGAGCCGACTTAACCAGGAGTCCACAAATTCCAAGCCGAGCCCGGCCACCCCTCTGGGACGCCTTCTCTCAAACCTCGATCCTCTGGGACTCAGGCCAGATCTGCACCTCAGCGTCTCATCTTCTGCAACATTGCCCGGCCTCAGTGCCCATTGGAGAATGGCTCTCACTGGCCGGGACATGGCACTTTCCATTTCACGGTCCTTACAGACCTAAACAGTCTCTGTCACCACAATGGAACATGGTCAGATCCCTCATGTCCAGGCTTGCTTTCTCGTGCGCTCCCGTCCCTCCCTCCTGCAAACAAGTTCTACTTCCCAAGTCTCGAGACTCTTCTCACTCTTCACCCTTTCCGGACCCCTCTTCTGCATTCTCTGATCCTCTAGATGTTCAGTCTTCACCTCCTTCAGCTCCCCAAGCCTGCCCCCCCTTCCACCTCCCAGCCAGCACAGCTGCTCTCACAGTCGTCCTCTTTGTCCCCTTAGGGAGGTTGCGGGGACTGAAGGAGCAGGTGGAGTCCAGGATCCTTTCCCTCTGTCTGATCTCTCCCAGATTGAAAAGCGTCTCGGCTGTTTCACAAGGACCCCACTACCTACACCAAAGAATTTCTTTATCTTACCCAAGGTTACACCTAAGGTTACACCTATAACCTTCGGTGTCATGACTACACGTTATCCTCTCTTCCACCCTGACCTCTAATCAAAGAGAACGTGTTTTTCAGTCTGCTCGAGGCCACGCAGATCAGGCCACTTCACTGATACAACCATGCCCCAGGCCCTGAAGCAGGTCCCCGCCAGGAGCCTGGCTGGGAATCCCAGACTGACACTGATGCTGGTCGTAGGGGCAGGGCTCGCTGCCTCTTAGCCAGGCTCCAAGCAGCAGCCTGTCTCCAAGGCAGTTAATTTTGACAAGCACGGGAGATCACCCAGTTCCACCCCATACGAGGAGGACGGTGACTACAAACAGCGATGAAGAGCATGTGGGTGCTAGATCTGTTCATAAACCTACCCGGGATGGGTTGGTTGCACTACAACTAGCGTAGACGGCAGGACGGTTCAAAGCAGGACGGCTCTACGCAGACGAAACCCTTTGGAACCTGGGGAGGGGTTGCCAGGTGGCCAGCCATGAGCAGATGGTACTCGGTGGCCAACCTCCTCGCCCTGTGGGCACCTCTCCAGGAATGGCCAGAGGTAGATGGATCCCCAGGGCAGTTGGAACAGGCCCTGTATGAAATAGAAGAAACCCTGAGTGGATGCAGTGCCCGCGAGGTGGCAGGAGCAGTGGGATGGGTGTTTCTCACAGCTCTGCTTGAGTCCAGGCAGAAAGAGCAATCTAGAGTCCAGCGAGTATGGGATGAGATGCGGGAAAAGATGCGAAAACTACAATGTTTGAGGATTCTGGAGGAAGAAGTTCGGAGAAACCAACCCACTATTCTGGAGATGCCAGACTCCAGCTCAGAAAGGAAGGAGAGGGAGGCTGGCCCTTTGCCCGAATCGCAGCTGGTGGTGGGAAACCAACCCATGACTCCAGAGATGCCAGACCCCTCCTCAGGACAGGAGGAGAGGGAGGCTGGCCCTTTGCCCGAGTCACAACCAGCAATGGCAAACCAACCTGCGACCCCTGAGATGCCGGACTCCTCTGGAGAGGAGGTGGAGGCTGGTCCCATGCTCCGGGCCCGCCGAGTGGTGACTCAGAAATAAAGCGGCAGCCACCCATGGCCCCAGGTGGGTGGTCAGGCTGCTGGACCACCACAAATGACAGAATTTACTTCCTATCAACCATACACCCAGGCGGAACTGGTGGACTTGGACAGTTTCCACCAGAAACCAGGGGAACCCTTGGCTGCTACATTTGTGGGGCCTGGGGCTGGATGGGATCATTTGCACGGCACAAGTGATGGAGAGACTGGCCTCCATGGTTTACACCCATCCTTGCGACAGAGGCTACAGAACAGCCAGCAGTATGGCCAGGGCGACCACACCCTCCGGGAATGGATAATGGCTGCCATACGGACAGTCTGGCTGATGCAGGAGACGTGCCGGACACAGTAAGTGGATGGCAGACGTACGCCGAGCTGGTACAGGTCCTTCGGGAATTGGGGATGCGGCAGGCCATGTTTAATGTGAATTCCCGTGGTCCTGATGATGAGCGTTTCACAGCAGGGATGAGAGACTTGGTATTAAAAAATGTCCCCTCATCCTCATTTGGATCCCTCATGGCAGTTGTAGCACCCCATGTGAGTCGTCAGCTACACAACGTCACAACAGTGATAGCCAGCTTGGGCGAAGTTGAGAGCCGGTGCTCTCAAAGTCAGAAGGGAATATGGGTAGTTGTTGAAAAGTCAAAAGGAATGCCAAGGAGGGAAAGGAATCTTCTTGGCACCACAGAACTTATTAAAGTCACCCATAACCAAATGTGGACAGATTTAGTGAGAGCAGGTGTAGATAGCACTAAAATACACGCACAGCCCAATCTATATTTGTTGGAATTATGGCAGCAGCTGCAAGAAGACCAGAGGTTCACGCCCATGAGAAGGACTGCTGCTCAGGGGGAGCCTGGAAGCTCCAGGCCTCAGGCACATGTCCTGCGCCTGGAAGACACTTGCTGCCAACCCCATCCTCGGGTGATGGCCTGATTGCTTTCAAATAGGGTGAGGGGCAAGGAACCTGTCCACAGGGGATGGGCGGGGACCGGAGGCCACATGTGGAGCTTGCCATCCACTGGTCCCCAACTAACATGCAAAGGGTTTTAGCTCTGGCAGACACAGGAGCAGAATGTACTCTGCTCTATGGAAATCCAGAAAGATTTCACAGGTGTACTTGTATTGATGGCTCTGGAGGCCAGAGTGTCAAGGTGATATCAGTGAGACTATCTCTGGGGATTGGGCCAATACCCCCCAAAAGAATATAAAGTATATGTTTCACCTGTCCTGGAGTACATCCTGGGGGTGGATGTACTATGTGGCTTATGGCGAGAGACCACAGCTGGAGAGTTTCACCTTAGAGTGCGTGTGGTAAAGGCAGTGGTGAGAGGACACGCTAAGCATCTGCCCACACAACTGCCAGTCCCTAGGCGAGTTACTAATACCAAGCAATATCTGTTGCCCAGAGGCCACAAGGAAATGACGGGCACAATATCAGAACTGGAGAAAGCGGGCATTGTGCGTACTGCCCACAGCCCCGACAATTCACCGGTGTGGCCAGTGAAGAAGCCGATGGCTCTTGGCGCATGACGGTAGATTATCATGAGTTAAATAAGCTAGTTCCCACTTTGCATGCTGCAGTGCCTTTGGCAGCAGATTTGGTGGATCATCTGCTGGTGCCAATGAATGTCTTTTGCCACTAGGTTTGTACCTCGCCTGGAATAACTTGTGTTCTCTTGTCTTTTTTGTTATAGTGTGATGTGTACTATTTACTTTTGTGGGCCATGGCTGCGTTGTTTATGTTTGCTAAGAAACAAAATTGTCTATATGTAGATGGTCTGGCAGAAAACCCTGAGGGGGTGGATTGTAGGGTAAGGTAAAAAGTATCAGGCTTTTCTGCTCTCCCGCCATTAGGAGAGATGACACATCCCTGCGGGCCTGAACGCAGGCCTGATGGCGGCACCTGGAGTAGGGTGGGGTTGCGGTGTCGAGGGTGGAGGAGGACAGTGGAGTGTGTGGAGGAGAGCGGCGACTACAAACAAGGGCGAGGAGCATGTGGCTGCTAGAACCGTTCATAAACCCACCCGGAATGGATTGGTTGCGTTACAGCGGGGTCCTGGGGTTCACTCTGGGAAAGGTGTCTGCAGAGCTCCCCTGTCAGTGGCACGCGGCGAGTTTCCCAGGCGAGTTTCTCCACGAGACAGAGACGGTAGTTATATTTAAAAAACAGGTTTATTGGGGAAAGTGAAAGGGGCAGGTTTTGCTGAGAGAGGCCTGCATGGTTGAAGGCGAGCAGCCTTGACAGGTCATAGGCGGGCAGGAAGCTGCTGCCCTGCAGAGGGAGAGAGTTGGTAAGAAGAGGAACCTACACAGTCCCAGGTGGGCAGAGGGAGTGCTGCCCCGAGCCAGTGCAGAGACTTTACAGACACAGTCCTCTTCTGTTTGGGGGGGTCACTCCTTGTGAGCCGTCAGTTGGTTGCTGATTTTTGGATAACCACGCAGAATCCAAGAGGGACTGGAGATACCAGGATGGGGAGTGGAGATTCCAGGATGGGCCCAATCTCCAAATCTTTCCCCTCAGGCCTGTGCTCCACTCCCTAGAGCATCTGATCCTGCTTGGGTCTCATGCCTTGTGATAAGGCCCTGGTGCCTAAGGGTCACGACCTCTACAGCTGAGTTAATGGTCATGCTATTTCCCTCTATCCCTACCTCCTTGTGAGTCAGGTTCTGGTGTCAGGGTACCTCCTTTCCAATCTTTCTATTCTGTCTGCTATTAAGGTATTCCTGTTTTGTGAGGAGGGGAAGCTGGGTCCCGAATGCTGGGTGAGTATGGAGTAAGTGGCTCCTATAGCAATCAGAGAATTAATATCTTACCTGTGACATCCAGGGTTACTCTAGGCTTAACCACAGAGACCATGTCATTGGGGACCTGGTGACGTCCTTGGGCCCTATCACTTGTCATCCAGGAGGTATCAGTAGTCAGTCTACTACAGGGCAGGGAGAGGGGCACCCCAGAACCCCCAAAGCTGCTTGCTCTAAATAGTTTCTGCCATCTGCCGCATCGACACAAAACATTTAAGACTTTAATAGAAAGGAACTTTAACACAATTAGTAAACAATACAGAAAAGACAAAGAATCTGTTAGAGGTCAGGGAGAAGGGCAGCCCAGACACCACAAACCTGCCTGCTCTAAATAGGTTCTGCCATCCGCCGCATCAACAGAAAACATGTGAGACTTAAATGAAAAGGAATGTTAATACAATTAGTAAACAATGCAGGAAAGGTAAAGAATATAGTTTCTAAAACAAGCATCCAAAGTTACCTGTCCCCTTGTGGGGAAAAGTCCACCCAAACAGGATTGGCCTAGAGCAAGGCCTGAAAGCCTCTCCAAAGTCTAAAGCGCCTTCCAGTGGGGACCCACAGAAAAGGATCAGAAACAACCAGACAAGTGTGGGAGGAAAAGAGCAAAATCAAAATCAAGACAAAAACCACCATTGTCACCTCCCCACCGGTCTCTTGCCCATGCTGTTGTCACCCGTCCACGACCAAAAGGCAAGTGCAGTTTCTGCACGTGTCTCTCGGCTCCATGTGCCTCCTCCAGGTCTCCTTCTGGCTCCATCCTGCTTCTTTCCTTCTCAGTCTCCACTGCAGCTTCTTCTCTCCCTTCTCAGCTCCCTTCTCTCTCTTCCTTTGGGTTGGGCAGGGAACCTGGAACTTCCCCTTTACCTGGGGACCACCCTATTATCTTGGATATCTCATACAGAAACACATATTTTAACTGTCTTAATTTGTTTAGGTGAGATGTCATTAAATTTTAGTTTTCTTATAATAATAAGAAAAAAAATAAACCTGCAAGCTCAACAATATTTAAAGAAAGTGATATTGTTTAACATTCTCATTCTTAAACTTAATAAGACCTTAGTTTTATATGAAATTTGGCCACCATTTAAATAATGATAAAAGAAAAAATTTAAGGGAGAGATACCAATTGTAGCTGTTAGTTTTTCTTAGGACAGGAATTTTAAATTAATTTCAGCGTTGCAAATTCTAACATCCCAAAAACCAAATTTCTTTCTTAGGCAAGTACTAGATAGATTGATGAAAACCAAGAAAAATAAGAGAGACTTAATATCATATACATTTCCTACATACCTGTGAGGAACACAGTGTTGCTAAGGAACTTGCCCATGAGGCTAGATTTTGCTAGGACAAGGGGAAAGAAAGAAGTCAATCTGGGATTTTTCTGGAAAAGAATTTTATCAAGAGATTTAGGACTAATCATCAAAATGCAAACTTATCTTTTTTGATGTAGACTAGGTCAATTACTCTTTTTTTTTTCCTGAATACTGTGTGCTTCCTTTTGAAAATAGAGACATTTCAACATAAAATATTGATACTCAACATGAAAACTGTAAGGCTTGCATGCTACAAATTCAACCATTAAGTTTTGATCTAGTTTTTGATTACCAAAATCTTAAATCCTGATCTCAAAATTGGGAATTTTTTATAAGACTTTATATAGTTGTCATTTATAACTAATACTCCTAAGGCATTAGATAGTGATACAAACAGATTTTTTGATTTTTTTTTTAAACTTTGGTCATGGTCATGTGCATTACTTTTAAAAAGTAGTTATTCTTTTTTTTTAATAATAAATTTTATTTTTATATTCCCCAACAATTGCAACCCCCCCCATTCTGACCCCAATCCCTCCCCTCCCGCCACCCACTCCCAAAAAAGTGTCTCTGGTTCAAAGTTTTTTGTTGATTTTGATTTTTACTTTCTTATAGTTACTCATTTTCCTGGTCCCTTATTTAAGTTTTCTAGATTCCTGCTATGAGTGAGACCATCCGGTAGTTTTCTTTTTCTTTCTGGCTTATTTCGCTGAGCATGATCCCTTCCAGCGCCATCCATGTTGCTGCAAACTGCATGTGTTTATCTTTTTTGAATGCTGAGTAATATTCCATGGTATATATGTACCACATCTTCTTGATCCAGTCAGCTCTCCATAGTGGTTGGACCAGTTTGCACTCCCACCAACAGTGCAGAGAGTTCCTTTTTCTCCACATCCTCGCCAATATTTGTTGTTGCTAGTTTTTTTAATATGTGCCATTCTCACTGGTGTAAGATGGTATCTCATGGTAGTTTTGATTTGCATTTCCCTGATTACAAGTGATGTTGAACATTTTTTTCATATGTCTGTTGGCCATTTGCATTTCCTCTTCAGAGAAGTTTCTTTTTAGCTCTTCTGCCCAATTTTTGACTGGATTATTTTCTTTGTTGTTGTTGAGTCTCATCAGCTCTTTGCAGATTTTTGTGATCAGTTCTTTATCATTAGTGTTGTGTAAAAAAATGTTATCCCAGTTGGTGGGGTTTCTCTTTGTTTTTGTTATTGTCTCTTTTGCTGTGCAGAAGCTCTTTAATTTGATGTAGTCCCAGCTGTTTATCTTTGCCTTCACTATCACTGCTTTGGGTGATGTGTTTGTAAAGATGTCTTTGACGTGCAAATCATGTAGTGTTTCGACTATATTTCCTTCTATGTATTTTATGGTTTCAGGTCTTATGTCTAGTTCTTTAATCCATTTTGAGTTGATTTTTGTGTATGGTGTGAGGTAGTGGTCAAGCTTCATTCTTTTGCATGTGGCAACCCAGTTCTCCCAGCCCCATTTATTGAACAAACTTTCTTTGCTCCAATGCATAGTCTTTGCTCCTTTGTCAAAGATTAGTTGACCATAAATCTGTGGGTTTATTTCTGGATTTTCTATTCGATTCCATTGGTCTGTGTGTCTGTTCTTGTTCCAATACCATGCAGTTTTGATGATTATGGCTTTGTAGTAGAGTTTGAAGTCTGGGAGTGTGATGCCTCCATTCCCTTCTTTTTTTTCTCAGGAGAGCTTGGCTATTCGGAGTTTTTTGTAATTTCATCAATAATTGTTCTAGTTCTTTGAAGAATGACATTGAGATTTTCATTGGAATACCATTGAATCTGTATATTGCTTTTGGTAGGATGACCATTTAATAATGTTTATTCTACCAATCCATGAGCAGGGGATGTCTTTCCATTTCTTTGTGTCTTCTATTTCTTTTAATAGTGTTTTATAGTTTTCTTTGTATAGGTCCTTTACCTCTTTGGGCTCAGTGTCCAAGACTTCCCCCAGGCGCTGAGCACGTGCTGCTGTCGCCCAGAATACAGGGCCCCCAAGGTCTACCTTGGCCAGCAGTACAACAGCCCCAAGGTGGACGTGTGGAGCCTGGGCATCATGCCCTACGAAATGGTGACCGGCACACTGCCCTTCAGGGGGCCCAGCCTCAGGGCAATCAGGGAGTGCGTTCTGGGTGGGAACGTCCACCAGACCACCTACCTCATGGTCCAGGGCGGGGACCTGCTGGCCAAAATGCTGGCACGGGACCCCTGGAAGCGCAGCACCCTGGAGAGCATCCAGCAGCACGCCTGGGTAGCAGAAACGAGCAGGGGACTCCTGCCCTTCAGCAAGCCGTCGCTCTGCCCCCAGGACCTGGCCAAAACCAAAGGTATGGAGCGCCTGGGCTACCAGAGGCAGGAAATTCGGGAGGCCATTGACACTAACAAGTACCGCGAGGTCATGGCCACCTACCTGATCCTCTGCTCTAGGAAGCAGGCGGGGGAGGAGGACTATGAGGTGGAGGGGGAGGAGCGGCCCAGGCACGTTACCTTCCAGGTGCCGAAGCGCGTCACCTTCCGGGATCCCGGTTACCCTGATTACAAGGACTCCCCACCCACCCCCACCCCGCCGGCACCTGAGGTTTCGGGGAATACCCCAATGCCGGGTATCCTGGGAAAGCACCCAGTGCAGAAGATTGGAAAAGAAACCCACCCCACTCCCTCAGCCTGAGGTTTTGGGGAATGCCCCAAGGCCAGGTATCCTGCGAAAGCAGGAAGTCCAAAAGAGAGGAAAGGATGTCACCCTGGGCAACAGGGTCATCTCCACCAGGTCCCTGAGCTGGAGGATGCGCAGCAGCACACCACTGCTGCAGGTCCAAGCCCCCTGCTAGAGGACACCCCAAAGGGCAGTCCCTCTGCGCTAGGCCCAGAGCTGGAGGATGGCTGGGGGGACACCAGCAACTCTGTGGCTAGACCCCAGCTGGAGAACACTGGGGAGCACGGCAGCACCACTGAGACAGGCCCCCAGCTGGAGAGGGACCAGGAAAGCAGGGCCAACACAATCAGTCCAGCTCCCCAGCCCTCCAGCACCCCCCTAAGCCGTCCCCCAATATGTGACTGGCCTTCCAGTGCAGTGGCCCCTTCAGCAATCATCAGGGCCAGAGATAGAGTATTAGAAATTATCCTAGAATTTTGTTGCTGCTGTGCAGCATTGGAACTGGAGAGCAACAAAGATTAAAAATAGTGCCATACCCGGCAGAAGACCCCCTACCCCCAAAGAACAAGCACTCAGTGGCCATGGTGAACAGGAGTACACCAGGGAAGGTTGAGGCTCTGGAGAGGCTCCGGGGCTGGGCCCAGTCAGAGGGGCCAGGAGCAGCATGAGACTCACAGGACTGCGGCACAGAAGTCTGGGCAGCACTGATGTCCCTGGAGAAGAGCAGGTAAAGGACCAGGCAGGCAACGAAACTGGTGAAGCATCTGGAGAGGAGCAGAGCAGGTGAGGGTTGGCGTGCGGAGTGGTTGGGGAGAGTTGAGCAGGTACAGGACCAGGAGAGGGGTGTGGGGCTGTGTGGGCAGAGCCTCCAGAGGTCTCAGGGCCACAGGCGAGGAACCCTGGGCCTCTCTCCCCCATCTTAGGTACTGCCCCCTTGGTGGGAGAAACCTGCTGCTCACCCCTGGGCACACAGATGGTGCAGAGGATGCAGGAGCTCTTGCAAAGGCTTGGGCCTGGGTGGTAAATCGTGCAGATTGCAAGGAGCACATAGATAGGCTCTCTAGCTCCCCTTAAGAAAGACTCTGGGACCAGTATATTAGAATCCAAACAGGACTCTCCAAGGTGGGCAGAGGTTATTCACAGAGCAGCCCTAATCCACCATGACCTGCTCAGCTGGAAAATCCGCACATCTTCCTGCTCCACGAAGCCTAGGCTATGATCAATCTCAGTCCCGCAGTGAGCACACCTAGGTGTCCAGTGTCCCCTGGGCCGAAGCTGCAGCTCGTCATGGAGTACGTGCAGGAGGGATTTTGCAACTTGGGATTTTTACACAGTGTCAGTCCAGCTGGAATTTCTCCTTTTAAAAATCCTCTCCAGACGGCTACCCACCCTTCCTCCTCCCTGGATTCAAACCCTGCAGGGTGACCTTAGCCAAATTGGAAACATTAATATGCCCAACAGATGCAGGCTTTGGACACCAGTCTCTGCCAATTAAATCACTGGGTACAGGAATGAAAATCTACAGGGGCTGTCTACCTTAAATTTGTGTTTTTTCATCATTGTTTAGATGGTGTTCAATTCCCTTCTAAAACTAAGGTTTTGCTAAGTCTGGTAAATGCAAGTGAGGTGAGGTATGTGTGTTTGAAAAAAGAAATGTATGGAAGAGGGATATTCTGAAGGGCCTTAAGATAATGTAAAGCCGGATGGGTAAAATGAAATGGCATTAGAATGAAAGCAAGCAAAAGAAAGTGTTGAAGGTCTGACAGGGAGGTTTTGGTGAGAAATCGTGTGTACTCAGGTGTCTCCCCCTCCTCCAACACATTCATGGGCTTGCTCATCTGACCAGCAAAGCCCCCTCAGACTGACCTTTTGTCAGCTGAAGCTGGGGCCAGGACATCCAAACTTGGACCAACTCTCCCTTACTGCCATGGTTCCTTCCCATCGTAGGCCTGGTGATCATTATCATGCTTTTATTTGTTTCTACACCCCATTTTCTCTGCTTTATCCAGGAAAAGCTCTCTGAGATGAGCCTTCACACTCCCAGACCCGGGAAAGCCATTCCTGTTATTGACAGATGAGCAAAAGGGCGTTGCTCTAGGGGTTCTGGGCCAACCTACACCAGTCCAGCGAGCAGTTGCTTATTTCTCTAAACAAATGGATCCCACTGTAAGAGGATGGCAGCCCTGCCTGCGTGCCCTTGCGGTAGCTGCTCGTCTCGCTAGACCTAAGGCCTTAAAACCCACACTGGGCCAACCTGTAAATGTTAGTTCTCCACATTGGGTCCAGGACCTGCTCCGCTCATCAGGCTCTCTCCCCTCCATCACCCTCTTGTCTGTTAGATTTCTACTCTCTTTGTCAAAGACCCTCTCATCTCCCTCTCCCAATCCTCGACTCTCCATCCTGCCAGGCTTCACGGGTGTTCCACTCCCTAACGCAGGTAACACCCTCTTCTTACTACGGTGTACACCATCACCAGTCGGACAGTGGACCTGCCTTTATCTCAAAGATTACTCCACAGGTCTCCTCCCTGGGCATCACCTGGAAACTACAAATTCCCTCCCGACTGCAATCCTCTGGTAAGGTAGAACGGGTAAATGGTCTGACCAGAGACCACCTAGCCAAACTCTCCACAGAGCCCACAAATCCTGGGTGGAGCTGCTCCCACTGGCTTTAGTGCATCTCCGAGCCACTCCTCATGGCCCCTTGTTCCTGAGCCCCCTTGAACGGATGTATGGCAGACCTCTTCTTACTAACCATGAGCTTCGCGTCCAACCTACACTGTTGGCTGGATATTTTCCATACTTCTCTTTGCTCAGACAGCTGCTCCAAGAACACGCAGACCTTTGTCTGCCACAACCTGTGCCTCCATCCCCTGATGCACCTGTCAACCTGCTGTGCCCTGGAGACCAGGTTCTTCTGAAAGCCATCTCTCCAAACCACTTCCGCCAAAGGGGATGGGTCCACACACGATCATCCTGACTACACCAATGGCTGTCAAGGCATCAGCTGTCCAGGGTCAAAGCGGCCCCTGTGGACAAGCAGTATGTGTACAAGCACATGGGCCCAACTCGGGTTTGCATCAATGCATCCCTGGTCCACATCCCACTCAGCCTATAGAGTAGAGGCCCTCTGATTCTCCTTCCTCTGTTTCTTTTTTTTTTTTTTTAAAGATTTATTTATGCAAGCACTGGGTACAGTTAGAAACACAGGAGGGTGAGAGAACTCACCAGAGACAAAGCGAAGGGCAGAACAGGCAGACTTGACGAAGCACACTGCTGAGGGGAGCAGTGGGCGGCAGGAGAGGTCTGCCCGCACATGTGGGACCCTCGCCTTGAGGCCAGGGATTGAACCGGTGCTGTAGAGGCTGTGGGCAGCTTCACAACCCAGCGCTCAACCGTCAACCGCTGCGCCACCGGGGAGGCCCCTCTCCTTCCTCTGTTTCTAATCCCATCTCTTCAAGCCACTTCCAGTTCTTCTGTCTATGCCCAGCAATTCCAGATCAGCACAGCCTCGGACCAGGTATTACCACTCATAGGGCTTCTTATCCTAATCTCCTCATTTTTTCTTTTTGCCCCATGCTTACTCCATTTCATCCAACACCGGATCCAAGAACTGTCCCATACCACCTTTAACCAACTCCTTCTCCACCCATTTCCTCGCGCTGCAAAGACTGTCTCATAACCAGGCCTGAGCGCTCACCCTGGTCTTCGCCTCCGTCCAGCAGGAAGTAGCCAAAGAGAGAACCATTTCCCCTTTTCAACAAAAGGCTGGTATGAAAGGTCGATGCAGGGGTCAGGAATGGGGAAGCCCACATACAAACAACAAGATGGCCCTGACACCAGTACCCCTGATTCCATCAAACCCAAACTGAAGCCATAAGCAGGACAAAACAACTCAGCTCCACAAAAAAACAACTTCGTCCCCCCTAAGCCTGTTTCCCCCCCTGCCAACCCAGTTTTCCTGCCTAACCTCTCCTCACCCTATGAAATGACATCTCCCCCCACAACGCGCATGATTTCAGGGACACCCATCTTGGGTACGACACTTGCCTGGGGGTGCAATGAATTTTCCCTTCCTTTGAGAAAGTTTAGCTTGGCTCCCCTTTTCTTTACTGCGCCAAACTGTTACTGGGCAGCCCCGGTATAAAAAGGGTTGTCTGACTGTTTCCCGATTCTGGTGGAGTGTTTCGGATTCTGGTGGAGCTGCCGGACAGGGCCGGTTCTGAGATGGGCAGAGTTGGGGGTCCTGGAGGGCGGCATCCTGGTGGTGAGATGCTCTGTGAGGAGTCAGAGAAGCAGGGCTCAGAGGACAGGAGACTCGGGGGAATGCCCTGGGTGTGAGGTTTCCAGCTTTTCTCCCCAGGACCCCTCTCTCCAGCCTCTGGATAACAAAACCTGGGGAAACAGGAAAGTAGATCATTTTTTCCTTTTACAACCTATTTAGTATTGAGGACTTAAAAAAAAAAAAAACATAACATTTAATGAATACTGTTAAATTTACAGAAAAGTTGCAAAGATAGTACAGTTCTTATTCATCCCACACCATTTCCACTTTGTTAACATCTTACATGAATACAGTTGTATTTTTTTTCACAGCTAATGAAGCAATGTTGACACAGTTACCAAACTCCGTGCTTTATTTCATTAGTTTTTCCTAATGTACATTTTATGTTCCATAATCCAAATTGCCTCACTCAGTTACAGCCAGTTCTCCTCGATGTGCCTCTTGCTGACTGTTTCTCTGACTTTGCTAGTTTTTATAACGTTGACATTGGTGAGGAGTGATATTTTGGAGAGGTGTTGGGTTCACAGTTGGGGTTCTTGGTTCACGTCTGAGAAAAGTTTCACCAGATTCTCTCTTTCACATACACAGTGAGTTTCCCCACAAGACAGAGACTTTTTGTCTCTGCCAAAGAGTAGTTTTATTATTTCTTTTTTTTAAAAAAGGGAAAGAGTCAGAACCCTGCTACCCTCCCTCACCCACTGAGTAGGCTCTCTCCGACCAACGGAAAGGAGGGGAAAAAAAAAAAAAAACTGCAAGAGCGAACTACAGATCAAGTGGGACACTGAGTAGAGAGGAACTATTTCAGGCACCGCACCCCACAAATGGGAACTGTGGAGAACGGTGAAGAAATCACCACAGAGGTGATCGAGCGGCTCCGGGCGCCATCAGAGGAAGACAAGGATATTACGGAGACCTACAAATAGCCTAAGGCCAGCTGAGAACCACTGGGAAAAAGCAAAGGTCAGCAAGGACAGGTCTCTCTGCCACCTCATGACCAGAACAAAATCACCAACTAACTGATTCCCTGTTGGAACTAAGTAAATACAGAGGGAGGGAACAGTAAGGGACAGTGCCCAGCAACACAGCATCAACACTCTGGTGGAGTGTTGTCTCCAGTGCTAGTCTCAGTATGGTGAACAGTTTCCGACACCCCTAAAGGAGCACTCCAAAGAGATGGAAGCCACCCTTAGGACAACTTGGATCCTTCTCCTTTGGAGACTTGCTGGCGCGGGGTTGCACAGAGAGGAGGGGGCAGAGCTTGCTGGCTTTCAGGGCTGCTTCAGTACCCAGGGGTTCTCTGAGCCCCTCTGGCTGCCCCCCCAACAGTAAATGGACTGAACGGTGAAGAGGAGGACAAGGGTCCCCTGACAAAACTAAGCATCCCGGACGATCTAGACAGCTGCGAGGCCATGGTGAGCTCGGCCCTGGGGCCCCTTCCCTGCCCCACCTTCCCCCTCCCACCAGCACACCCTTCTTGGTTCCCCTCCCTTTGATTAAGCTTTCACCCACCTCTGCTGGGAGCCAGTGGGTAGACACCAACACCATCCTCGAATCTCAGGTGTGCCCACGGAGGCCCTGAGAGGTGTGCCTCCCAACCTCCTGCCGGGCCCACAGGGGCACCCTGCACCTCTGGCCCACAGGTGGCATTTTGTAACTTGGCCTTGGCCAGTGCTGAGGAAGAACAGGCGCGGCTACACAGGCAGCTAAAGGAGCAAAAGCTGCTCTTCTGGCTCCTGGCTCAGCAGGTAGCCCCATGGGACCAGGAGACTGAGAAGATGGAGGCCCCACCCCCCGGGGGGAAAGTGTGCCTGGGAGACCCACCAGGCCCTTCAGGGAGCCATGGAGAAACTGCAGGTGAGTGTGTGTAAGGCAGGAAGGAATGGCCACAGGGCAGGTTTTCTGATCCAGCAGACCAGGTACAGGAGAAGTGAGTCCTGGAAGCCTCAGTGAATTTTGCAGACTTTATTGGGATTTACCAGATACATGGCAGGTAGGGGTGCTAGGGGGCCAGGAGGCTGACAGGCCCCCCAGCCCACAGCAAGTCTTCACTCTTCTGGGCTCTCTGGCGTTCTCTGGTGGTCTCTGCTGCTCTGCTCTCTCGGTTCTGCTTCTGCTTCTCTGCTTCTGCTGGCGTCCCCGTGATGCCACCCTTAAAAGCCCATCTTAGCCCAGGTGAATCCCATCTACCTATGCCCACACCCTACTCCAGGTGCCCGCATCAGGCATGCATTCGGGACCGCAGGGTTCCATCATCCATCCTATGGGCGGAAGAGCAGAAAAGCCTGATACTTTTACCTTACCCTACAATCCACCCCCTAAGGGTTTTCTGCCAGACAGTCTATACAAGTGATACACACGTTTCTCTTGACGAATAGGAACACTGCAGCCATGGCCCACAAAAGCAAATGAAATATATCACAATGAAATATAACAGAACACAAATAAGTCCAGGCAGGGCATCAACCTAGTGGCAAAAGACAATTATTGGCACCAGTAGATGATCCACCACTTCCGCTGCCGAAGGCACTGCTCATGCGAGGGAGGGAACCGCTCAGGCATCAGCTGTCACACGCCGGGAGCCATCAGGCCTCCCGGCCCCCTCCGGCTGCAGTCTCGGCCACAAGCCGCACACCGCATCCACTCCCAGGATGCACTCACTCTTGGGTTGGCGATTCTGCACTCTTTGGGGGTAATCGCCCATTCCTCAGGGTTTTCTATCTGTGGTCGCTCCAACGCTCCAACATGCAGGCCCCTGCACTCAGGCCAACCCACTGCACAAGCACATGGGTCGGGGATCCGTGGATACAAGTCCACACGCGGCCTCTCTTGGGTCCCCTCTTTGGCTGTGGGCTCCACCACAAGCCACGTTCCCTACCCATCCCCCAAAGATGGGCTCCTCAGCTCCTCACCCTCACTCAACTATGAGCAGGGCATCACCCACAGGTGATTTTAAAAGACTCACTGGCCTTTAGCTTATGTAGTGCTTAACAGCCGCTCAGGGCTTCCCGAACTTAGCACCAGCTTTTGCCTTCTCAGTTGGCTTTTCTCCTCTGCTTAGCTGCTGGGCAGTACACCGGCTGCCTTTGGCCACCAAGGCCCACTGACACCCCCAGACTCCCATCTCTGGGGGTGGACAATCCCATCCTTCCTCAGGGTCCCCAAAACATATCAAACTTGCCAAGGTCCTCCCCCTTCTGGTGGGATTGTTAGTCCATTAGTCCAAGTTCATCGGCTTTTCCCTTTGTCCACACTGGGGAGCTCTGAGTCGTGGTCCTTTCTCCCCCGACAATTCTTGCTGCCTAGGCGGGGATTGTTGGCTGGTCCTCTCGGGCATCTCCTCCTCCAGGCGAGGTCTCATCCCGCAGGTCCCGCACCTTGCCCTTCCCCTGTCCCGCCATGACACGTCCAGCGCTGTCACAGGCAAACACTGTCTGCTGCTCCTCAGTCCCTCCCGGTCTTCGGAGGGCTCCATACCGGTCTACATGGATCATCTTGCTGACTTACACCAATTGTAAGAGAGGAAGGAATGGACACGGGGCAGGTTTTCTGATCCAGCACGCTGGGTACAGGAGAAGAGAGTCCTGGAAGCCTCAGTGGCTTTTGTAGGGTTTTATTGGGATTTACTGGATACATGGCAGGTAGGGGTGCTAGGGGGTCAGGAGGCTGACAGGCCTCCCAGCCCCCAGCAAGTCTTCACTCTTTCTGGGCTCTCTGGCGTTCTCTGGTGGTCTCTGCTGCTCTGCTCTCTCGGTTCTGCTTACGTTTCTCTGCTTTTGCTGTGAATGCCACCCTTAAAAGCCCAGTCTTAGCCCAGGTGAATCCCATCTACGTATGCCCACACCCTACTCCAGGTGCCTGCATCAGGCTTGCATTCAGACCACAGGGTTCCCTCATCTATCCTAAAGGCGGGAGGGCAGAAAAGCCTGATAGTTTTATCTTTCCCTACAGTGTGGTTTTCCAGAGGGCTGGGCGGGCTGGGTGCTGGGCAGGCCGGCACTGCTGAGCCCCTGAGCCCACTGTCTGGCCGAGGGCCAATTTACCGAGCTCATGCAGGAGAAAGTGGGCTTACAGGACTGGATGGAGCGGCTGGAGCATCGATGTATCCAGATGTCTGGAGAGACTGACACCATCGGTGAGCGGGGAGGCTTGTACCCTGCAGCTGGGGTGCTATGCAGAGGCTGGGGAGACCCCAGCAGCTGAGCTGTCTGCGCGCCCTCCCCCTAGGAGAATACATCGCTCTCTACCAGAACCAGAGAGCAGTGATGAGGGAGGAGCACCAAGAGAAGGAGGAGTCCATAAGCCAGCTGGCCCAGGACAAAGAGGAGATGAAGGTAGTCAGAGCTCTGGCTCCATGGTGGTGCGGCTGGGGGCGGGGCGGCTTCTGAGCATCTCTGCTTCCAGGTGAAGCTGTTAGAGCTGCAAGAGTTGGTTTTGCGGCTGGTGGAGGCACGCAACGAATGGCGGGCAAAGCCCTGAGCACCCGCCCAGAACCCTGCTGCTGAGCCCACTAGCGCATGCCTAGTCCCCAAGAAGCTTGGCACCGCCAACATCCAAGGTGAGGAAAGCCCCTAACGGGCGGCTGGTCAGGAAGAGCACACTCCGCCAGGCACACAGCATCCTGTCTCTGTCTCTCTGTAGGGTAAAGAAAATATCAGGCTTTTCTGCCCTTCCGCCATCAGGATAGATGATGGATCCTTGTCCTGAATGCATGCCTGATGGCGGGCACCTGGAGTAGGGTGTGGGCATAGGTAGATGGGATTCAGCTGAGCTAAGACTGTGTTTTTAAGGGCGGCGTCACGGGGACGCCAGCAGCAGCAGTAGAAGCCGAAGCTGAAGCCGGAAGAGAAGCCGAGATCACCAGAGAGCCCAGATAAAGTGAAGATTTGCTGGGGGCTGGAGGCCTGCCAGCCTCCCAACCCCCAGCCAGCACCCCTGCCTGCCATATGCCTGGTGAACCCCAATAAAAAACCTGCAAAACCACTGAGGACTCTGACTCCTCCTTTACCCGGTCTGCATGGGATCAGAAAACCTGCGCTGTGCCCTGCTCCTGCCCTTACTCTCTCTAAAGAACCAAGTAAGGTGAGCCTTGTCCACGATGTGCAGCCGACCCAGGGTGAGGCCCAGCTGGGCCTGACTCCCCTGGAGAACGCCTCTGCGCAGCAGGTCGTTCAGCTGCTTCAAGAAATGCAGAACTCCCAGGAAGGCGTCACCATTGGAAACAGCCCATGCCTTCCCTTCTTCTACCAGGCTGACGACAACGAGGTGAAGATAATGGTGGTCTAGGCCACCGGCATGGGGCCGGAGGCTCTGCCCCCACCTGGCCCTCACCAACCCATCCCTGGTCCACAGGCTTTCCCCCCCATCCTTTGGCTCTCCTTCCCAGTCGTCCTTTCATCCCTCGTCTTAAAAAAGAGGTCCAACAACTCCCATATCTAATAGGGTGAAATAGGTGCAGACCCTAGCCTCTGAGGTTAGGGCTGTGTCTTCATCTAACTCTGGACTAATCATACTTCCAGAGGCAAGGAGCTAGAAATATCCAGCTAGTTATTTAGGGGGCTCCATTCTACAATATAGGGGCTCCTTGAATGACCAATTGAATCCTTACCAGGCCTTCTTGCAGAGGGCCTAGGTTATATTAGGCAATTTTGGGACATGTGCCCCCCACTTCACACCAACCATGTTGAGCGGGGCAGCACTTTGAAAGCCCAGCACGGGGGATAAGTCCAGACAGAGATACCAGCTGGGGCAGGTGGGCACCAACACCTGTCTAGAGTGTAGCCACAGAGATAGCAGTGGTTTATTTGAGACCACCCAGATCCACAAAGGGGTGGCCTCCCCTGCTCCCTTTTGAAATTTCCCCATGGGCCTTTGCACCCAATTTTGTTTTTGTTTTTTTTTTTTTTTGTTTTGTTTTGTTTTTAATTTTTTGTTGGACCCAATAATTGTTTTGATTTTTCTTTATATTTTTTTTATTTTTACTTTTTGTTGCACCCAATTATTCTGGAGGTGATCCCTATTTGCAAAGGGGAGGCCTCTCCTACTACCTAGCAAAAGTCCCCATGGGCATGTGTGCCGGATTATTTTGTGGGAATCCACCTGTTAAGGGCGGGCTCTGCTCACTACACATGTCTTGCAGCTTGAGGTTACGCTGTCCCACTCACAAAAGTCCCGCGGGCATGAGGCCACCACAGTCCTCAAAGGGGTGTCCTCCCCTGTCCCCACTCACAAAAGGTCCGCGGGCATGAGGCCACCCCAATCTGCAAAGGGGTGGCCTCCCCCATCACCCCTCAAGTCCTTCGGGCATGAGGTTACCCCAATCCACAAAGGGGTGGCTTCCGCTGTCCTCCTCACAAAAGTCCCACGGGCATGAGGCCACCCCAATGTGCAAAGTGGTGGCCTCCTCCTTCCCCCCTCACAAAAGGCCCATGGGCATGAGGCCACCCAATCTGCAGAGTGGCCTCTCCCATCCCACCCCTCAAAAGATCCACTGGCATGAAGCCACCCCAGTGCACAAAGGGTGGTCTCCCGCCATGCCCCCTCACAAAAGTATGAGGCCACCCCAATCCACAAAGGGGAGAACTCCCCCATCCCCTCCTCACAAAAGTCCTGCAGGCATGAGGCCACCCCAATCCGCAAAGGGGTGGCCTCCCCCGTCGCTCCTCTCGAATGTCCCACAGGTATGAGGCCACCGCAGTCCACAAGGGGGTGGCCTCCACTTGCTGTCTTTGCAAAAGTCCCGTGGGCCTCTGTGCCTGATTATCTTGGGGCCACCCCGGATTTGCAGAGAGGTGGCCTTCACTGCTTCTTTTACAGAAAGTCCCCATAGAGGGGATGCATGGCTTACTCAGGCAATTTGGGGGATCTGCTGAATATGGCCTTGACAGTTTTTAAAAACCAGAAGGAACAGGACAGGGTAGAGAGGGAACCCCGTAGTCTTCAGAAGGCTGGGCTTCAAGCTCAGGCCCTGGTAGGGCCTTGAGACCGCCAGGCCATGTTCCTCCAACCAACGCAGTGCCTGCCGCCCGACAGAGGACGACAACGGGCCCCATGGCCCCCAACCCACCACCGCTGGGAGCCTGCTTCAAATGTGGTCGAGAAGGCCACTGGACCAGACAATGCCCCAACACCTGCCAGGACCATGCCCCATCTGAAACGTCCAGGGTCACTGGAAAAGCGACTGTCCCTCCATGCCTGGCTGCGGTGGACCAGTCCTTCCAGCCCCTGCAACTCTTGCCACCGGCGGTGTTCTGTTCGGCAGCTGAGGACTGAAGAGGCCCGGACTCATCGACCCCGATAAACTTCAAGGAGCCCATGGTAATAGTCAAAGTAGCAGGTAAGTCCAACTCCTTTCTGGGCTCTCCTTTAATATGTTGCTGGCCTCCTTCTCTGCAGACCTTCTCTGCCACAATCTCAGCAACTCACTGCACAACTCCTCACCTTCCTGGGCTCAAAAGGATACCGTGTCTCCCCGTCCAAAGCCCAACTTTCAGTTCCCACAGCTGTCTATCTGGGTCTTCCACTAACTCCTTCCTCCAAACAGCTGACGGTGGACCACAAACAGGCCATCCGGGACCTTCCCTCCCCTGAATCGGCAGAACAAATCCTTTCCTTCCTAGGTTTGGTCAGATTCTTCCGTCACTGGATCCCTAGTTTTGCTTTCCTAGCCAAGCCACTGTACGACACAGCAAAAGCCTCCCTCGAAGGACTTCTCCAATCTCCCGGGGAGGTCTGCAGGGCCTTCCTTTTACTCACACATATCCTCCTTAGGGCACCTGCCCTTGGCCTTCCTGACCCAGAAAAGCCTTTCCTCCTGTGCACAGATGCACGTCGGTGTAGGGCGGCAGGTGGCCTTTCCCAGCCTCTGGGCCCAGTCCTGTGTCCTGTCGCTTCTCTCTCCAAGCAGATGGATCCCACCGTCAGGGGCTGGCAACACTGCCTTAGAGCCCTGGCGGCGGCAGCTCTACTCACCCGGGAACCCCTCAAACTTACTCTGGGAAGACCTGTCCAAGCACATTCCTCTCACCACCTTCAGGCCCTCCTGTCTCCCCGCCCGCTCTCCACTCTCACTCCTGCCCGCTCACAGGACTTCCATGTGCTCGTTATAGAAAACCCCCTGGTGAGTCTCACTCAGTCAACTTCTCTCAACCCAGCCCCTCTTCTGTCTCTGGCCCCCCTTCTGCCGCTCATTCATGCCCTGAAATCCTGGACGAAATGCAAACCTCCAGACTGGGTTTGGCCGACTCCCCTTGTCAGATGCCTCCTGGACTCTGTCTGTAGACGGCAGCTCTTGCGAAGGTGCGCGAGGTCAGCGGAGGGCTGCCTAGGCCATGGTTACCCTCGATCAGGTCATCGAGGCAGGAAAGCCGCCCGGAGGAACCACCTCCCGAAAGGCAGAACTCAGAGCACTTACCGGGGACCTGACCCTCAGCAACCATAAGAAAGTCACCATCTATACGGATTTAACATATGCCTTCCTTATGGCTCACAGTCCTGCTGCGATTTGGCAGGAAAGGGGGTTCCTCTCCAACCAGGGGTCCCCCATCATGAACGTTAAACTTGCCCTTAAGCTTCTAGCGGCCTTGCAGCTTCCAACTGAAGTCGCCATGATCCACTGTGAAGGACACCACACGGACAATTCTTACGTGACCACAGGGAATAACAAGGCTGATGCAGCAACAAGGGCTCCCACAACTCACTCTGCTGCAGATCCTGGTTCTATTCTCTCTCTATCTGTCCCCTCCATCACTCCGACTTAGGAACCTAATGAACGCCAAATCCTGAGTCTGCCCTTCCAGCCCTCCTTGAATGCAAAAGTCTGGCAGCTGTGTTCCCATCGTCAAACCGGTGCTCCTGGATCACCTCAAGGGGGAATTCACCAACCTCCTTCTTCTGCAGCTCACCAGCTGCGTGGACACTTACCTGGACAGGATTGGCAGGTTGATTTTACTCACCTCCCTACTCACAAAAAAGTTAAATATCTGCTCACAAGGGTTGATACAATAACAGGTTGGGTCAAGCCCTTCCCCGCAGCTAGAGAAACGGCTCAGGGGGTAACCGAGGCCCTTCTTAACCACATTATCCCATGCGTTGGCCTCCCCACATCTGTCCTATCTGACAATGGTCCAGCTTTTATCTCAAAGATTACTCAGCAGGTCTCCGCGGCTCTGGGTATCACCTGGAAGCTTCACATTCCCCACCACCCACAATTCTCAGGGAAAGTGGAGCGCGCCAATGAGCTAATCAAGGGTCACCTGACTAAACTCTCCTGAGAGCTCTGCAACTGCTCCGGGAACATGAAGACCGGTACTTACCCAGTCCTGCCCGAATCTCGACCTCCTCAACTGACCTTCCCCACCACTGCATCCAGGAGACCAAGTTCTGCTCAAATCGCTTCAGCCAAAGCCACTGCAGCCTCCATGGACGGGTCCGCACACAGTCATTCTCACCACGCCTATAGTGGTAACACCTCTGGGAGACCCCTCCTGGTACCATCTCTCTTGGGTCAAACGTGCGCCTGAAGACAAACAGTATGTATGTTGTAACCTGGGTCCTACTAGGATGCGCATTTCTTGTCAAAATCTCCCCTAGCTCAGTGTCCTATGTGTGGAAATTCAAAGTTAGGGAGACCTTTGTCTCAGGATCCACGGAGACTACCCACTTGGTGGGTACTGCGGATGCCCACAGGCCGGATGCACAGCACCCATCACTCTTACCCTAACTCTTTCATCAATTGACAACACTATGAACACCATGTTTTCTTTCTTTTACCATCAAACCTTAGATCATTGCAAGAATACCTACAAAGAATATGGGGGGTACACTTGCCCGTCATGTACAGTGCACCTTCCAGACAAAGGCCGAATGTTCTCTCCATCTGTCATAATACGGGTTTCAATACGAATCAAGTTAACTATCTTTTTCAGTTCCTTGGGACCTACGCTGGTACAGGGAGTCCAAGCCACAGGGTACACTGGCTGGCATTCTACACAGTGGCAACATTTTCCCTTCTCAAGGGAATATGTCCCGACACAAAATGCCACAGTCCAAGTCTCCCAGGACATCCTCCATTCAGAGCAAGTCCTACAAAATCAGCTAACATCATCAGAAAAGACAGAGACACCCTCAACCTGGATTCGTAAAATACAAAAAGCTATACTCTTCCTACATAACTCTTTTGGATCTAATACCTTTCTTGTTTCCTCTGTGCTTCCCTTCAGAGGCCTCTACTGGTGGCAGCTCCAATTAATCTCAATACCACTATGACCAAGATTACAGAAGCTGCTTGCCAGACTCCCCAACTCTCAGTCCCCCTATGGGACTCCAATCACAGCTACCCCTGCCAGCAAACTGACGCCCTTGTCGGCTTTCATTCCTGCACTTCTAACATTTCGGTTAAAGGTATCTACCCCTCCTTAGAAAAAACCTCTGTGTCTTTAGCATCATCACAAAGACAGCTCCCCCGCCCTGGCACAGGCCATGCTCCAAAACCGGCGGGCTCTGGACCTGTTAACGGCTAACAAGGGGGGCACCTGCCTGTTCCTCAGGGAAGAATGTTGTTATTGTATCAATGAATCAAAGATTGTAGAACAAAATGTGGAAGCTTCATGAAACTACGCAAAGACATGGAAAGGGAAATTGGGGGCTCCAATTCCCCGCTGACATGGTTTCAAAATCCTATAGTGTCATGGCTCCTCCCACTCTTAGGGCCAATACTAATGATGACTTTACATTTTTTTTTTTCTTTTTGCTCCTTGCCTCCTGAAATTCACACAGGCTCACATTCAGGAAATGTCTCCTACCACCTTTAACCAACTCCTTCTCCACCCACGTTATCACATCCCTGCAGAAGACCCTCATAACCAGGCCTGAGCCACCCCCTTGGCTCTCTGCCAGACCAGAGAGCAGTAATGAGGGAGCAGCACCTAGAGAAGGGGTTCTCATAAATGGGCTGGCCCAGGACAAAGAGGAGCGGCGAATGTGCGTGCAGGGGCAAGGGGTAGAATGTAGCTACGTCACAATCCCTGGGAACCATCCTTATGTCACATCAAGAGCTGGGTGCTTGATTTGTTGCCCCAGCCCCCCAGGACTAACCCCCTTTCAGGTTTCTCTTGTGGCTGCAGATTACCAACTTGAAGGGGACCCAAGACCATGGGACCCGACCCCGGGAGAGGGTTCAGGCTCGCTTGCTCTGTACTGTACCCCACCTTTAAACACTGAGCGCCTACAAAGCCTACGCTTCCCTAGTAAACTTGAAACGCTGGCAACTGCTCTGGGAGACACTGGGAAGAATTGTTTAGTTTGGTTTTCTGCGGGGTTTCTACTTCTCCACGGAGACTTTCCAATTTTTGTCTGACTCCTCCATCTCACATTCTAATTCCTTATGACCCTGGGGCCAGAGTGCCCCCCAATCAGTGCTCTTTGGAGTGATCTGTTTACCCTCTGTGGATCAGATCCCAGCAAACTGACCTTCCCAGTCGGGAATCTTCCCCCAGTCGTCTCAACATGGGTTGCTCAGCTCGCCACAGGATAAACAGGCGACTGAAGCATCAATTCTGCTTGAGTCTCCTGAGAAAAAAAAGCCTTCTGTGTTAATGCACGTATGCAGACATATGTGAGATTGTAACAGATTGCTCTGAAATGGGCCTGGCTGTGCCCCTGGCTGTCCCCTCACTGCCTCCTGCCATGAGCATCCACTGGTGCAGGAGCTTGAGCAGCGCTGCCTGCTGGCAGCTACTGAGTCGTGGCATCCCAGTGTTGGAGTCTGAAGACTGAGTGAAAATTCCTAAACATTTTTTCTTTAAACCAAGTTATCAGTCCATTTCTTCTGTCATTGGGAGGATGGGACGGGGGGATACTCACAGCACCTGGTGATGTTGGTGGCATGACGTCAGATGGCAAATCTAACTTGTAAAGTGGGGTGTGAGTACAGAGGCTTGCAGATCTCGTGAGCCTCAACTCTCTTTTTCCTCTCTGCAGTTGAGAGACTACCAAAGGAAAAACATCTTGGGGTCTCCTGCAAGAGACCACTGGAAGTTGTTGTAAGTCATCTGAAGATGTAAGTCTTGCTCAGCCAGGCTGGGAGAGGGGTGCTCCAGGGGCAGCTCAGTGAGAGGTGAAGAGCATGAAAGAAGTGGGTAAGAACCCCGGGTCTGAGTGCGGCCTCTCTGTAGCTCTGCTGGGGATCTGATTTGGGGCGACACTGTTTAAGCTCTTTGTCCACCTGTGAGTCAGGCTGCTACAGCTCTACTTAAATCTAGGCAGCATCCGTGAGAGGATTGTGCATTCATCCCTTCGTGCGGGGCCTGGTGCGCAGTGAGCCTTCAGTACAGGGCGTCGCTATGGACTTCTTGCTCTGGCAATTTCCCTCATCCCCAGCCTCAAGGGGAAGCCAGTCAGTGAGGACACCCTCTCCCTTTAGGGCGGCACAGATGAGCCCCAGGTGCTTGGGATTAGGTGACCTCTGAGGTGGGAGTCCGTCTTTGCCACCGGCTTGCTGGGTGATCCCAGGGAAAGTCACGTCCTTCCCGGGCCTCAATTTCCTCAACTGGAAGATGAAGTTGTTGGGCCAGATCAGCGTCTTCCAGACTGATTTGGTAGCTTTGATCATCTCTTGGTTCATGTTGCTTCCTGCCTCAGGCGAGGTGGTGAGTGGCCGTTTGGAAAGAAGGCACAGGCCATGGTATGATCCGTCACCCTTGTCTCCAGCATCCATCGTCCAGAGCTGCTCTCTCTTTCCTTCTCTGACCTTCTTGTCTTCTCTAAGCCGCTTTTCTCTTCCTCCCCTTGCCCTTGTTTTTCTCTTTTCACCTCCTGTAGATTCAGGACATTCTGCAGGTGCTGGTGTCCGACCTTAACCGCTCCAATGGGGTAGCGCTCCCCCCATTGGACAGGAGGAAGGTGAGGCCGTGCCGAGACCCCCTCTCTGGCTTGGCCTCTCCCAGCGTGCATGCCCAAGGCTTGTGTGGTTGACGTACTTGGCCTCTGGCTGATTTTATGTTGCCATCATTAACCCTCGGTGTGTCCACGTCTGCTATTTCACCTGCTTGGTTGATCGTTGTTTTCCTTCCCGCACATCTTTATCATCTTGGAGAAGATACAATACACCGTGAAGGGTGAGAGGTCATTTGGGAAGAGCTTCCAGAGCAGGGGTGTGAGATTTGGGCCTTCCAAGCCTCCAGGGTGAATGCTCAGGGGCCCGTCCTACTAGGAGAGCCTCAAACCCCCGCCCCAAACACGGGGCTTGCCCTCTGGGCATGTCCTGCAAAGACCAGCAGTCCACACTGCAGTTGATTTTCCAAAGTGATGAATTCATTTTAGCTTAGGAGTGGGAAATGCAGGCTTAGGAGAAAGGGGGCTTTTGTTACAGGTGCAAGGACTTAGGTGAGTTTTGTAGCAGAACTGCAAGTGCGTGAGGTTCACCAGAGATGAGTGACTGGGACATCCTCCCCCACTGTCTTTTAAAAATCAACTGGACACTTACCCGTCTCCCATGGGCCCTTGGCAGCAGACACTTTGCTAGGCGGCAAGGTGGGATGTGGCAACTGAGGGAGCAGTTGGCTCTGAAGGGTCTGGAGGCTGGAGGGGTGGCTTTTGACACTGATGTGTAGAGGTGGGCAGTGTTCATCCCCGTGGAGAGCGGGTGACGTGGGAGTCCCGGGCAGAGGGTGGGTGCAGGTGATGATCAGGGTTCAGAGCCCAGAGAGCGCTTGGCAAGAAGGTAAGGTGCCTGGGGTGCCCTGGGCTGGGGGATGACCTCTTCCTGATGTGGGAGGGGACACCGAGCTCTGGGTCTCTGCTGCCTCCTCTAGTGAGCAGAGGACTCACGTCATGGAGGATGGCTTCACTTGTGGGAAGAACATAAGGAAACCATACAAGGGATGGGGGCTTCTTCCAGACAAAACTAGCAGGTAAACTATACATTGGAGACATTCATCTGGGGAGAGGGAGAGAAAGGGATCAAAATGGGAGGGGTGTGGTGATGTTCCCGGGTGTCCTGGTGGAGGTAATTTTATGGGGACAACACCTGAGGGGAGAAATCAACATTCCTCAAAAATGAACAACAATATGAAAATACAACAATAAATAAATTAAAAAAAAAAAACAAATTAAAGTTGAGGGGGACGTTTTAGGATGAGGGGGCTGTGCTGTCTGTGCTCTATGGTAGTTCCAGGATTCTATTATTTATATTTACCCAACTGTCCATCTAAAATTGGTAAATTTTATTTCATATAAAGATGTTAAGAAAAAAATGGCAAGAAAGAAGACAAAGTAAATTGCGGCAGGCTGCGCCTCCCATGCTGTCTCTTGACAAAGTTTGGGATTGGGGGAGACTCCTGAGAAGCGGGGAGTTCCTGTGCTCCCCTGAAGAGGGAAAGTTGTACTTCCCAGAAGAAGGAAGTTCTCAAACTTCCCAAAGAAGATCTGAACTAGGGAGTCTCCATGGCAACGCCTGGTAATGCTCTCCTCTTTGTTCTTGGTTAATGCTGAAGTTAGTTACAAATTGGCCTGTGAAAACCTAATTCGGACCCAGGTAACAATTGGCTTATTGTTCTTACACATGAACTATCACAAAAGAAGTAAAAAAATTGTTTAAGGTATAGTTAGGAAAGAAATGTTTTGGCCTTGAGAACTATGGAGAACAAGCTGCCCTGAACCAGCTTTGCTCGGAAACCATAGGGGGTACCTGTTTGCAGCAACAATACATTTCCTGGTATATGAGGTCAATAATTCGCAATAATTCGCAGGCTGTGTGGAGGCTAGGAATTTCTAGTTAAGAGTTAGACTTCAGTAGAACTTACGTAGATCTGATAAATTGTTTTAAACCACTTTGAAGTAATAAATAAATTAACCAAGTTAATTGAGTGCTAGGAAATAAATTGATTGTAGTAATTGAATATAGAATAGGAACTTTACACCCACGTTTGTAATTGGGAAAGTTTAAATGTTGCCAAATGTTGTGCTGTTGATCATGCTAGTAAATGAGCTGTACCTAGGAAACTAATTGTTCTTAGGTTACCAAAAAAATGACCTACAGGTATAAGGCCAAGGGAGTCTTTACATGATCATGAGAAAATATGTATTGTCTTTGCTCTGCTTCAATGCTCACGCTGATGTAATCCCACTGCTTGCCTTAAGGTATAAATAAAGACCCGCTGAGACCCTCAGTAGGAGATACTTGCACGAACTAAGTGTTTGTGTCTTCCTCATTCCTACATCGCTCCACTTCCCCTCAGCCCTTTGAGAGAAAATTTTCACCGACTCCATCCTCTCCTTTCTGAGATCCCTGGCACGACTTCTAGCTGGGGCTGGTCTCCAGCAGTAAATATGCTATAGTAATTAAAAACAAAGAATTCATTGCTAGCAGTTCTGTCCTAAGGAATTTTAAAGGAATTCTTCCAGGTCGAGGGAAATTTATAGCAATAACTAACACATTTATAGCACACATTTACAGCAATAAATAACAACAGACACACACATAATACTGTTTTTCTGTAGACTTGTTTTAATTTATTGAACTGATACGATTGCTTAAATTTTTTGTATTATAAAGTTTTATTTGGCTTAAATGTATTTTGTTTTAATATATATATTACAATAATAACATTAAGGTGGTTAAATAGACCTATATTGCGGGGGGCGGGGTGTGGGCAGCTTCGGCAAACTGTCATGTCAGGGGTGCCTGTGTTCCTGTAAGGATGAGAGGGCTTGGACAAATCTGAGAGATTAGGGAGGGGGAGTGAGGAGATGCAAACACTTGATCAGGGTGGGGACATCATTCTGCTGAGGGTCTCAGCAGCCCTTAATTTATACATTACAAGGTACATAAGCATATGTACTAGGGCCTCCCCGGTGGCGCAGCGGTTGAGCGCTGGGTTGCGAAGTTGCCCGTGGCCTCTGCGGCGCAGGTTCGATCCCCGGCTGCTCCCCGGCCACCGGAGGAGGGTCCCACATGGCGCGCAGACCTCTCCTGCCGCCCGCTGCTCCCCTCAGCAGTGTACTTCGGTCCTTCCGCCTGCTCTGCTCCCCGCTCTGGCTCTAGTGAATTCTCTCACCCTCCTGCGCTTCTGACTGTACCCAGTGCTTGTATAAACAAAAACAAACAAATAAATAAATAATACTTGTCTCTATTAAAAAAAAAAATAAGCATATGTACTAGAGAAGGAAGAAAACAATGATCACTTCTTCCTCTAGAACCACCAGGGGTTCATTTGCCCTTTAACAGAGGTTGTAACATTCTTTGAAGAAGGCACAGTTGCTTAAACAAAAGTGTTCTTAGAACAGTCATTTATTTTAAACAACTATTTTATTACTAGTAAAAACTCATGTGACTGAAACTAACATTTCTATGTTTACTATGGTGAAGGATTAACTAAGGGCGGGGAAACAAAGGACAGGGAGTTACCTGGGGGAAGGGAGACAGAGGGATTTTTTCTAACTAACCTATAAAGTTTAGACTGACATATAACCATGATTAAAGCAAAAAACAGAAGGCTTTTATATAGAAATCATTATCTAATAGTATATGGTTTTAATAATGAATCCGAGGGCAAATTAGGGAGGATGAGGCAGCCTCAAGGACAGTGCAGGTGGGGACCTCTGAGCATTGAGGAAGGCTTCAGAGATAAGGACAATGAGAGGAATTTAAGGAATTCCACTGGGAATAATAAACATCCCAGGACCAAGGACAACATTGTTAACTCTGGCCTCGGTTTCCCTCAGGTGATAAGGGGAGGTGGAGTTTGGGGAAACGGAGAGTGGTTTAATGTATGGACAAATGAGGAGGGCAGCAGACTCCTGTCTGGTAGACCACCGTCCTCCCCTTTGTCAGAGTGCAGGAGATTTATGCAAGGGGGGGGATGGGAAGGGGTCAGCACTGAGACCGGTGCGTGCCAGCCTGGTTTTCTTCAATAGATAAGGAATGTAAAGATCCCCCACTCAGTAGCAGATTAAGTGAGGCAGCCGAGAACTACCAATCACAAAGAGACTGGTGGAGCTTGGAAATAATGAGGGAAATAAGGTCTATATTCCCTGAGACAGGACTCCACTTTGGCTTCCTTGCCCCTCCCTGGCCTGGTTTCCTGGCCTGGGAGTCTCACTTTATTTCTGTTTCTTTTCTCCTCAATAAACTTTTTCTTTCTCTAAACAAACCTGCCTCTTCTCGCTTGCTTGCCTGAGAGTCTGCGAAATTCCTGCTGTGGCTTCGTGAGACACCAACCCCTGGGGGTCTAGTGGCTGGGACTCAGCCCTGCCCCTGCAGCCTGGGATCCGTTCCTGGCTGGGAGACTAGGCCTGACAATTCCGGTATCAATAATATATTAGTGCTTGCTTTGGCAGCACGTATACTAAAATTGGAACGACACAGAGAAGATTAGCATGGCCCCTGCGCAAGGATGACATGCAAATTCGTGAAGCGTTCCATATTTTTAAGCAGCAATTACTTTTAAAAAAATAATAATAATATATTAATTCAATATTAGGGAACCAAGAAGGGCCTGTGTTATAGGGCAGCCCTGATACAAAACGGGGTACCTGTCTGTGGGGTCCTCACCCGCGCGATTAAAAGGACTTATCAATGCTCTACTGCAGGCACACACGAAAGTTAATAAAAGGTTTATTTACAAGGGAAGGAGAAATGAGGAAATGTACAGCTCAGGGAGAAAAGTGGGAGACAAAGTTTTAAATGCGTCCTACCCGATCCGCTGATCTGGAATCCCAAATGGCACTCTGAGAGCTGGCCGCCAGCCAGGAGCTGTGATGCCAGGAGGCGAGCGACAGAGGGAGTGCCCCAAGGCCCATGTGTTTGGTTCTTATACCCAACCTGGCTGCTAAACTCCTCCCTCAGGTCCCAGCACCTTCCCTTTGGTGGTGACTGGATTTGTCTTTCCCAATGTCTTGATGACTTTGGTCTGGAGTGAGGGTGGGGTCCACAAAGCCTGTATGGGATTAGCTCAGGACATCCTTTCCCCCTAACACCTGGAGGGCGTCAATGCCAGACAAGCTGCACTGACTCTTCCCTAGGCCCAAGCTCTCAATTAAGGGGGGAATTCTCCTAATCTAACAGAAGAGTTTTTCTACCTATTACTGCTATACTATTTAGTCAGCCTAGTTTCTGTATCTAACTTTAAGATCAAGGGAAAATTTATTTTTTTGTAAGATTGTTGATTATTGTTTTAAGGAACTACAAATATTTCATCAGAGGCAGGGCCGGAGATGGTTATAGTTTTTGATTTTCAGAATGGTTAATACGGGACATATCAGTAGTTGTAACATTGACTATTTCCAAGTGTATTATTTCTGCTGCCATGGTTATTAGCTCAACCAGTCACAAAATTGTTGTTGGCTTATTCGTGAATGCATACTCCAACAGCTACCATACCCATTGTCACTGAAAGGGAACTGTTAAAGAAAAAGGAACTGCCAAGGTAAAAGGGAATTCTTGTTGAAAAGGAACTCTTTCCCTCCTAAAGGACCATAGACATGGACATGTAAGTAAAACACAAGTTTGCTTCCTTAGTAAGCATATCTATACAAGGCCCGGCAGCCTGCTAGGCTGGTTGTTCTCCTGGGCCATTCTCAAAGATCTGCCTCCTTCCCCTTTTGGTAGGTTTCCTATGTCAAGAATTTGCATGCTAGCTATCCATGAATCAGTGAATCACAAAGTGCCATTTGCGTCAAATTGGTTATTCAGAAATTGATAGAAAGTAGACATAAACAAATGAGGAAAATCTAGCAGGAGTCAGCTAACGAGATTCCTGACTTTTTAGGAATCTGCCCCATGCCCCGACCCTTGTCAGACAACATGAGTAGCATGGCTCCCAGCACTATATTGCTGTAAATTTCCTATATTTTATGGGATGTAGTTCAATTAAGTAGATATTGAAAAATTAAAGATACAGACTTAAATACCACAGTAAAAGGTATTGAAACAAATATATCTAAAGCCACATGAAGAATTAATCTCACAGAAAAAAATATTTGCTTGAATCAAAGTAAGGTAGAAAAAGATGAAATGGAATAAAAAAATATGTGAGACAATTAAAAAATAAATATCAGAATGATAGATTCAAATCTGGCCATATCAAAAATCATGTTAAAAATAATTAACTAAAATTCCTATCAAAAATCTGAGATTCTAGGGGCCTCCCTGGTGGCCCTAGAAAAAAATATTTGCTTGAATCAAAGTAAGGTAGAAAAAGATGAAATGGAATAAAAAAATATGTGAGACAATTAAAAAATAAATATCAGAATGATAGATTCAAATCTGGCCATATCAAAAATCATGTTAAAAATAATTAACTAAAATTCCTATCAAAAATCTGAGATTCTAGGGGCCTCCCTGGTGGCGCAAGGGGTTAAGATGCAAGCTATGAAGCTTACTGCAGGCACTGCAGCACGAGTTCGATCCCCAGCCAGGGAAAAACCCACATGGCGCAGCAGATCCCTCCTGACTCACCCGCTGCTCCCCTCAGCAGTGGATTTCAGTCAATCTGCCTGTTCTGTTTCCCACTCTGTCTCTGGTGAGTCCTCTCACCGCCCACACCTCTGGCCTGTACCCCCATTCTTGTATGCATAAATAAATAAATCTTTAAAGAAAAAAATTAGTTTCACAGAAAAAAAATTGCTTGAATCAAAGAAATGTAGAAAAAGATGAAATGGAAAAAGATGTGAGACAATTGAAAAATAAATATCAAAATGATAAACTCAAATCTGACTATATCAAAAATCATGTTAAAAATAAATTAACTAAAATTCCAATCAAAAGCCTGAGATTCTCAGACTGGATAATATCAAGGAGACTGCAGTCTATATATGCTAGAAAGACTTTCTATACAAACAAAAATAGGTTAAAAGTGAAAGGGTGAAAGGATATGCCAAGGAAATAGAAAGTAGAACCACAAACCTTTACTTTCATCGCAGGAGGTGGCTGGAGCGAGGCCTGAGGGACCCAGACAGCAGGTCCCTGCCTCTTTGTCCCGGAGGGAGAAGTGACAGGACCCCAGGCCTGGGCTCCCAGGGCTAGGGAGGGGGGAAGGGCCGCCCTCCAGGCTCCAAAGGTGGGTGGTCTCACCCTGGGTGTGAGGGCCCATCTTGGGTATGAGTGTGGACACCTGGCCTGGAGGGTGGGGATGGGGAGACACATTCTGTTCTAGGGAGAAGTTAAATAAAAAGCTTCTATTCCTGGCTCATCTCCTGTGGCCACCTCAGACTCCAGGCTCCTCCCACCCCTGCCCTCTGTGCTCCAGGAACAGGGAGTCCAAGGCCTGGGCCACTCCTCCTGGTGCAGGGGCTCCTGGTGCCTGAGACGGTACCCAGGGCCTGAGGGCTGTGAGCTGAGATGGCCTCAGACTGGGCTGTGAGGTCCCAGCACAGGGAGGGGCTCTGGGATCCCTGGTCAGGGCTCAAGCTGCCCCCAGCAGGTGGCACAGGCCTTGTGCTGTCCCTCTTGATTCTTCCTGTCACCCCTGTATAAGGGGGTCCTGCCCTGGAAGAGGGGAATCCCTTCAATTATCACTCCCCTCTTCCTTTCCTGCCTTCCCCTTGAATATGAGTCACCCCACACCTGCAGTGCGGAGATGCCTTTAACTTCAGTACAGTTTCTGGTCAGCTACAGAGCTGTCAGCACAGAGCCAGCAGATCCCTCACCCCCACATTCACTTCCCCTAGGGGGTCACTGCTGGGTGATAACACAGACTCTACAGCCAGAGCCCCTGGGCCTCTCCTCACACAGACCATCCCTCCCATCCAGTGTCCCCTTCCCTGGCCCCATCCTCTCTGGGCCTCCCACTCCATTCCTTCTGGCCTCCCTCCCCTAAAGCCCCTATTTCCTCTCTCTCTGCACCCCTCCAGGAGCCTCCCCTCTTGCCAGCCCATGACCTCTTCCCTCCTCCAGCCCATCCTAGGGGTGAAGAATTTAGAGTTGATTCCCTGGGGAAGGAGCCTCAATGCTGGAGTCAGCAGGGAAACAAGTGACCCTGGGTCAAGGTCTCATCCCAGGAGACTGAGGAGACCTGGTATGTTTGTGGGGCCACCCTGGTCCTTGCATCCAGCTGTAATGGCCTGGGGACCTGCTCCTCCCTGAAACAAAGTCTGTGGCTATTAGTGGAGAGGGACCAGCATGTCAGCCTGTTTTGGGGGAAACAGTTCAGACAAAGAACCTGACTCTGGATGGAGTCTCCCCCTTGTGTGCACAGTTCTGTTCCTCTGGGAGCCCCAGAAGACCTGGGAGACCAGAGGGTACCTGCGCGCTGTCCTCAGCCCCGTGGCCACACGGGGGCGCTGCGGCGCTGTCCTGGTCTGGCAGCCAGGGGAGAGGCTGGGTGTGTGTGCCTCAGGCTGAGAGGGTGAGCTGGGGCTGAGCATCCCTGGGGGAGGGGGTGAGATGCCCTGTGAGCAGCCCTGGCACCAGGCCGGGGTGGGGGGAGTGGGGGAGAGGAGAGGAGGCCCTGGAGCTGCCCCGTGTCTGAGGCGCCATCTTCTCTCCCCACAGCCTCTCTCTGCAGCCCCTTGATGACCACACCCTGGAGACCGCAAAGCAGATGCTTTGTGCCTCCACTTTCCTCAGGGATATTTTAATTTTTTTTAATTGAAGCGACACTGATTTACAGTACTGTGTGTGATTTAGGGGAATAATCTCACATCTCTTCGGATCTGTGTTACCAAAGCAGGTAATTTTCTCTTCCACTCCCTGTCCCTTTGCTGAGGGCTGTTTTTCAAATCGCAGTCACGGTGATTTACAATTCATTTCATGTAGGGAACAGGCTCCCATCTCTTCAGAGGTAGTGACCACACCACCCCCTCCACCCCAGCACCCAGAGTCCTTCCCCAGATCCACTGTAGCCCCAACACTCTGCTCTCCCCCTCCCTCCCCCTCTAGTAGCCTCCTTTCCGCAATCATATGTCTAGGGTTTGTTTTGGTTTGGGTTTTTTTTCTGACCTTTTTTTGGTTCTTCTATATTCTGCATATGAACAAAGTTGTTGTCTTGGAACAGAGTCCATGCCTGATTCATCTTCATAATTATTGGTTTTTATTATATTTATTCAGATAACTTTGATTTTTCAACTCTATCTAGAAATATTGAAAATATTGAAATATATTTCATATATAAAATATTTCAATATATAATATTGAAAATATTATGCATATTTAGGGGTTATAGGTACAAAACTCCAAAATATATGTGTGTGTTTAAAAAGAAAGGAATGTATTGAAAATGGCTATTTTAGAGGTCCTTAAAATAATTTAAAGATGGTATCTTTGTAATGAAATGGTCCTCAAAAGCAAGAAAGCCAAAGAAAGTATTGAAGGTCTGAGAGAGGGATTTTAGTAAAAAAAATGTGTGCTCAAATAACTTACTATAAAATATTTCAGTTAACTTAAATATCAGTAGTGCACCTATGTAACACCAAGCATTAGTTTTTCTGTTAGGGGGAAAGGATGTCCTGAGCTAATCCCATACAGGCTTTGTGGACTCCACCCCCACTCCAGACCAAAGCCATCGAGACATTGGGAAAGACAAATCCCATCACCACCAAGGGGAGGGTGGCTGGGACCTGAGGGTGGAGTTAAGCAGCCAGGTTGGGTATAAAACCAAACACGTGGGCCTTGGGGTCTCTCTTGCTCTGTCACTCGCCACCTGGCATCACAGCTCCTGGCTCGCGGCCAGCTCTCAGAGTGCCATTTGGGATTCCAGATCGGCGGATCGGGTAGGACGGATTTAAAACTTTGTCTCCCACTTTTCTCCCTGAGCTGTACATTTCCTCATTTCCCCTTCCCTTGTAAATAAACCTTTTATTAACCTTTTGCGTGTGCCTGCAGTAGAACATTGATAAGTCCTTTTAAGCGCGCGGGTGAGGACCCACAGTCAGGCACCCCGTTTTGTCTCGGGGCTGCCCTATAACACTTTCATATATAAAAATTAAGGTATTCAAAACTGCTTTCTCTAGTTTCTTGTTACATATTAAAGACTGTTCAGTTAATCTAAAAATCCTGGTGCTCTTTTACCCTTAGCTTACCTGAACAAAAACCCTTATATCACCATTGCAAAGCCTCGTCAAAGAAATAGATATATACTTAAAAATCCTTGTTACTCTTGTTATAGGGCAGCCCCTAGGGCTTAGGCTCCCCATCTGCCCCCCAGAGGAGCTGCTTCTGGGCAGCGCTACCGCCCTGCAGTGGGTGCCACCAGACAGCTTCGCTGAGGCCACCTCGCTGGGCTAGGGATGAGAGCTGGGGACACAGCTGGGTTTGAATGGTGTCCACCCACCCTGGCAGGCTACAGGAGGCTGCTGCTTGAGGACAGGGCCCGGCCACCCTGACAGCTGTGCCCACTGCAACCAGCAGCGGGAGTGGCAGTGGGTGACAGTGGGTGGGCACTTTACCACCAGCCACCATCAGTGTCATGGACAAAGGTGGCAGCCAATCTGACAGCAGAGGCTCTCTGTACCCCGACATACCACCCCAGGGCATGCAGCCCACTGGGGCTACAGCAGCAAGGTCCCCTTTGAGACCTGTCATTGCTGCTGATTGTCCGACACCACCTCCAGGTGCTGTTGCCTCCTTCCCATCCAGCCAGGCCATCAGACTGTGGCTGTGCCTGCTGGGGTGTCTCCTAGAGGTGAGCACCCCCTGGGAGCACCTCCTGCTGCCACTGTGAGTTGGATCCTGATCCAGTGCTTGCGGCTGTGCCCCCACCTCCAGGCCCTCCCTAGCGGGACTGTACCACCTTACACAGGCAGCCTTAATTTAGGACTATCAGATACTGTGGACACTATCTGGGGTGACACAGCTGGCCATGGAGGCCTTAGAAACTCTTTATTTCCCTGCTCTCCTATACATTAGAGAAACCTCATTGCTGTTCCCTGAGCCTGAGTGGTTGCAATTGAGCGCACAGGTGAGAACCACAGACAGTGCCCTGTGCTCTGCCTTAGCTCTGTCTTTCTAAGAGGAGGCCAGGGAGGAAGGGCCCATACCTAGTACAGGAATCTGCACACACACAGGCTGCATGCACACGCTACATGACTCATGATCTGTTTTCTTTGAACTAAAGCTCTTGTTTTAAACTGAGATCTTGCCCTGTGGATGCCCCAAAGAGTGCCGGACACTGACACCCTCTGATGTCTGTCAGCAAGTTCTGGGGCTGATCATCACGGATACCAGGAGTGTCAGCTGTGATGGGCTGTTTTGATGGACGATTTGCTCAAAACAAAAAGGTTTGTCAGCACAGAGAGCACTGAAAGGACTCACAGGAGAGAGATATGTAGAGAAGGCCACCTTGCTTCTTGGCTTTGGACTTGAACCAGCAACTTAGAGACATGGAAGGAAACATGTGGAAGAGACACCGTGATGGCCTGAGTTGAATCCCTGCCCAGGGAGCTACCCACATGGCGCAGCAGACCTCTCCCTTCTTGCCCGATGCTCCCCTCAGCATGGCATTTCAGTAGATCTGCCTGTTTTGTTCCCACCTCTGTCTCTGATGAATCCTCTCACTCCCCTCCCCCGCCCACCTCTGGCCTACACCCCAGCTCTTCTACACATAAATACATCTTTAAAAAAAATGTTTGTTTGCATAAATCCAATAAAGTTCTTCTTCCCTTTCTCTTTAATAGACAATTGGAAATATGGGTATTTTACCAAGGCTTTGTCTGGAATGTTGTGTTTTCAGAAACCAGACTGATCTCAGAGCCTAAGAAAACAGTAAACTTGCACCTGTTTTAGGGGTACAAGGGTCTGTCATGATGGTAAAGAAGGCAACGCCTTGATAGGTCCAGAAACCCCAGATGTCTTGGGAGCCTCGAGAGGAATTTCCCCGACGATACAGGTACCGCAGGCCAAGTCTGATAGTAAGATCTTGGCATGGTCCTGAGCCCTGACTCATGGCTTTAGGAGCTCTCAGTCTGAGGGTTCCTATGTGAAGTTCCAACAAAGCAAAATTAAAAGGTCTGCATATTAATTTCTGTTCCTGTTGAATTCATGCAAACTGACTGTGGTAGTGTAGTACCTGGGTGAAGTCAGGTGCTGATAGCAAGTTCTAGAGTCTGGACGTGCTGGAGACCAGGAGCAGCAACTGTGATGGGCTATTCTGACGGCTGTTTGCTGTGACTGTCTTTATGTAACTGATTATAACAAGGCCAGCTGGAGATGAAATGGGGGAACGGTGCGATGTCCCCCCATTCTCTCAGATCAATGGCCTGTGATCTGAGAAGTGGAAGTGCTTATAGATTCAATTCTTGACTCTGCTTGTGGCTTTCTGGTGGTGACGGGCAGCAGACCCAGGCCTATTCCTCTCACACTTGTAGGTATTTGCTATCTGTCCCTTTTGTTTTATATTCCCTTTTCTTTTCCTTGCTGCAGGGGCTGGAGCCACAAAGATATCTGAAATGTATGTCATGGCGCGTTCTGTCCTTGTTGTCTTCCATGGATTTTATGGCTTCTGGTCTTACATCCCACCCTGTTATCCATTTTGAGTTGATTTTTGTGTGAGGTGGGAGACAGTGGTCTAGTTTCATTCTTTTGCACGTGGCTGTCCAGTGTCCCCAGCACCGTTTTGCCGGGGACCAGCCTCTGGCAAAATGTCGTGTCAGGGTTCCTGAAAGTGTTATAGGACAGGGAGAGGGGCAGCCCAAGCCCCGCAAACCTGCCTATTCTAAATGGGTTCTGCCATCCGCCGCATCAACACAAAACATAGGAGACTTTAATGGGAAGGAACTTTAATAAAACTAGGAAACAATACAGGAAAGGCAAAGAATCTAGTTTCTAAATCAAGCACCCAAAGTTACCCGTCCCCTCGTGGGTAAAAGTCCATCCATATGGGATCGGCCCAGAACAAGGCCCCAAAGCCTGCCACAAGTCTAAAGCATCTTCCAGTGGGGACCCACAGAAAAGAGTCACAAACAACCGGACAAGCCCGGAAGGAAAAGAGCAAAATCAACATCAAGATAAAAGCTGCCATTGTCACCTCCCCACGGGTCTCACCCACATCTGCGTCACCCAGTCCACGACCAAAAGACAAGCACAGCTTCTTCACGTGTCTCTAGGCTCCATGTGCCTCCTCCAGGTCTCCTGGCTCCATCCTGCTTCCTTCCTCAGTCTCTTCTTCAGCTTCTTCTCTTCTTGCTCAGCTCCACCCTCCCTTGGGTGGGGCAGGGAACCTGGAACCTCCCCCTTTCCTGGGGACCACCCTGTTACAAAAGGATGACAGGGCATCTGTGAATACAAATGATCTGAAACTTAGGGGCTGAGGGGAAGGGAATGAGAAGACACCGACACTTGGTGAGGTGTTAGTATCTTCCGCTGAAAGGCTCAGCAGGTTCTTTATTTATACATTTTTTGCAAGCATTGAGATTACATTATCATGTGCATAGAAACAAAACAGAAACAATTAGTGCATCTCTTTTTCTGTGCTCTCAGCAAGAAGGCAACCTTCAAGGTTAATAAAAAACTAAGTCTTACACTAAAATTCATTGTTTCAGCTAAACAATAGCCTAACACAATTGATAGCCACTGGAACATTCCCATCAGCTAAAGCCTAAGCAAAGAAAGAACTTTTCTTACTCTCTTGGCCTTCACACCAGGGGCCGGCTGCTACTCAGCTATCAGAACTTCCTCTACCTAGAAACTCCTTAACACAAATAGCTTCATTTAAGAACTTTCCCAAGAAACTTCAAGGGAAGGCAAAAGAAGGACTTAGAATAATAGTTGTATTGTAATGCTTGTCAGGCATGTTCAATAACTTGTCTCCCATTGTCAAGTGGGCCAAATTGTTTAATAATTAGTTTTTAAGAGATAATTTTCCGAGCCGTATATTTACTGTATATTGATGCATATAATGTAGTGCCTGATGTACCTCTTGGGAAATTTTTCTCCTTTTATGATCAAGAACAAAAAGTGAAGGGATGTTAGATCTTCAGCCCCACGGTTGTGAGGCACAAGGAATCTTCCGCCCCACGGTGTGAGGCCCTTTGAGCTTCGCTTTGAGCTTCGCTGCTTGCCAGTAGTTTATCTGGCTGGGGCTACAAGGCCTCCTGCAGCACCGTTTATGGAAGAGGCTTTCCTTGTGAACCTCATCCTAACCTTGTCAACATGAAGTTTACTGGATGGCACGTTGGAGAAAGGGGTTTATTCTTCCCCTCAGTAGTTGTATTTTCAATTCACAATTCGTTTTACCTTCTCCACGGTATTTGGGCAACCTTAGGTATTTACCTGAAACTATTTCAAAAGCACTTGAAACAATTAAAAAAGCTAGAGGTATATGCCCATTAAAGAGGGAAATAAATGATTAACCCATCAGGATCAGGACAATTTGTATCTGACAAGACAGAACAGGGAACAGTGTGTGTTGAGAAAGCAGCAGGTACAGACTCTGAGGAGCTGGGGAGGCGGTGAAGGGGGTGAGTGTCCTTCCTGCAGGGTGTCCAGTGTCCCCCAGGGTTGTCCAGGGACACCCACCTTGTGCTCTGTACCTCCTCCCCCTCTTTTTCCTCCCCACATGGGCCCAAGGGCAGCATTGGGGGGGAGATGAGGTTTCTGGGTGTGTCCTCCTGGGGCAGTTTTGGGTCTCTCCCCAGGGAGTCTGGCTGGTCCTCTACCCTGGGGTGGGAGTGGGGGGGTAACTTTCAGTGTTTGGTTGGGAAACTGTTACCCCATCTTTCCCCGCACGGGGCTCTACTGGGAGCTCACGCCAGGAGTGTGCTCTGCCTTTATGCGGCAGATGGCAGAACCCAGAAGGAGCATGCAGGCTTGGGGCCCAGGGGTGCCCCTCATTCTCCCTGCTAACAGGCTGAGTGTGTTTTCTCTGATCAGGACTCATTTCCCCTTCTCTGCTGCTCTGTCCCAGCAGGTCCCTGACCCTGGGGTAGAAATCCCCCCCCCCCACTTTCCCCCACCAGGAGTTAGCAAGGACAAGGACAAGGAGGAAGCCTGGAAGCCCTCAGTGGGGATCTGACCCGGCTCCTGCTGTGTTTGGGGCAGGGCCTCGTCCTTGTCCCTGGCAGGTCAGGGCTGGGGAGGGAGTGACCTTCAGGTGAACTGAACAAGCAGACAGAGCAGGACAGGGGTCTGTAGAGGGACCCTGGGGGGACCGACTCCTGGGGGATAACGTCCTGTGTCCTGATGCTTCTCAGGGACACCTGCTCACACTGAGGGGGACAGGACCACAAGCAGGCGCTGCCTGTCCTTCATGGGGGCCTGGGTCTGGGCCTCTGTCTTGGGGAGTCACCAGGTGTGATGATGGGGACGGAAGGGCAGTTTGCACCCCAGGCCCAGGTGCAGGGAAAGGAGGGCCTGGTATTCTGACCAGTGTGGGTCTGGGGTGTTGTTCCACAGGGTGGGAAGGGAAGGGAGGATGTTTTTCTCCAATAAACCTCATGTTCTAGCAGCACAGAGGCTCAGCAGCCTTCAGAAGAGCTACGTCTGTACTTCTTGGTCTCAAGGCCTAGGGGTCACTAGGAAGGGCCCTGCTTCTGCTGGTGGGGGGGGGTCCCTGGGCCCTGCTCCCCCCTGAGCCTAGAGCTCCTGGCTGCCTGATCCTCTGTGTGGACCTGGCTGCCTCCTGCCCTGTCTCTCCCCAGCCCTGAGGACATGGAGCCTGCTCCTGCCCCAACTCTGTGCTCTGCCTCCTCCCTCCCTGTTTCTCCTCCTCCAGCTGCCCCAGGGGGGTCCCCAGGTGAGTGTGTCCCTCCAGGTCTCCCTCAGTGGTTGGGGCCCAGAGGCTCTGGGAGCTCTTCCTTCAGGAAGGACAGCCCTGTGGGGGCCCTGGCTCTCGAAAGTTGGGGGTGCTCCCCAACCACTCATGTGACGACACAGTTCAGAGCAGTCTCTGAGCTGGAACATGGGGGCAGGGATGACATTACTCAGTCAGGGATTTATGGATTTTAAAAAATCAGCTGTCTAAAATGTGAAAATACCTTTCACCTCATTTTTTTGCTTTTGATTTATTTGTATCAGAAACACTTGTCAGTTATTAATTCATTTCACTCCACCAATATCTATATATTATGTGCCATGTGCTGTGCATAAAACAAACAGATTCGCTGTAATCACAGGGCTGCTTTCTTGGAGGAGTCAGTGCATAATAAAGACAAGAAACCCATCCCCCCCATACCGAATGCCGGCCTCAGTTTCCCTCAGCCAATAAAAGGAAACAGAGTTTGAGAAAAAGGAAAGCGGTTTAATTTGTTGAAAAATCTGTTATAGGACAGGAAGAGGGGCAGCCCAAACCCCGCAAACCTGCCTATTCTAATTGGGTTCTGCCATCCGCCGCATCAACACAAAACATAGGAGACTTTAATGGGAAGGAACTTTAATAAAACTAGGAAACAATACAGGAAAGGCAAAGAATCTAGTTTCTAAATCAAGCACCCAAAGTTACCCGTCCCCTCGTGGGTAAAAGTCCATCCATATGGGATCGGCCCAGAACAAGGCCCCAAAGCCTGCCACAAGTCTAAAGCATCTTCCAGTGGGGACCCACAAAAAAGGGCCAGAAACAACCAGACAAGCCCGGAAGGAAAAGAGCAAAATCAACATCAAGATAAAAGCTGCCATGGTCACCTCCCCACAGGTGTCACCCACATCTGTGTCACCCAGTCCATGACCAAAAGACAAGCGCAGTTTCTTCACGTGTCTCTAGGCTCCATGCACCTCCCCCAGGTCTCCTGGCTCCATTCTGCTTCCTTCCTCTGTCTCTTCTGCTGCTTCTTCTCTCCCTGCTCAGCTCCACCCTCCCTTGGGTGGGTCAGGGAACCTCCCCCTTTCCTGGGGACCACCCTGTTACAAAATGAGGAGGGCAGCCGACTCATGTCTGAAAGACCACCGTCCTGCTCTTTGGCAGAGGGCAGGGGTATTTATACAAAGGGAAAAAAGTGGAAGACTGGCAAGGATCTGCAAAGGGAAGGGGGAAGGGGTGAGCATGGAGATAGGCGGGCACCAGCTTGTTTTTCTTCAATAGCAGATGTTTCACTTTCTCTTCCTTGAAATACAGGAATGGGGCCTCTATGGTGGCGCAAGGGGTTAAGCATAACACTGTGAAGCTGTCCACAGCCTCTGAAGCACCAGTTCGATCCCAGCCCTGCCAGGGAGATACCCTCATGGTGAGCAGACCTCTCCTGTCTCGCCTTCTGCTCCCCTCAGCGGTGTATTTTGCCAGTCTGCCTGTTCTGTTCCCCTCTCTGTCTCTGGTGAATCCTCTCACCACCCCCTTCCCCGTACCTCTGGCCTATACCCCAGTTCTGGTATGCATTAATAAATAAATCTTTAAAAAAAAGGAAAATAATAAAAAATAATAATAATAATAAAATGGAAAAAGAAAGAAATGCAGGAATGCTCATCTGGGAGATGAGTTATAAAGATAAATCTCTCAAACAAGGGGGAAATTGCAACAAATGGGGGGAAGACAAACTCTTAGTCCTGTTAATGCCCATCAAAGACAAACCTGTAGGGACATAGGGGAAAGACAACCTTGTTAATGCCTGTCTAAGAGACTGCTCATTTGTTACTGTAACACCCCCACCTGTAGAGGGGCTGAGAGGAGGGACAGGCAGGGAGCAGGCCGGGCAGCAGGGGAAAGAAGGGTGTGGGGGTTCCTGTGTCCATTAAGGGGGTCAGTGTAGATGGTGGGATGGGAGCAAAGCCCTGGGGAGGAGTGATGGGTTGAGGGTCCCATGGAGGGAACAGCCCATGGGGGGCTGGCTGGTGCCAGGTGAGCAAGGACAGAGGGGGTCGCCCTGCTCATTACTTACAGGAAGGACATGAGAGGTGAGCCTCAACTAGTGACTTGATGGTCGTAAGTTATATCTCAATTAAGTGGCTTTAGAACCATATTAAGAAATGGGTCTACAAGTTGCCCTGTGTCTGTCCTCCACTGTATCCACAGTGAGGGCTTGTGGGGCAGGGAACTGCCTCAGCCCACGAGGAGCTGAGCACAGACGGCTTCACTGCACAGATGCTCTCAAGGAACTTCCTCTGCATGGTCCTGAGTCACGTGATGAGATGCTGACATTACGCTGCTTCTGTGATGGGAGAGACTTTTGGGGGCCTTGGGTGGGAGGCAGCTTAATTTTCATGTGGGCAGAATGGAAATAATTTGTGCCCAGAAGGTCTTCTGTGTTGATTTTTGATTTTCCATCAATTCTGTGATAAACATGAGGGGAGACAACTCCCCCCCGTGAGTGTGTCTGACTCGCTGGCTCTTCCTTGTGAGGAGAATGAAGCAGAAGGGACGTGCAGAGTCAGGCTCACAGGGGCTGAGACTTCCCGCCCGGGCTCCCCTCCTGGTCCCTCTCTGGGGTGACTCCCTGCACATGGTGGACCCTCAGCTAAGGGGACGCCCACAGGACAAGGACCTGAGGGTTTTCTCCAGGAGCCACATGCAGGAGCTCTGAGGCAGGTCCTTCCACGCTGATCACGACCGTTCAGATCCGCCAACATCTCGTCCCCATCGCAGCCTCGTGGGACCAGGAGCTGGAGCCTCTGAGTGAGGCCTCTCCTGCTGCCTCCCCCTCAGAGACTGTGGAGACACCAGATCTTTGTTTTAGGTGCAAAGTAGGAAGTGATTTGGTACAAACCAGTAAAATATTGAGGCAAAAAAGTGATCAGTGGCTGTTTTCTCGCAAAAAACAGTGGATGCCAGAGTAGCTCACATGACGGTCAAGGTCCTGATAGCAATGAGCTGTCAGACAAGGATTCCATGTCCTCTGAAGTGTCCTTCAAAATACGTGATTTTTAAAAATCAGTTCTACCGTTTTTAGATTCCCATTTAGTTTTACTCTTTTGTTTTCTTTATACTATCCCCAGAGCGGTGTCTGCAGGGTCACGGCACAGAGGGGCTGTCAGCAGCCTGGAGCTGTGAGCAGGGCTGATTCTGACCCGCCTGCAGGGAGTGGGGCCCTGGAGCCCCAGAATCAGCCCCCAGGGCTGGCCCTCCAGAGCAGCACAGGCCTTTCTCCTCTTGATTCCCTGAATCACCTCCTCTTGATTCCAGGAATCTCCCTGCCACCCCAGCATTGGGGAGTTGGGGAGGATGTTGTGGCTCAGGAAATGGGGGCCTCCTCCAAACCATCTGTCCTCTCCTCCTCTCTCTCCTTCATCAGCCTGAGTGTGCGTGTTTGAGTCACACCAGCCCTGCACGGACAGGAAAGGCCCAGAACTTAAGTGATTCCCTGGTCAGTTACAGCACCAGCCCCTCTGCAGTCCCACCAGGGGAGACAGAGACTCTCCCAGCCCCAGCCAGAGCCACGTCACCCACACAGACCTTCCCCTCACAGTGTCCCCGATGCTGCCCCTTCCTGGCCCCACCTTCTCTGGTGCCCCCACCACTCCGTTTGGGCCCATTTTCCTAGTCCCCATTTTCATCCTCTGCTCCATTTCCAGGAGCCTCCCCATTTTCCTGGTCATTCCCTGGGGGCTCTCCTCGACCCTCTCCTCATTCAGGGATGGAAATTTTTTTAAATATGTATATTTATTTATTTATTTCCTTACAGCGTGGGTCATCTTTCTATAGTTATTGTTCCTCTTAGGTGCGGCCCTTCCACCAATGATCCACCACACACCACCACCAGCTCCCCGGGTCTCTCCCCGGCTCTGTTCACTCCTGCTCCCCCCTGCTGTAAGACGTGGATGGGTGGTTGGCCCACGGGTCTTGGCGTTTTCCTGGAACCTTGTCCTTTTCCTGGGCGAGGACCTGGGCTCCTGGGTAGAATTGAATGTTAGTTCCCAGGTGGAGGTGATTTCACCCCTGGGAAACAAATGACGGAGACTCTGGAGTCCAAGGATCCATCCAAGACTAAAGGAAACTCTCTATTTGGAGATCAGCCCATAATCTGGGAATCAGCTGTTATGACCTGGAAACCTGCTTTGTCCTTTGACCATAGGACCAAAAAAATTTGAGGACTTCAGACCTGACACTGGACTTGGGCGCCCCCTTGTGTGCAGATCCCTGTCCTGCCGCTGGGGGCCCAGGGAGCCTGGGGAGGGCCTGGCTGAGCAGGAGAAAGGGCGGCTCTGGGCGCCTGTGCTCAGCCCTGTGGCCACACGGGGGCGCTGCCGCGCTGCTCCGGATTCTGGTGGAGCCGCCAGGACGGGGCGGGGGCTGAGGTGGGCAGAGTTGGGGGTGCTGGAGGGTGGAGACCTGGGGGTGAGATGCTCTGTGAGGAGTCTGAGCAGCAGGGCTCAGAGGAGAGGAGACTCCGGGGCCTGCCTTGTGTGTGAGGTTTCCAGCTTTTCTCCCCACAACCCCTCTCTCCAGTCCCTGGACGGTGATACCTGGGAAAACTGGAAAAGAGAAAATATTTCCTTCTATAACCTATTAAATATTGAGAGTATTTTAAAAAATAACATTTAAAGAATACTGTTCGATTTACAGAAAAGTTGCAAAGGCTGTACAGGTCTTGTTTATCCCACACCATTTCCATTTTGTTAACCTCCTACACGAGTACAGTTTTGGTTTTTTTTTTTAACAACTACTGCAGCAATGTTGACATAATAACTAAATGCCATACTTTCACTTCAGTTTTTGCTAATGTCCATTTGATGCTCCATAATCCCATCCAGTTTGCCTGGATGACAGTTCCTCAGACTTTCCTTGTATTTATAACATTGACACTGGTGAGGAGTGATGTTTGGGAGAGGTGTTGGGGTCACAGATGGAGGTTCTTGGGTCACCTGTAAGAAAAGCTTCACCAGAGTCCTCCTCTCAGTGGCGTGAGGGCACACACACACACACACACACACACAAGGAAAGAAGAGGATGCTTGTGCAGACACCAGCAGGCAGGAGGAGCTGCCCTTGGAGAGGGTGGGTGTGTGAGCAGAAGCCTGCAGGCCCCAGGCGGAGCATTGGGAGCAGAGCTGCATCTTCCTGGGGCAGAAAAAGCACTGAGGTAGTGTTCTAGTTGGGAGGGCTCATTCCTTTCTGCAATTGTCATCTGTTGTTAAATTAATTACTTCTATGGTGTGACTGGGCTGATTTGTCAGGAGCAGCGAGTCTCTGCAATGGCTCCATCCCCACATCCCAGCTCTGGTCTGCACCTCCTTATACTTCCTGTAGCATCTGATACTTGCTATAGCAGTTGGCCCACAGCAATTTTCATTTCCATAATTGATTTAATGACTATGTTAATCACTTCTACCCCCACCTCCAGTTTCAGGTCTTGTGACCCCTCCACCCTAAATTTCCTACTCTTAGCCTCCGTCAAGGAGCACTGCTCAGGACTATTGTCCCTCAATTTAGGTTTTTTGTTTTGACTGGGACTGTGGGTTTGGGGAAGCAGACTCCAGGGGTGCGGAGACATTGTCCACTCACCACAGCAGTGCTCATTATGTCCACCTGACCCATCACTGATGGTGTTAACCTTCAACACCTGGCTAAGGCACACTTTCCCAGATTTCTTCCTGAAAAGCTTCTCTTTTTCCCATTTATTTAGAGGCTGTTGTCTTTGGAAGGAAGTCACTATGGGCAGCTCACACTTATGGGTGTGCTGCTATAAACATTTACATGCATGATTCTACTCCTAGGCATTGACCCAAATGACACAGAAACATTAATTTCAAGGGCACCTGCACCCCTATGTTTATAGCAGCACTATTTACAATAGTTAAGTTATGGAAACAACCCAAATGCCCAAAAATAGATGACTGGATCAAGAAAATGTGTTATATAGACACAATGGAATATTACTCAGCAATCGAAAAAGATAAACACATGCAATTTGCAGCAACATGGATGGCGCTGGAAGGGATCATGCTCAGCGAAATGAGCCAGAAAGAAAAAGAAAAATACCGGATGGTCTCACTCATAGCAGGAATCTAGAAAACCTAAATAAGGGACCAGGAAAATGAATAACTATAATAAAGAAAAAATCAAAATCAACAAGCAACTATAAACCAGAGATACCTTATGGGGGAGAGGGGAAAGAGGGATTGGGGTCAAAATAAGGGGGGTGCAATTGTATGGGGAATATAAAAAATAAATCTTAATAAAAAATAAAGTAGAAAAAACCATTTACATGCATGCAGAGTTTTTTAATATAAGGTTTCTTTTTTTAAAGATTTATTTATTTATGCATACAAGAACTGGGGTACAGGCCAGGGATGCGGGGGTGGAGAGGATTCACCAGAGACAGAGTGGGGGGCAGAACAGGCAGATTGACTGAAATACACTGCTGAGGGGAGCAGTGGACCAGTCAAGAGAGGTCTGCTGCACCATGGGTGTCACCTCCCCAAGTGCACACAGCTTCATAGGTTGCGTCTTAACCCCTTGTACCTCCAGGGAGGCCCCCAAATATATTTTCAAATTATTTGGGTAACTAGCTGGGGCAGTGATCGCTAGGCTGTATGTCAGGTTTTTGGCTTTTCAAACTAACTGTCAAAGATCTTTGACAGTGACCGCACCCTTTAGCATTCCTGCAGGCAGTGTTGAGGCTCCTGTTGTCCACATCCTGGGCAGCACCTGTGCAGGGTTTGCATTTTTCAGCCCCTACCAGGTGTGATGGCGTCACTGTTGTTCCCTTTGTCTTTCCCTAGTGCCCTGTGATGCTGAGCATCTGGTCATGTTCTTCCTTGTCGTCTGTGTCTCTTCTTGGTGACGTGTCTGTTAAAGTCTTTTGTCCATTTTTCAAATGAGGCACCACTCATTTACAACACTGTTTTTGTCCCTTTTAAAATTGTGTTATTTCTCTCTGCTCATAGAGTTTTAAGCGTTATTTTGTAAATTCTAGATACAGTCCTTGATCAGATTCATGATTTGCAAATGTTTCCCCCACTCTGTGTCCTGAACTCCTGTACTGACAGGAAAACAAGCATTGTTGTCCAGACAGAAGCATGGAGATATATATATATATATATATATATATATATATATATATTTTTTTTTTTTTTAAGAAGAGAAATGATAAATCACTAACTGTTTTTGAGCAGATGTCCTAGCTGACTGGTATGTTGGGGGGGGTGACTTACCTATGTGTGTCCTTGAGTGTTATTTAAATGTTCTTGTATGTGCATGAAATATGCTTTCAAAAGTAAATTACACTACATTACTCAACTTATAACACTCCTCACACATCACGACCAAATCACGTGTTAAGACCAGACTAGCACGTGTGTTACCAGTGATGGACCCGCACGTCACAGTCGCCAAACTCATGGTTTCCCTTTGGGTTCACTCTGGTGTTGTCCATTCTGTGGTTGTTGTTGGACAAATGTACAATGACCTGTGTCCATCAGAGTATTTTCACTGCCCATAATGTCTTCTGTGCTCCAATGAAACAAAAGCAAAAAAAAACCCAAAAACCCAATGGAATCACATGAGACTAAAAAGCTTCTACATAGTGAAGGAAACTATCATTAAAATGAAAAGACAATATTGAGTCAGAGAAAATATTTGCACATCATCAGTCCAACAAGGAGTTACTATCCAAGATCTACAAAGAACTCCAAAACAAGGAAACAACCCAATCAAAACAGGGGCAGAGAAGCTAAATAGGTACTTTTCTAAAGAAGACACACATGTGGCCAACAGGTACATGGATACATGTTTATCATCATGTGCTGTCAGGAAAATGCCAATTAAAACCACAATGAGTTACCACCTCACACCTGTGAGAATGACCCGTTGAAGGGTGTGGAGGGAAAGGAACGCTGGCACATGAGGATGAAGTCTGGTCCTGTTAGCGGGCTGAATGAGGGGTTCCCAGGGCCCTCAAGCCTGTACACTCTACATAGGATCTGCATCAGCTGCCTAAAGATAAAATCTAACGCATAACATCTTTGTTATAAAAGAACTTGAACACAATGAGTGTGCAATAGAGAATTAGTGTGTAATAGGGAAAGAGAAGAGAAAGAACATAGATAAATAATTCCCAATTAAGCACCCAAAGCTACCTGTCCCCTCATGGGTAAATGTCCAGCCAAACAGGCTTGGCTCAAAGCAGAACCACTGAGGCCCAAAAGCCTGCCACAATCTATGGCACCTACTGGTGACCCATGGGACAGGGGCAGGAGGGGCCAGGCAAGTCTGGAAGGACAAGAGCAATGTCAAATCCACATCAAGATAACAGCTGCCATTGTCAGGCTCCCCTGGGTCTCTCACCCACATCTCTGTCTCTTTCACGTGTCTCTGACCCTACATAGGTCCTCACACGTGTGCTCACAGGCTGCACCTGCAGAACTTCCTCTTGCACCTGTGCGTGTCCACAGGGCGTCTGTCCTGAAATCCTCCATGTTGCTTCAATAATGATATATTGTATCGCCTCAGTACCCAGGACTCATAAGTATCCTTTTGCTTTAAACTTGATTCCTCATTTCCCCTCTATATCAACATCCTTTCAGTGAGAAGTTTGAAGTGTTTGGGGAGAAACAGGAACCCTCTGCTACATGGTCCCCCTCCTAGATGATGTTGTCATCAGGGCTCACGGCCTTATGGTCACATCTCCTAGCGCACAGCCCTCCCCGGGCAAGGACTGGTCATGGGAGACAGACTTACAGCTTCCCGTGGCCTGAACTTTTCTCACCATTTGGCTCCTGCTTTTTCCATGAGGGCCGAGCAGGAGGAGGGGAGTGTCCAGCTCCTCTCCGGAACCCTCAGCCTCTGTCCTCCCTCAGGCGTCAGGGCATGAACAAGGACAGGGAGTCGGGGTACCTGCTGTGTCTAGGTTCTGCCATCACTGGCCTGATGCTCTTTTCATTATTTACCCTCATCTAGAAAATAAGAATGGATTTGAAGTTCTTTTTAGCTCAAATCCTAACACTCTGGCAGGCATGGATTTTGTTTTTAAGATTTATTTAATTATTTTTAAATGTATGTGTTTATGCATGCAAGAACTGGGGAACAGACCAAAGGTGGGGGTGAGAGGGTTCACCAGAGACAGCGGGGAACAGAACAGGCAGAGTGACTGAAATACACTGCTGAGGGGAGTAGTGGACAAGTCAGCAGAGGTCTGCTGGGCCATGTGGGTATCTCCATGGCCAGGGATTGAACTCGTGCTGCAGAGACTGCGGACAGCTTCATAGGTTGCATCTTAAGCCCTTGTGCCACTAGGAGGCCCAAGATTTATTTATTCATGCTTATAAGAACTGGGGTACAGGGCAGAGGTGTGGGGGGTAAGAGGATTCACCAGAGGCAGTGGGGAGCAGGACAGGCAGACTGACTGAAATACACTGCTGAGGGGAACAGTGGGTGAGACAGGCGAGGTCTGCTGCACCATGTGGGTTGCTCCCTGGTCGGGGATCTAACTCGTGCTTCAGAGGCTGTGGATGGCTTCACAGTGCTGTGCTTAACCCCTTATGCCACCAGGGAGGATGAGGCATGAATTTTTGCAGCTTCACTTGTCACTTTCTCAGGCCTGAACAGAGAAGGGGGGGTCAAGTGGGCACAGGACACCACACCCTGCAGCGGGACAGTCACCAGTTCCACTCTCAGGTTATGTTAAAACAGGGCAATGTTGGGGACAGTCACTGTCTCTGGGTCCTCATCCATGTGCTCACACTTGCAAGACAACACTCAGGCTCAGGATGTAAAAGCAACAGGGTTTATTAAAAAGGGGAGACTGTAAACAAGGAAGGAGTGTCTAAGCCCAGAAATGGCCATCCGTCCTACCTCAGACAGTGTCCTCAGTGTCCACCGGTCCAAAACAAAGGCTACTCACACAAGCTGTGCTATGACAGCCTGGAGCTGGTGACAACAGGTAAGCAGTGGAGCAGGATCCAACTCCCGGTGGCAGCTGGGGGTGATCCCAGGTGGGGCTGCTCAGGTGACACTGCAGCAGCCAGCAACGGCTGTCCAAAGGCCGGGCGGACAGCACCAGACCCATGACTGGACAGTGCAAGATGTGATAGCACCAGGAGATGGTGCCCAAGGATGAGAAGTGGTGGACAGCTCTCAGAGGAGGCCAGATACAGGTCAGCAGTGCTGGTCAGCACTGGTCCAGCAGGCAATGGTGCCAGAGATGCCAGTTTACATCTTAATCAAGATGCCATTGTACCAACAGCAAACAGCCTTAGAAAGGCTGGGCATAAGCCACCAGCAAACAGCCCCTTTAGAAACCCTAGGGACAGCCTGACGATGTTCTCTGCAGGTGGTGTTAGAGCCAGGGCCAGAGGCAGGTGTAGCCATCAGGTCTCAGAAAGGTCTCTGGAAAGGTCTCACACTCTGCAGAGGGCTTGGCAAAGATCTTTCTAGGAGTACCGACAAATCTGACCAGTAGCTGTCTAACAAGTGGCTCAGGCTGGCTGCTGCTCTGGCTTGTATCCTCTTCAGGGTGCCACCTTTCAAGCTTGATTGGCCCCTTTATAATCCCAGCTGTTTGGTTGGTGCCAGTGGAGCTCCAATCAGATTGGTCCATTTAGAGGCCTGGATGGTCTCAAAAACCTTGAATGGTGGGGTGCTCCCTGGTGGTGCAGGGGTTAAAGATACAGCACAATCAAGTATTGCCAGCCACTACAACATGAGTTCGATCCCTGGCCAGGGAGCAAATCCACGTGGCACAGCAGACCTCTCCTGTCTAGCCCGCTGCTCCCCTTAGCAATGTATTTCAGTAGATCCTCCTGTTCTGCTCCCTACTCTGACTCTGGTGAATCCTCTTACCCCCAACACCTCTGGCCTAAACCCCATTCTTGTGTGCATACGTAAGTAAAAATAAAAATCTCTTTTAAAACAAACAAACAAAACAAAAATATCTTGAATGACACCTGTCAGAGCCTGAATCTGTTTGGTCCATTACAATTCTGGCACTGTGTTCTCAAATGAAACACCTGCCCATGTGTCAGATGCCTGAGGTCAGATAGTCTCACCCTGGAGTGCGGGCTGCTGTCACTCAGATGGCATCAAACAGGCCCGTAGGCTGCACGCAGTAAGGTCCCCTCTCCCCCCAGCATCAGGGATCACAGTGGGTGTGGGCTTCAGCAGGGCCAGATGCTCACCTGAGCATCCAGAGCAGGCACCCCTCTATCACAGCCCACCAGGCTGGTCTCCCACCTGCCACAGCACAGCCCAGGCCAACGCTGCCAGAGCTCAGGGAGGCCCACAGACCGCATGCTGAGTTTGGGCCTAGAATGCCATGGGCCTCTCTCCCTGTGGCTTCTGTCAAGGCTTGCTACTGAAGCGGGCCTCAGCAAAGCTGTTCATACCCCACCACTTGCACCAGGCTGCAGGGATCCAGATTAAATGTAGAAGCAGGAAAATGACCCCTGGGCAAGTCTGCTCCCAGAGGACAAACTGACCAGAATAAAACTAAACCTGCTGTTCCCTCTTGTGGTGGCCCCTGGCAGCGTGGACAGCACACAGGGACCTCGGCGGGTCAGAGAGTCACTCAGCTGAGAGCAGGCCTGGCAGAAGCTGTGGCCACAGGAGACGGTCCTAGCGGCCTCCTGTCTCCAGGCAGATGCTGCAGGTCACTTCTTCCAGGAGGGGTCCAGTAGTGACCCCAAGGCCATGATTGTCCTGCAAGGTGGGTGAGGAAGTTGAACAGGGAGGGCAGAGGAGACGCTCATGGAGGAGGTGACCACACCTGCCCTTGTCAGACCACAGGAGCCTCCTGCCTGCCCTGCACACTCTCACCATCTCCAGTCTCTGCTCCTCACGGCGCCCCAGGCCTTTCTCAACATGGACCCTCAGCTGCCTTCTCTGCTCCCCACACCAGGCAGGGAGGGCTCACAGGGCCTGGCATCACCTCCACTTTCTCTCCCACCTCACCTGCCTAAAGCACCAGATCAACATCAGGAGGAATGTTTTTTAATTTGACTTGTCAGTAGAAGGGCGCCTGGGCAGGTAGTGGGCGCCCGTCACTAAGAGGACCCAACCCTCACTCTGGATGTTTCCAGTGGATGTGACCACACTGAGGCCTCAGCCCCCTCAGGTCAGAGACCCTTCCTCACTGCAGCTGCCACAGCAGGGGGCCTGGGTGGTCAGAACCCTGGGTCGCCCAATGTGTGGCCTGGGCTGCGCTTCTGAGTCTCACTCCCCACAGTCATGAGTTACCCTGGGATCATGGTATCTGACAACTCACAGGGTGTCGTGGGTTAAACTGAATAATTCATGCAAATGTTTCTCTTATTTTCATTGTTGACTTTTTTCCCTTTTTTTTTTGGTTGTATTATGAAAACTCAATTCAACACTTTCTCCTTCTCCCAGGTGTTTTTCTAATTGCACAGCCTTGTTACAGCAACAACCCAAATAAAAGATCTTTTATAGTAAAAAAAAAAACTTCCCTCCAATCCCGGTAGCAAATATCATAATGATACTTACCTTTCCGTGCTCTCCTCCAGCGCGGCCATGCGGACAAGCAGATGCATCCTGAACACTAGTGGGGAGAGGCGTGGGGAGAAGCAGCCTGGGTTTGACCTGACATCCTCTCCCGGCTGCGCATGGAGGGTTACGCGGGGGAGACGGGAGAGCCCCAGAATGAGAAAGAAACATTAGTTCGCCCCTCTAACATTACATCTTCCCCTAAGAGCTGAGGGAGACCCTGGTGGGTCCTCTAAACTTGAGCAGCCTGTTCAGCCGCCATTTGTGTGATCTCAGTTCTGCATTCCTGCACAAAGTCAGAGCTGCCTGGTCACTCAGTCACGGGAGCCAAGCATTACAAGGTGCCTTGCAAATCTTTCAAGAGAGAAAGCTTGATCGCCCTGGGAAGGTGATGCATCACGAGATGTGACAAGGGAGCCCAGAAGCTGACCAGGGGACCGCCTTGTTGATAAGATTAGGCCCATGGTCCAGAGTCTGGGGTCTGGTTTCAATTCCAACACTTGGTCATCAAGCAGATAAGAATTATCTGGCAGACTCCTGTCCCCCTGAAGCCCAAGATGACATTCATTATTTCACCCATCCTCCTCCTCGTCCTCCTACCCCACGTAACTGACGCTGTATGATTATTCTAGCAATAAAAACGGCCCGGATCTTCCTCTTCCGCAGCATCCTGCATCATGTAGCCTGCTCCACGACGCCCGTTTCTTTATCAGTGTGGTGTTGCCCGACGCAACAGACCCTGCTCCATCTCCCTCCCTTCCTGGACTGTGGACAAAGGCTCAGCTCAGGAACTGGGGTGACTCGGCTAATCCTGCCCCTGGGCCAGGCCAGTGGGGGACACACATTCCTCCCTCCCCCTGTGTGGCTCCCTCCAGTTCTGGTCTAGAGAAAAAGTAGCTGAAGCTCATGGAACAACCTCATTTTGAGGCCCGTGGGTTTTCTATGGTGACTCCAAAGAAGATGAACGTCGGGGACTGAAGATGAACATTGGCGACTGGGGGGAGGGAGCTGTCAGGGGTGAAGTTACCACCACATCCTAGCAGGGGCCTGGAGCAGGGGTCCTGCCCAGCTCCTTACACCTCAAACCAACCATGAGATAGTTCTAAACCTCAGCCTCTTCTTCAGGTCCAATGCCTTTTCAGTCCTGCTTGGAAACTGCTTCTCCACAGAACTGCATTTACTGAGGTGTTGTTCTCACACTCTTTACTCTGTGTGCGATTTCAATTCATTCATTCTGGGGCTTGATGTTAATTGTCTTCCCATCATCTTGTGTTGTATATCCTGTCATTCTTGTTACACACACACACACACACACACACACACACACACACACACTCTCTCCCCTCTCCTTGGGAACCAGACCCTCACTCAGCACTGGGGTTACTCTGACCCTCTGTCTCTGGTCCCCTCAGAGCCGCCCTCTCTGCAGTGTCTCTACTCAGCGGGGTCTGAACAACCCCAGGAGTCCCTGCACCTCCTGCCTCTGACCTTGTGGGAAACCAGCCCCTCAGCCTGCATGACAGTGACTGCTGGAGGAGACAATTTGCTTTTTTTGTTTCTTTTTCCCCTCATTGTACTACTCAGTTGAGGTAACATTGCTTTACACACTGTATGTGTTCAGAAGCCCAGGGTCACCCCTCTTCAGATGTTTGTTACCACATCACGCCTACCATAAGGGCACCCACAGTCTTCACCATAGTCCACTGGGTCCTCTTCCTACCTTGTTTCCTGCTCTTACCCCCACCCCATACCTTCAATTCCAGAGTCATATTTCTTGAGTTTGTTTTGGTTTAGTTTCACCTGTGCCTGCTTTGTTTCTTTATATTCCATATATGAATGAAATCATCCAGTATTTAACTTTCTCCTTCAAACTTATTTCACTTAGCATAATCCCATCCATATCTATCCTTGTTGCAAAGTCAGTATTTTTCTTTTTCATGGCTGAGTAGTATTCCATTGTGTATACAGTTTGTGTTCTTTATCCCCTCACCTGCCGTTGGGCACTTAGGTAGTCTCCATTGCTTGGTTATGGCAGACAGTGCTGCAGTGACCATAGGAGGCGCATATTCCTCGGAATTAGCATTTTACGTTCTTTGGATAAATACCAAGGAATGGAATGCTTGACCATGGGACAGGTCTATTTTGAATATTTTGAGGAAACTTCATTTGTTTTCCATTGGGGCAGGACCAATGTGCTATCCGTAGAAAAGAGAGGTTCCAGGTTACCGCCCCACCCAAGGAAATGTGGGGCTGAGCAGGGATGAGAAGCTAAGAAAGAGGAGGAAGACGTGGATTGAGATGAGGAAAGAAGACTGGAGGAGGCACATGGAGCAGAGAGACATGTGAAGAAGCAGCCAGGCTTGTTCCTCAGGCTTGGACTTGTGCCAGGGAATTGGGGACACAGAAAGAGACATGTGAAAGAGACAAAGACTTGGGTGAGAGTCCCATGGAGACGCTGACAATGGCAGCTGTTGTCTTGATGTGGATTTTGATTTTGCTCTTTTCCTTCCAGACTTGACTGGCCCCTCCTGCCCCTGTCCCATGGATCTCTACCAGTAGGTGCCTTACCCTTGTGGCAGGCGTTCGGGCCCGGTGGGCCTGCTTTGGGCCAACCCTGTTTCTCTGGGCATTTACCCATGAGGGGACGGGTAGCTTTGGGTGCTTCACTTGGGAACTATTCTAACTATATTCTTTCTCTTCTCTCTATTGCACACTAATTGTATTAAAGTTCTTTGCTATTGAAGGTCTTAGGCTTTAGAGTATGTTTTGTCTTAATTCAGATGATGGCAGATCCCATGTAGAGTGTACAGGTTTGAGAAACCCTGGAAAACCCTCATTCTGACAACTAACAGGACCAAACTTCATTCCCACCCACCATGTACCAAAGAGAGTTCCTTTTCCTCCACACCCTTCAGTGGGTCATTCTCACAGGTGTAAGGGGGTAACTCATTGTGGTTTTAATTGGCATTTTCCTGACAGCACATGACAAACATTTATCCATGTACCTATTGGCCATCTGTATGTCTTCTTTACAAAAGTATCCATCTAGCTCCTCTGCCCTGTTTTTATTGAGTTGTTTTCTTGTTTTGCAGTTCTTTGTAGGTCTTGGATAGTAACTCCTGCCGGGGACCAGCCTCCGGCAAAATGTCGTGTCAGGGGTTCCTGAAAGGATGAGACGGCCTCGGCGAAAACGAAAGGACTGAAACTTAGGGGCTGAGGGGAAGGGAATGAGGAGACACCGACACTTGGTGAGGTGCTAGTATCTTCTGCCGGGAGGCTCAGGAGGTTCTTTATTTATACATTTTTTGCAAGCAGTGAGATGACATTATCATGTGCACAGAAACAAAGCAGAAACAATCAGTGCATCTCTTATTCTATGGGCTTTTGGCCACTACGTGCTCTCAGCAAGAAGGCAACCTTCAAGGCTAATAAAAAACTAAGCCTTACACTAGAACTCATTGTTTCAACCAAACAATAACCTAAGACAGTAGATAGCCGCCAGTACATCCCTATCAGCCAAAGCCTAAGCAAGAAAAGACCTTTTTTTATTCTCATGGCCTTCACAGCAGGAGCTGGCTGCTACTCAGCTATCAGAACTTTTTTTATTTAGAAACTCCTAACTCAAATAGCTTCATTTAAAAACTTTCCCAAGAAACTTCAAGGGAAGGCAAAAGAAGGACCCACTATAATTATTGTATTGTAATGCTTGTCAGGCATGTTCAACAAACCATCTCCCATTGTCAAGTGGGCCAAACTGCCCAACAACTAATTTCTGAACAAACAATTTTCCGTGCTATTTACTTACAGTATGCTGATACATATAATTTATTGCCTAATATACTTTCTGATAAATTTGTCTCTCTCTATGACCAAGAACAAAAAGCAAAGGGATGCCAGATCTTCAGCCGCACGGTGTGAGGCCTTTTCTCTTAGCTGCTTGTCAGTATCCTATCTGGCTGGAGCAACAAGGCCTCCTGCAGCAAACTCCTTTTTGGATTGATGGTGTGCAAATATTTTCTGCAACTTGATATTGTCTTTTCATTTTAATGAGTTTCCCCCACTATATAGAAGCTTTTTAGTCTCATGTGATTCCATTGGTTTCTTTTTTGCTTTTGCTTCCTTGGAGCACAGAAGACATTAGGGACAGTGAAAATACTCTGCATGATATTCTCATGATGGACACAGGTCATTATACATTTGTCCAACACCCACAGAACGAACAACACCAGGGTGACCCCTGAGAGAAACCATAACTGTGCGACTATGATGTGCGGGTCCCTCACTTGTAGCCCACGTGCCAGTCTGATCTTAATACGTGATTTGGACATGATGTGTGAAGAGTTTTATAAATTGAGGAATGAAGTGTAATTTAGTTTTGAAAGCATATTTCACGCTCATGCAAGAACATTTAAATAACACTCAAGGATACGCATAAGTCAGTCATTCCCTTCCATCCCCCAACATCCCAGTCAGCCAGTATCTGCTCAAAACCAATTAGCAATTTATCTTTTCTTTTCTAAAAAAATATATCCATGCTTCTGTCTGGACAATAATGCTTGCTTTCCCGTCAGTAAAGGAGTTCAATCACAGAGTGGGGGGAAACATTTGCATATTACAAAACTGATAAAGCACTGTATCAAGAATTTACAAATAATGCTTAAAACTCAATGATCAGCAAGATATAACCCAATTTTAATAAGGACAAAAAAAGTGTTATAAATATAGCAAAAAAAAATTGACTTCCAGGCCTCCCTTGGTGGCGCTGGTGGTTGAGCACAGCACTGTGAGGCTGTCCGCAGCATCTGCAGTGTAGGTTAGATCCCGGCCAGCAGGCAAGAATCCCACATGGTGCGGCAAATCTGTCCTGTCTCACCCGCTGCTCCCCTCAGCAGTGTATTTCATCAGTCTGCTTATTCTGTTCCCCACTCTGTCTCTGGTGAATCTGATCACCTCCCGTGCATCTGGCCTGTACCCCATTTCTTGTATGCATGAATAAATAATTTTTTTATTTATTATATTTTATTTATTATTATTTATAGACATAGCAACTTATGTAGACATAGAAAAAAAATATATGAACAAATGCTCAATATCACAGTTAAGAACAACAGTGACACCATCACCCTGCTGCCCAGGGTGTGCATAACAGGAGCCTCATCAGGTTCATTGTAAAAGATCCTTAGGGGCTGAGAGACACATCAGAGCCATAGGCACTGTCGCTGCCTGGTTGAGAACAAAACAGAACCTGGTCAGAGATGAGACCACAGGAAGGACTGATGAGGGTGACTCCCCCATGGAGTCCATCTACACTGTCCCCAGGGGCTCAGGGATCAAACCCCAGATCCACACTTACCTGCGGCCTCAGTGTAGCTTCCTCCTTGTCCTACTGTGGGAAGAAGCATCATGGGAGACCAGGGAGCAGTCAGGTCAGAAGACCTAAAGGAATCTTTTAATCCTGCACAACAGGAAGTTTTCAGAACTGGGACTAAAGACCCAGGTCAGGACTGAGAAAAATGAAGAAAGGAGGTGAGGGGGGACTGGACCAAATGCCCTCTGGGCAACACACATGTGTGTGGATGGTAATTCCCATTAACCAGGCAGGGCAAGTTCTCCCCGGGATATGAAAGCCCCCAGTGGACAAGATCCCCCACTCCCTTCCCTACCTGAGTGCTGCTTCCTCCACATCACAGCTGCAACCACTGCAGCTACAGTGAGCACAGCAACAAGGAGAACTAGGCCAGCAATGATGCTCACGGTGAGGATGGAGGACTGAGGAGGGGGCACTGGTAGGGAAGGAAAGATCATACCCTGAGCTCCAGACCTTATCCTGACCCTCTGAAGGGCTCCAGAAGGGCTCCAGAAGGGCTCCTGATGGCCCTGAGAACAACATCACTGCCCACATCCTCCTCCTTACCTCATCTCAGGACTTGGGGCTCCAGCAGGCCTTCATGCTGCACGTGGCACGTGTATCTCTGCTCCTCTCCAGAAGGCACCACCACAGCTGCCCACTTCTGGAAGGTTCCATCTCCTCCAGGCCTGGTCTCCACCAGCTCCATCTCCTGGGTGAGGTCCTCCCCATCTCGCTGCCAGGTCAGGGTGATGTCCGCAGGGTAGAAGCCCAGGGCCCAGCACCTCAGGGTGACCGCATACTCAGAGGTGGGGTGGTGGGTCACACGTGTCCTTGGGGGTTCTGAGGTGGTAAATCAGAAAACTCACTTTGTGTTTCCTCCATGGACACTGAAGACTCCTCATGAGACCATCCTCACAATGGACAAGACAACTGGCGTGGCAGGAATGACAGGGGTGAAGGATGTCCTGAGCAAACTCCATACAGGCTTTGCGGACTCCACCCCCACGACACTGGGAACTACAAATCCCATATCACCAAAGGGAAGGTTGGGAGGACCCGAGGGTGGAGTTAAGCAACTAGGCTCTCCATTTGGGTATTTAACTGGTCATGTGGCCGGGAGTCTCTGGCTTGGCCACGAGGCGAGCTAGGTTTTCACCACCTCTGTGGGTCACTGGAATCCCAGGTCAGCGGAACGGGTAGGACGTAGGACGTATTTACAAACTTATCTCCCTTTTTTTTCTCCCTGAGTTATTCATTTCCCATTTCCTCTTACCGTGTAAATAAACCTTTTATCAACCTTTTATGTGTGTCTGCAGTTTAGCATTCATACGTCACCTTTAAGCACACAGGTGAGGACCCACAGTCAGGAAACCCCATTTTTTATCAGGGTTTGCCCTGTAACAGCTAGAAGCATAAAAATGTAAAAAACAGGCTAATCTAGGGAATCTGTGGAGTCTCCTATTCCTTAGATAGTACTAGAATGAGGATGAAAACCCAGGGTAGGATGAAGCAGAGGGAGTGGAACACAGACTTTTTATTCCTGACCTGGGTGGAAGGTGAATGACACAGAAAAGCAGGAATCACATAACTGAAAATGCTCTCAGACCAGAAACAAGACTGAGAGAGAAACTTTTGGTTCTCAAATAGGCCCCTGGTCAAAAGGACCCGGTGACGTGTGATGTCAGGGACTGTCTGTCTTTCTCAGGAGAGACGGGATCCCTTCACTGTCCTTCAGGAGAAGCCGAGTCTCTGGGAGTCTCTCTAGTGCACAACATGAAACCCAGGGGAGCCCCCCTCTCGGGACTGGAGAGAGGACTCATTTCCCGCAGTGACTCCAGGCAGGGGGGGACCGGGAGGCCTCCAGGCCCCTCTTACCCGTGCGCTGCAGAGTCTCCTTCCCGTACTCCAGGCATGTGCGCAGCCACCTCAAGTACCAGTACTCCAAATAGTTTCTGAATCTCTCTGCCTCACCCAGGGCCTCCCACTCGCGCCGGGAGATCTGAGCGGCCGTGTCCGCTGCAGTCCAGGAGCGCAGGTCCGGGTTCAGGGCCAGGTAATAGGCGCCATCGTAGGCGTACTGTCTGTACGCGCGGAGGACTCGCCAGTCGGGCCCCACGTCGCAGCCAGACATCATCTGGAAGGTGTGAGACCCTGTCCCCGCCAGTGTCACCCCGCGGTCACCCCGCCCGCGCCCCCTCCCGCCCTGAATAAACTAAACAGAATGAAATGGGGTGAAAGTCCCATGGGCTGTTCCCGGGCAATTGCAGAGAAGCCTGGAGGGGGAGACCCTGAGCGACACCCCCGCCCCGTCCATGGGGATGGAGGTGCTGACCCAGCTCGGACCCGCGCCAGCTCACAGGTCTCGCTTGGGTTGTAGAGGCCGCGCAGGGAGTCCAGTCGCGCTCGGTACCACAGTGCGCGCTCCCTTAGGATCCGCGCGTCCTCGTCCCACTCCTCCTGCTTCTCCTGCTCCACCTGCTCAGCCCAGGGCACCCGAGGCTCCAAGCTCCGGCCCGGAGAGTCGCTGTCGAACCCCCGGAACTGCGTGTCGTCCACGTAGACCACGGAGATGAAGCGGGGCTCCCCGGGGCCGGGCCGGAACATCCTGGTGTGGAAAATCCTTATGGAGTGGGGGCCTGGGGGCGGGAGGGGAGACCCAGCCTATTCTTCTCCCCTTCGGGGGCTCGAGTCCCGGGGGGCGCCCACGAGACAGAAAGTGGGTGAAAGACGAGTGAGATTGAAAAGTGGCTGCGGGACGAAAATGGCCGGGACTCGGGGGGCCAGAGGAGGCTGGGGTCTCGGGGGGACGGAAAGGGGCCAGGACGGGGCGGGCCGAGGTGGGGGGACAACTAGAGCAGCAGCGAGGTCCCGCCTTTCACACCCCCGCCCACGCCCTCGCCCCCGCCTCTGGGAGCGCCCTGTCCCCTCCCGACCCGCACTCACCCAACTGGGTCTCCCTCGGGGCCGCGGCCCCCATGAGCAGGAGCAGGAGGGCTGAGCCCCCCATCCCCCAGGAAACTGCGGAGATGAGGAAACCCCAACTGTCAACTTCCAGTCCAGAACAGTGCTCTGGGGACTGAGACCTTGAGAGCCACACCCCGAGACCCCTGCTCTCCTGCACCAAGACCTTTGTCACACTATTGCCTCCCTGAATCCAGGCCCAGGAATTGGGTCAGCGATTCTCAAACATTTTTCTTTCAGGATGTCTCTACAGTCTCATAAATCACTACGGATCCCATGTATAATTTTTTCATGTGGGTTATAGCTTTAAATATTTACTTTACTAGAATAAAACCTTTCAAAAGATGTTATTATGCTGGGAGCCATGCTACTCCTGTCGTCTTGTTATAGGGCAGCCCCGATACAAAACGGGGTGCCTGACTGTGGGTCCTCACCCGCGCGATTAAAAGGACTTATCAATACTCTACTGCAGGCACACACGAAAGGTTAATAAAAGGTTTATTTACAAGGGAAGGGCAGATGAGGAAATGTACAGCTCAGGGAGAAAAGTGGGAGACAAAGTTTTAAATGCGCCCTACCCGATCCACCAATCTGGAATCCCAAATGGCACTCTGAGAGCTGGCCTCAAGCCAGGAGCCATGAAGCCAGGAGGCAAGCGATAGTGAGCCCCCCCAGGCCCATGTGTTTGGTTTTTTATACCAACCCTGGCTGATTAACTCCACCCTCAGGTCCCTGCCACCTTCCCTTTGGTGGTGACAGGATTTGTCTTTCCCAATGTCCTGATGGCTTTGGTCTGGAGTGGGGGTGGAGTCCACAAAGCCTGTATGGAATTAGCTCAGGACATCCTTTCCCCCTAACAGTCTGACAAAGGTCCAGGCATGAGGCAGATTCCTGAAAAGTCAGGAATCTCTTTAGCTGATGCCTGCTAGAGTCTCATTTGTTTATGGCTAGTTTCTACCATGGTTAAAATACGCATTTAAAAGTAAAACTGCAAATGCTGTTTGATCAATTACTGAATAACCAATCTGACAGCAAATGGCACTGCATAATTCATTGATAACATTGGTTAGTTAGCATACAAATTCTTGACACAGGAAAAGAGGGAGGATGCAGATCTTTGAGACTGGCCCAGGAGAACAACCAGCCTAGCAGGCTGCCAGTCCTTGTTTAGATATGCCTGTTAAGGAAGCAAGCTTGTCTTTTACTGACATTTCCATGTCTATGGCTCTTTACCAGGGAAAGATTCCCTTTTCCTTAACAGTTCCCTTTCAGTGACAATGGGTATGGTAGCTGTTGGAGTATGCATTCACGAATAAGCCAACAACAATTTTGTGACTGGTTAAGCTAATAATCTTGACAGCACAAATAATGCACTTGGGAATAGTCAATGTTACCACTGCTGATGTCACGTATTAACCATTCTGAGAACCAAAAGCTATAACCATCTCAGGCCCTGCCTCTGATGAAATATTTGTAGTTCCTTAAAACAACAGTCAGCAATCTTACAGAAAAAGGAATTTTCCCTTGATCTTAAAGTTAGATATGAAAACTAGGCTGATTAAATAAGTAGAGGAGTAATAGGTTAGATTCTATTAGATTAGGAGAATTCCTCCCTTAATTGAGAGCTTGGGGCTAGTGAAGAGTCAGTGCGGCTTGTCTGGCACTGACCTTAATATTGAATCAGTATCTTATTAAAACAATATATATTAGATGATGATTTCTGTATAAAAGCCTTCTGTTTTTTGCTTTAATCATATTGTTACAAAGCAGCCCCGATATAAAACGGGTTGCCTAGCTGTGGGTCCTCATGTTAGGGGCAATGGATGTCCTGAGCTAATCCCATACAGGCTTTGTGGACTCCACCCCCACTCCAGACCAAAGCCATCAGGACACTGGGAAAGACAAATCCAGTCACCACCTAAGGGAAGGTTGCTGGAACCTGAGGGTGGGGTTAAGCAGCCAGGTTTGGTATAAAAACCTTGGGGCCTTGGGGGGCCTTGGGGGCTCTTGCTCTCTTGCTCCCTCCTGGCTTCATGGCTCCTGGCTCGCGCCAGCTCTCAGAGTGCCATTTGGAATTCCAGATCAGCGAATCGGGTAGGACACATTTAAAATTTTGTCTCCCACTTTTCTCCCTGAGTTGTATATTTCCTCATTTGCTCTTCCATTAAAAATAAACCTTTTATTAACCTTTCATGTTTGTGCCTGCAGTATTTTTTTTTTTTTAGATTTTTAAAATTTTTTTATTTATTTATACAAGCACTGGGTACAGTCAGAAGCGTGGGAGGGTGAGAGAATTCACAGAGCCAGAGCGGGGAGCAGAGCAGGCAGAAGGACCGAAGTACACTGCTGAGGGGAGCCGCGGGCGGCAGGAGAGGTCTGCGCACCACGTGGGACCCTCCTCAGGTGGCCAGGGAGCAGCCAGGGATTGAACCGGTGCTGCAGAGGCTGGGGGCAGCTTTGCAATCCAGTGCTCAACCGCTGCGCCACCAGGGAGGCCCGCCTGCAGCGCTGAGCCACCAGGGAGGCCCGCCTGCAGTAGAGTATTGATAAGTCCTTTTAAGTGCGTGGGTGAGGACCCACAGTCAGGCAACCCATTTTGTATCCGGGCTGTCCTGTAACATTCACCTGCACGCTTCTAATCCTCCAGGTTTTTTTTTCTTTTGGCTTGGATAATGGACTATTTTCCAGTAATGAAAAACTGTCATACTGGACATTCATGGACAATGCTGCTGACTAATTGTTGCTTCTCTTACACGCATTGTAACCCTGAAAAAAGCCTGTCTCCTAAGACTACACCCTGAGATCTGTGCCACCATAGATATGGTGGAATAAAAATTAAAAGGGGGGATTGTAACAGGGTGGTCCCCAAGAAAGGGGGAGGTTCCAGGCTCCCTGCCCCACCCAAGTGGAGGGTGGAGCTGAGCAGAGAGAGAAGAAGCTGCAGAGGAGACTGAGGAAGGAAGGAAGCCGGATGGAGCCAGAGGAGGCACATGGAGCCGAGAGACACGTGAAGAAACTGCACTTGCCTTTTGGTCGTGGACTGGGTGACAGATGTGGGTGAGAGACCCGTGAGGAGGTGGCAATGGCTGTTTTTATCTTGATTTTGATTTTGCTCTTTTCCCTCCAGACTTGTCTGGTTATTTCTGATCCTTTTCTGTGGATCCCCACTGGAAGATGCTTAAGACTTATGGCAGGCTTTGGGGCCTTGTTCTGGGCCAATCCTGCTTGGGTGGACTTTTACCCACGAGGCGATGGGTAACTTTGGGTGCTTGATTTAGAAACTATATTCTTTGCCTTTTCTGTATTTTTTCCTAATTGTATTAAAGTTCCTTCCCATTAAAGTCTCATATGATTTGTGTTGATGCAGTGGATGGCAGAACCCATTTAGAATAGGCAGGTTTGTGGTGTCTGGGCTGCCCCTTTCCCTGCCCTGTAACAATATGGTTATATGTTAGTCTCAACTTTATAGGTTAGTTAGAAAAAAATCCCTGTGTCTCCCTTCCCCCAGGTAACTTCCTGTCCTTTGTTTCCCTAGCCCTTAGTTAATCCTTCACTGTAGTAAATATAGAAATGTTAGTCTCAGTCACGTAAGTTTTTGCTAGTAATAAAATGATTGTTTAAGATAAATGACTCTTCTAAGAACACTTTTGTTTAGCAACTGTGCCTTCTTCAAAATAAAGAATGTTACAACCTCTGCTGAAGGGCAAATAAACCCCTGGCTGTTCTAGAGGAAGATGTGATGATTGTTATCTTTCTGCTCTAATACATATGCTTATGTGCTCTGGGTTTGCTTGTAAGGTATAAATAAAGGGCTGCTGAGACCTTCAGCAGGATGATGTCTGCACCCTGATCAAGTGTTTGCATCTCCTCACTTGCCCTCCCCCTAATCCCTCAGATTTGTCCATGCCCTCTCATCCTTACAGGAACCCCTCACAGGACAGTTTGCTGAGGCTGGTCCCTGGCATTATTACTTCTTTACTTTAGAATATTAATAATCAATGTATGAGAACAAAGTATTTATTTTACAAAAATAACTTTCTGTAAATGTAAGGATAATCGTACAATTGTAGGATTTTTTTTTTTAAAAAGTTACCTATTGTTTCACTACTGAAAGGTCCATGCAGGAGGCCTGAATACAAAAACCCACCAGGAAGCCCACCTGGGAACAGGAATGCAGAAGCCTGCCTAGAGGATTCAGATAATGAATTTCCCCTGCCCTACAAATCTTTTCAGGGACCTACAAACCCAGTCTCACACCTGACCTCTCCTCACCCTATAAAAGCCTGTTTCCCCCTGACAATGTGCGCGGCTTCACAGACCCCACCTTGGGTCCCTGAGGTCTTCAGGGGTGCAATAAATTTTCCCTTCCTTTGAGAAATTTAGCCTGGCTCTCCTTTTCTTTACCGCTCTGAACCTTTCATCTGGTGCATTGGCCGAGAACGGGGTTCGATCCCGCCTGGGGATCCTGCCCTGTCCCAAACCCTCCACTCTCCCTCTCCTTTACTCTCTCTCTTTCTACCTCTCCCCGTGGAACTGGAAGCCTGCAACCCCTCTGAGCTCACTAAGGCTTAACAGCCGCTGGTACACGACCCGGGGCACCCTCCCTGCGGGAGAACAGGACCTCGCTGCCTCTCATGCCACGTGAGCAGAGCAGGGACTTGCTCTAGTCCCTTACTGGGCTTCCCTGGTAACTCCAATCCATGTGGCCACTTCCGCCTCAACAATTTCTTTTCATCTCCCTTGGAGGGGCCATCCTCCTCTTCCTCCTGTTGGCCCACCTTCTCTTCCTACGGCACTTCACCAAATAATCGCGAAGAATGAAAAGACTGCCGGCCTGTGGACCACCAGCGCTTGGGTCGTGACTGTCCCAGGGTGAGCTGTTGCCTCTAAGGTCCCTCGGATTGTTAGGGGGAAAGGATGTCCTGAGCTAATTCCATGCAGGCTTTGTGGACCCCACCCCCACTCCAGACCAAAGCCATCAGGACACCAGGAAAGACAAATCCCGTCACCACCAAAGGGAAGGTGGCTGGGACCAGAGGATGGAGTTAAGCAGCCAGGGTTGGTATAAAAACCAGACACGTGGGCCTTGGGGTCTCTCGCTCTCTGGCTCGCCTCCTGGCTTCACGGCTCCTGGCTTGCGGCCAGCTCTCATAGCGCCATTTGGAATTCCAGATCAGCGGATCGGGTAGGACGCATTTAAAACTTTGTCTCCCACTTTTCTCCCTGAGCTTTACATTTCCTCATTTCCCCTTCCCTTGTAAATAAACCTTTTATTAACCTTTCACGTGTGGCTGCAGTAGAGTATTGATAAGTCCTTTTAAGCGCGCGGGTGAGGACCCACAGTCAGGCACCCCGTTTTGTATCGGTTAAAGGTCCCAGCAACCTTCCCTTTGGTGGTGATGGGATTTGTCTTTCCCGGTGTCCTGATGGCTTTGGTCTGGAGTAGGGGTGCAGTCCACAAAGCCTGTATGGGATTAGCTCAGGACATCCTTTCCCCCTAACATTGGTGCTGCCCTATAACAGGATCACGGGGGTCTCTTTGTTATAGAGCAACCCTGATATTAAACGGGTTCCTGGCTGTGGGTCCTCACCCGCGCGCTTTAAAGGGACTTATGAATACTCTACTACAGACACACACAAAAAGGTTTAATAAAAGGTTTATTTACAAGAGAAAAGGAAATAAGGAAAATGTACAACTCAGGGAGAAAATAAGGAAATAAAGTCTTTAATGCGTCCTACCCGATCCAACGACCTGGAAACCCAAAGTCACTCTCAAAGCTGGCCAGATGCTCCGAGCTGGCCGAGAGCCAAAAATGGGGGATCCCCAAAACCCACGTGTCTGCCTTTTATATCCACCTGGCTGCTTCACCCCACCCTCAGGTCCCAGCCACCTTCCCTTTGGTGGTGATGGGATTTGGAGTTCCCAGTGTCTTTGGCTTTGACCTGGGGTGGGGGTGGAGTCCACAAAGCCTGTATGGAATTAGCTTTGGGACATCCTTTTCCCCCTAACATCTTCATTTTATTCAGCGATTGCTACCCCCTCCTGAACTGCGCTTTCCATTTGGGGCTCCCTCTGAGGTGAGACGTCTCCTCAGGGGAACGACCTCTCCTATTTCTTGGAGGTAAAGAGGATGGCAGGACGCTGCCTTCCCCTTTCACTCTCCCTCTCGATTCCCTGAGGATCGGGCCAGGGACACTGGGTCTCCAGCCTCCCTCCCTAACCCTCCGTTTGAGATCCTAAGAGGGACACTCACTATGGAATCAACGCAATCCCACATTCTGGCAGACACCCCCTTGGGGTGCCTCCTAAAGGCCCTTGGCCCTCTACATTTAAAGCCAGATGTGAGACCTAAGCACCTCATTTTTTATTGCACCATGGCCTGGCCGAAATATGAACTGGACAATGGCTCTAGGAGGCCGGAAATGGGCTCTTTTGACCCCAAAATTCTAACCGACTTAGACAACCTTTGTCGTAGGCAGAAAAAGTGGCCTGAAATTGCCTATTCCCAGGCTGTCTTTCTCTTGCGCTCCACCCCTTCCCTCCCTCCTGAAAACCTGCCATATTTTTAAAGTCTCGAGACTCCTCTCAGACTCTTCGCCCTCTCCCAACCCCTCTTCTGTGTTCTTTGATCCCCTAAATTCTCTATCTTCTCCTCCTCCAGCTCCCCAATCCAGTCCCCCCCTCTTTCTTTTCACCTCCCAGCCGCCACACCCTCTCTCTGCTTATCCTCTTGTCCCTCCCCTCAGGGAAGTGGGTGGGACTGAAGGAGGAGTTAGAGTCCATGTTCCTTTCTCTGTCTGAGCTCTCCCAGATTGAAAAGCGTCTTGGCTCTTTCACTCCCTACACCCAAAAATATCGTTTTCTTACCCAAGCCTATGACCTTACAAGTCATGATTACATGTGATCTTCTCTTCCACCCTGACCTCTGATAAAAGGGAATGTGTTTTTAGGTCTGTCCAAGACCATGGAGATCAGGTCCATTTGACTGACACAGCCATGCCCCCAGGCTCTGCAGCAGTTCCCAGCCCAGAGCCGGGGTGGGACTACCAGAGTGACACAGGCAGGACCCCAGGGCTGGGTTCACCTGTCTCCTAGCTGGTCTCCAACGGGCAGCACCTAAACCTATAAGCTTTACTAAGCTCACAAAGATTACCCAGTCTGCCTCAAAAAACCCTGCTGCCAAAAGCAGTAATAAGAGGAAAATATATAGCAATAGAAGCTCACATCAAAAAACAAGAAAGAACTCAAAGAAACAACCTAATCTCGAAGCTCAAAGATCTAGAAAAAGAACAACAAAAAAACCCCAAAACCAGTAGAAGAAAAGAAATAATAAAAACCAAAGCAGAAATAAATGAAATTGAAACTAAAAAAACAATCCAAAAGATCAATGAAACCAAGAGCTGGTTCTTTGAAAAAATCAATAAAATAGACAAACCCCTAGCCAGGCTCACAAAGGAAAAAAGGGAGAAAGCACAAATAAACAGGATCATCAATGAAAGAAGAGAAATCACAACGGACACAGCAGACATCAAAAGAATAATCAGTAACTACTATGAACAGTTATATGGAAACAAGTTCAACAATCTAGAGGAGATGGACAAATTCCTACAACTCTACAATCACCCAAAGCTAGATAAAGAAGAAATAGAACACCTAAACAGACCAATTACAAGCAGCGAAATTGAAATGGTAATCAAAAACCTCCCCAAAAACAAAAGCTCAGGACCTGATGGATTTACAAATGAATTCTACCAAACATTCAGAGACGAATTAGTGCCTATCCTTCACAAACTCTTCCAAAAAATTGAGAAGGAAGGGACAATACCAAACACGTTCTATGAAGCCAACATTACACTAATACCAAAACCGAACAAGGACAACACAAAAAAGGAAAACTACAGGCCAATCTCACTAATGAACACTGATGCAAAAATCCTCAATAAAATTTTAGCTATCAGAATCCAACAAAGTATCCATAAGATAATTCACCACGACCAAGTAGGATTCATTCCAGGGACACAAGGATGGTTTAACATCCGAAAATCAATCAATGTTATCCAACACATCAACAAAAACAAATATAAAAACCACATGATAATATCAAAAGATGCCGAGAAAGCTTTCGACAAAGTGCAACACCCATTCATGATAAAAGCCCTTGAAATTCTTGGGATACAAGAAACATACCTCAACATCATAAAGGCCATCTATGACAAGCCAACAGCCAGTATCATTCTCAATGGTGAAAAGCTGAAAGCAATTCCATTAAGATCTGGAACAAGACAAGGATGTCCACTCTCACCACTGCTTTCAATATAATACTGGAAGTCCTAGCCAAAGCAATAAGACAAGAGAAAGACATCCAAGGAATCCAAATAGGAAAAGAAGAAGTCAAACTATCACTATTTGCAGATGACAGGATAATATACATAGAGAACCCCAAAAACTCCACAGAAAAACTAATTCAACTCATCAATCAGTTCAGTAAAGTGGCAGGATACAAAATCAACACGCAAAAGTCAGTAGCCTTCCTATACACAAATAAATCTGAAGAAGAAGAAATCAAAAAAACCATCCCTTTTATTATCGAAACAAAAAAAAATTCAAATATTTGGGAATAAATCTAAAACAAGAGGTAAAGGACCTATACAAAGAAAACTATAAAACACTGTTAAAAGAAATAGAAGAAGACACAAAGAAATGGAAAGACATCCCCTGCTCATGGATTGGAAGAATAAACATTATGAAAATGGCCATCCTACCAAAAGCAATCTACAGATTCAATGCTATTCCAAGAAAAATTTCAATGTCATTTTTCAAAGAAATAGAACAATTATTGATGAAATTCATATGGAATCACAAAAACCCCGAATAGCCAAAGCTCTCCTGAAAAAAAAAAAAAGAAGGGAATGGAGGCATTACACTCCCAGACTTCAAACTATACTACAAAGCCATAATCATCAGAACTGCATGGTATTGGAATAAGAACAGACATACAGACCAATGGAATCGAATAGAAAATCCAGAAATAAACCCACAGATTTATGGTCAACTAATCTTTGACAAAGGAGCAAAGACTATGCATTGGAGCGAAGAAAGTTTGTTCAATAAATGCTGCTGGGAAAACTGGGTTGCTACATGCAAAAGAATGAAGCTTGACCACTACCTCACACCATTCACAAAAATCAACTCAAAATGGATTAAAGAACTAGACATAAGACCTGAAACCATAAAACACATAGAAGGAAATATAGGCGAAACACTACGTGATTTGCACATCAAAGACATCTTTACAGACACATCACCCAAAGCAGTGATAGTGAAGGCAAAGATAAACAGCTGGGACTACATCAAATTAAAGAGCTTCTGCACAGCAAAAGAGACAATAACAAAAACAAAGAGAAACCCCACCAACTGGGAGAACATTTTTGCACACAACACTAATGATAAAGGACTGATCACAAAAATATGCAAAGAACTGATGAGACTCAGCAACAACAAAGAAAATAATCCAGTCAAAAAATGGGCAGAAGAGCTAAAAAGAAACTTCTCTGAAGAGGAAATGCAAATGGCCAACAGGCATATGAAAAAATGTTCAACATCACTTGTCATCAGGGAAATGCAAATCAAAACTACCATGAGATACCATCTTACCCCAGTGAGAATGGCACATATTAAAAAAACTAGCAACAACAAATGTTGGCGAGGGTGTGGAGAAAAAGGAACTCTTCTGCACTGTTGGCGGGAGTGCAAACTGGTCCAACCACTATGGAGAGCTGTGTGGAGATTTCTGGACCTATTAAACATAGAGCTTCCATATGATCCAGCAATTCCACTCCTAGGTGTTTACCCAAAGGACACAGAAACATCAATTCCAAAGAGCACATGCACCCCTATGTTTATAGCAGCACTGTTTACAACAGCTAAGCTTTGGAAACAATCCAAATGCCCAAAAATAGATGACTGGATCAAGAAGATGTGGTACATATATACCATGGAATATTACTCAGCATTCAAAAAAAGATAAATACATGCAATTTGCAGCAACATGGATGGCGCTGGAAGGGATCATGCTCAGCGAAATAAGCCAAAAAGAAAAAGAAAAATACCAGATGGTCTCACTCATAGCAGGAATCTAGAAAACTTAAATAAGGGACCAGGAAAATGAATAACTATAAGAAAGTGATAATCAAAATCAACAAAAAACTATGAACCAGAGACACTTTTTGGGGTGTTGGGGCCAGGAGGGGAGGGATTGGGTTCAGAATGGGGGGGTGCAATTGTATGGGGGAATATAAAAATAAAATTTATTATTTAAAAAAAAAATAAACCCTGTTGCCCTCCTTAGCTGCTGCCTGACGGAGGCGCTCCAGCGCCATACCAGGCTTGACCCTGACTTGCCTGGAGGTGCCACAGTTCTGGCTACCCATTTTATATCTCAGTCAGCCCCAGATATTAAAAGACAGCTTAAGAAGGATGACGACAGTCCTCAAACCCCTATCTAGGATCTGCTGAATATGGCCTTTACACATGACAGGGCAGAGAGGGAACTCCATAGTTGCCAGAAGGCTGAGCTTCAAGCTCAGGCCCTAGTAGTTGCCTTAAAACCACCAGGCCATGCTCTTCCAATGATCTCAGCACTTGCCGCCCTTTCAAAGAGGATGACAATGGGCCCCAACCGGACCGCAGCTGGGACCCTGCTTCAAATGTGGCCGAAAAAGCCACTGGTCCAGACAATGCCCCAACCCCCACCCTCTGTTAGGACCGTGTCCTATCTGCAATGTCCAGGGTCACTGGAAAAGTGACTGTCCTTCCACACCTGGCTGTGGTGGGCCAGTGCTTCTGTTAGGGGGAAAGGATGTCCTGAGCTAATTCCATACAGGCTTTGTGGACCCCACCCCCACTCCAAACCAAGCCTTCAAGACATTGGGAAAGACAAATCCCATCACCACCAAAGAGAAGGTTGCTGGGACCTGAGGGTGGAGTTAAGCAGCCAGGTTTGGTATAAAAACCAAACATGTGGGCCTTGGGGTCTCTCTCTCACTCGCCTCCTGGCTTCACGGCTCCTGGCTTGCGGCCAGCTCTCAGAGTGCCATTTGGGATTCCAGATCGGCAGATTGGGTAGGACACATTTAAAACTTTATCTCCCCCTTTATCCCTGAGTTGTACATTTCCTCATTTGCCCTTCCCTTGTAAATAAACCTTTTATTAACCTTTTGTGTGTGCCTGCAATAGAGTATTGATAAGACCTTTTAAGCGCAGGTGAGGGCCCACAGTCAGGCAACCTGTTTTGTATTAGGGCTGCCCTGTAGCAGTTTGGCGCCCAACGTGGTTTCCAAGTTACACCCACGGTTGACCAGCCCAAAGTAACTTTCCTTGAGTTGGTCAGCATAAGCGCACTAGCTCTGCAGGACTCGCAGTGTAATCTTTGTCTCAAGTCCTGAAAAGTCTGTTTTTTACCTGTGCATACAGCTCTTGTGTGTTTTTGACCCAAATATGGCCTCAACCATGAGCTTATACAGTTTTATCCCTAGCTTGAGTTCTTTCAGTTTTCTTCCAGCCTTGAATTTAAGTAGCCCTTATCCATTAATTACCACCAGTTTCATGAACGTAAATAATTTGATGAAGCCTGGTGTAAGGCACATGATTTTACTACTGTATACATACATGGGTGGTTTACAAGCCATCCCTTTACAGTCTGTGCTTCTGGGTGTTTTTTTGGTAACATGTGTAAGCGCCATTTGCTACATTCTTGGTTCTATGAGAGGTAGATGTTCTACTTCACATACTTCAACACATTCAGGCTCTTAACTTAGCCATGCAACAACAAATTCAGGCTCTTGATTTAACTATTAAGAGTATGAGGGATGAAAACCATAACATTTTTGAGTCAGCTTTTAAAAGCATGCAGGATCAAGCTTTTAAAAGTTTGCAGGACTAGATACAGGCTGCCCTCCATAAATTGGATATGGCAGAGGCTCGGCTGATGGCACAGAGAAAGGATAAACCTTCCCCTTCCCATGAGGACTGCCAGAGGGCAGAGTTAGAAGAGGAGGAGCATCATATGTTAAATTCCTTAAATACATCAGGACAAAGCCCTTCTTCATGTGACAAGACCCCTCCCGCACAGACTCCTGAGGCTTCACAGCCTCCACTGCCCTCTGGGGAGGAAACTAAAATGGCATCTCCTCCCCACACTAGACGCAACACCCATTTTGGCAGGAAGGATCACCCTGAGGCAGGACAGTTTCCTCTTTGCCAGATGCCAATGGGTGGCTTGAATGAACATGGGCAACCTGCTGGGTACTTTTGTTCACACCATCCTTTTAGTACTGCGGACCTCCTGAATTGGAGGAGCTCTGTCCCTTCATAACAGCAGGCTCCTAAGAGGATGGCGAACTTGTTTGCCTATATCTTCATCTCCCACTGCTCTGACTGGGCAGATACACAGTCCATGCTGCACACTTCAATAACTCTGGATGAGCAGAGAATGGTATTCCGAAAAGCCAGGGAGGAGGCTGACCATTTCCACCAACAGGATAGAGAATCCCCAGAGCCAGAGATGGTTGTCCCAGTGGTAGATCCTGAATGGGACCCCAACAATGGAGGAATGGTGATGTTAGAACTGTATAAAAAATGTTTATTGGTAGGACTGCAGCAGGGAATGCCCAAACAAAAAAATTTTAACAAAATATTACAACTTGAACAAGTAGCTAATGAGGATCCGTCAGAGTTCCTTGAGAGAATTATTCAAACATACACCAACCACACGAATACAAACCCAGATGCCCCAGGAAATGCTCATCTAATCACTATGGCGTTCATTATCCATAGTGCCCCAGACATAAAGAAAAAGTAAGCAAAGGTGGACAGCATCACAGAGATGAGTCCATCCCAGGTAGTGGACTTAGCATTTAGGGTTTATAATAATAGAGAGGACAGGAGACCGAAACCTGCGACTGTTTTCGTAAAAAGAGAGCACAGGACAGGGGTTCAGGGAAACAGTAATGGATTGAGACATGAACCCCTAGGAAGAAATCAGTGTGCTTTCTGTAGGGAAGAGGGACATTAGAAGTACAGTAGTCCCAGATGACAGTGAAGCGGCAGACGCAATAATTATAGAAGGCAGGATAGAACACCGAGGACACCACGATATGATGATTCACGCAGGGGTTACAGGAGGGAATATAGAAGGAGTACACAGAACCAGGAACCAAGGAGAGAGGAAAGAAGACAAATGTTAGCACAGAGTAGAGGCTCATGATGATAGGGAATACAGACAGAGAAGGAATCGAGAGCTCAGCACAGAGGAAAGGAGACAAATGGCAGCACAGAGTAGAGCCTCAGGTGAAGATAGGAGGGAATATAGACAGAGTAGAAGGAATCTAGAGCCAAGTGCAGAGGAAAGGAGACAAATGATAGTTCATGGAGAATTTTCAGAAGAATAGGGGTGCCAGGTTGCTCCACTAGATCTGAAGAAGCCCATTAGGACAACCCTCTCAGAGCCCCGGGTAACCCTCGCTGTGGGGGATCGTCTGATTTCTTGGTGGACACTGGAGTGACATACTCAGTTTTGAATTAAAAATTAACTAAAATGAGCAAAGAGACTGTAACAGTCACTGGGATTACGGGAAGGCCACAACAGAAAGCCTTCCTACAACCTTTGGAGTGCCGGCTGGGCACCACACAGCTTCAGCACAGCTTCCTGTACATGGAAGAATGTCCAATCCCTCTACTTGATCATGACCTTTTAAGTAAGCTCAACACATGAATTATATTCTCACCAAAACATCAGGGGCTTTACCTACAGGTACCTCCAGGGCATGCTCTGCGGTTCCAGATGTTACTCAAGATGTTCCACTGAAAGGTGAACTTTTACCTCCAGAAATTGTCGAAAGAGTAAGTAAATGTGTATGGGCTGATGAGACCCCAGGATGTGTGAAAAATGCAGAGCCTATAAAGATAGAAGTGATAGAGGGGAGCAGAACCCCAAGGAGGAAGCAATACCCCTTAAAGGAGGAGGCCTTGAGGGGAATTGAACCAGTATTGAAAAGGTTCCTTCAATCTGGACTCATTCAGCCCTACCACTCACTGCACAACACTTCGATTCTGCCAGTGAAGAAACCCCATATGGGCGAGTCCCACTTTGTCCAAGATTTAAGGGCCATTAATGACATTGTTTGGGATTTACATCCCACCGTGCCTAATCCCTACACCTTATTAACTGCCATACCTGGTGACTTCGGGTGGTTTTCAGTATTAGACCTTAAGGATGTCTTTTTCTGTATTCCAATAGATGTCCAGCATCAACTGCTTTTTGCCTTTGAGTGGCAAGACCCTAAGAGCACTCTCCAGTATTGCTGGACTGTGCTTCCACAGGGGTTTAAGAACTCCCCAACTATTTTTGGGGAAACACTGGCCAGGGATCTCAGGAAGGTTCAATTAAACCAGGGCGTCTTGTTGCAATACGTAGATGATTTATTGATTGCAAGTCCAGACTACAAATCTTGTCTGGAAAATAACATAGTGGTACTGAACCACCTGGCAGAATGTGGCTATAAGGTGTCACCTCAAAAGGCACAGATCTGTAAACAAACTGTGACGTATTTGGGGTTTGAAATTAAGAAAGGAAGATGGAACCTGATGACAGAAAGGAAACAGGTAATTTCAGCCCTTAAACTCCCCAGCAACCGGCGAGAGTTGCGTGGATTTTTGGGCATGGCTGGGTTTTGCAGGATTTGGATTCCTAACTTTGGATTAATAGCAAAACCCTTATATGATGCTCTCAAAGGCCTGGACTCTGAACCTTTGTCTTGGACTCCAGAATGTCTAAAGGCCTTTGATGAAATAAAAGTAAAGTTGATCTCAGCACCAGCATTAGGCTTCCAGATCTTAGGAAGCCATTCAGACTTTATGTACATGAGAGACAGGGAGTTGGCCTAGGAGTGCTAATCCAATTGTTGGGGCCAGAAATGCAGCCTGTTGCATATCTGTCCAAACAACTGGACCACACCACTAAGGAATGGCCTCCATGTTTGCGTGTTGTCGCTGCCAATTGTGACCTACACGAGGCGGAGAAGTTTACATTGGGTCAGCCCATCACTGTGTGTGTGCACATCAGGTCTTGACATTGCTGGAGCAGAAGGGTGGACTTTGATTGACCGCTGGGCGAATGGGAAAATATCAAGCAGCTCTGTTGGACAATCCTAATGTGAAGCTGCAGTTTCCTAATTCCCTGAATCCCGCCACACTGCTTCCAAGTAGTGCAGATGGACCTGAGGATGCCACTTTAATCTACAACTGTTTAGAAATCATAGACACAGTGTATGCCAGCCGACCAGATCTGACTGACCAGCCTCTGCCAGATCCAGAGTGGGAGCTATTTACAGATGGCAGCAGCTTCATGAACCAAGGCCATCGATGCGTGGGATACGCAGTGGTGACGCTCCAGAACACCGTGGAGGCCAAGGCTCTTCCGGCAGGTATATCAGCGCAAAAAGCCAAATTAATAGCCCTGACCCGTGTGTTGGAACTCTTGAAAGGTAAAAGAGTCAATATATTTACTGACTCCAAGTACTCTTTTTGATTTTCCACATAAACGTGGCCATTTGGAAGGAACAGGGACTCCTTACTGCCAGTAACAAGGACATCAAATATCCATTAGAAATCCTGGCCTTGTTAAAGGCAGTAGCTTTACCATCACCTGTGGCTGTGATGCATTGCCCTGGCCACCAAAAGGGTGGGTCTGACATGGCAAAGTGTAACAGGACAGCTGATCGGTGGCTAAGGCCGCTGCCTGTTCTGCCCTCCAGGGTGCACTCATCCCTCTTGTGGACCTGACTCAGTATGCTCCTGAATACACTGAGCGGGATGAGGAGAGAGCTCGTACATGGGGATTCACTGAGTTTGACCCCAGCTCCACTTGGAGAGTAAACGCCCATGGGATGATACTCCTCCCAAAGGCCCTTGCATATACGTTGCTAAAACATCTGCACGAAGGATCTCACTATGGGAGAGATGCCTTATTAGAAACGGTGCGCCCATATTTGAAGGGCCCATATTTACATACAGTAGCACAACGGATCACCCGAGGTTGTCAACTATGTGCCAGGAATAACCCCAAGACTGACTGCCACCCTAAAGACATTGGGGTTCAATATCGGGCAGATGCCCTTTTGAGGACTGGCAGGTAGACTTTACACAAATGCCTAGAACAACAGGCAATTTCATATACGTATTGGTTTTTGTGGACATGTTCTCGGGATGGGTGGAAGCATTTCCCACAATGACGGAAAAACCTTCTGAGGTTGCAAAACAGCTGCTGAAGGAGATAATCCCTTGCTTTGGGTTGTCCAGCTCCATCCACAGTGATAATGGGCCGGTATTCGTCTCTGACATTACTCCTGCAGAAAGCAGTGCGTTACAGATCAACTGGAAATTGCATGCTGCATGGAGACCACAGTCTTCTGGGTAAACAGAAAAGATGAACCACACCTTGAAGAAAGCCTTGCAAAACTGTGCCAAGAAACACGACTTCGTTGGGACCAGGTACTATCCCTTGCCCTCCTCCACATAAGAGTGGCACCTAGAAGTGGGCTACAATTAAGTACAATTAAGCCCCTTTGAAATTGTGTTTGAAAGACCCTTCCAGGCCTCACTTCTGGAAATAGCACAAGATTGCCGCATCACACAATATGTGAAACACATCCAGGAGGTTCTGGCAGTAATTCATAACTTTGCAACCTTGAGGATCTCTATGCCTCCTGATCAACCACTGCATCCCTTCAGACCTGGAGATCAGGTCTTACTGAAGACTTGACAGTGTGGGGATGCCCAAAATCAACTGTCAGAAAAATGGACTGGTCCCTATGATGTTTTGCTGAGCACATATACTTCTCTGAAACTTGCAGGCATAAAACCCTGGGTACATCATTCCAGAGTTAAGAAAGCCCCAAGAGGAACTGACCCAGAGACGAAGTCCCACAGGTCTTGTGAACCCACTGAGGACTTGAGATATTTGTTTAAGAAACAGACAAAAACTTGAATGTTACTGACTTCTTTTCCAGTTATTGTTGCAGGATACCCAAGGACTGAGAAAACTAACATGAGAAAACTAACTAAACCCTGAGAAAACTAACATGCTCTAACCAATCTTCCTTTCAAAGTTTAGGAGACATGAAATAACATCTAGGATCATGCATATGCTGGCAGTATTTTTTTTTTTTAACACAGATAGACTTTCAATCTTGATTTTGGTATTTCCTTTTAACTTTTTGTTTATAACTTTGAGGTTTTTTTTTTTTTCTCTGCTTGTTTTTGTTACTTTGGCCTATCAGTGAAACTGCAGTTGTATGAGATATCCCACGCGTGATAAATGGTAACTAAAGAGTTCTTTGTGTCTATATGTTGTATGTATGTATGTCCTTTCCTTGTGTCTTGGTCTTGGCTTCCAGTAGTTGAAAAATTGGTACACATTGTGCCCATAGACATTGGAAAAAAAAAAAAAAGAGAGAATCTCCAGTTATGAGAAAAAAACTAAAGGTTATGGTTTGATTGTCAACATTGTACTACTAAACTAAGCCGATGCCTTCATAGAGATTGAATATTGTTGTTTCTGTTGTTTTTCTGATACTTATGGCAAAGCTTCCCAGAAATCTAAATTCAAGTACAAATTTGGTAGCCTGTCATTTGGCTGATGCAAGGAAATTTTGTGGAACCGCAGTAGAGCTCCTGAGACACTCCACAAAGTTTCTCCCTTTCCTCCTGGGAAAGGCGTTCGATGAATTTGTTCTATTTGGCTTACCTAGTAGAGTAAAACTAGAAGGGAAGCGCTGTTACTTGGGAAAATGGGTAACACTTTGACCTGATATGTGTGTAAATTATCAATGGTGAATGTCGCCCTGTAATATTGTATACTTCAATTGTTTAATATCTACAGATTTTTTTTTTTTTTTGGACCCTCACCGGTGGCTGGGGAACGAACCGGTGCTACAGAGGCTTCAGGCAGACCAGCGCTCAACTGCTGCACCACCAGGGGAGGCCCTGTATAGAAATGGTTTCTGGAAATATAGGGAGAAAAGGGTCTCAACAGATTCCTATTGATGGAACTGTTGAGAATAAAACTTTCCCACAAAGGACTGAATAGACCTGGAAATACACTTGATATTTACTAAGTTTTCTTTCACATAATACTGATTTTTTTTTTTTTTTTGCATTTTGTTCTGAATCCACAAAGTTTCTTGTTTTGGTGACCAGGATCTGCAGCAAGGTTGCATTTTTTTTTCCAGCAAAGCTAACTTGTGTTTGCATTTTCTCTCCCCTTGATACCAACACAGCATAAAAATAGTGGTAGCAATCTTTTACTACTTATCTCAGAGTCTGTTTTTGCATAAATTCCATAGGGATTTTGTCTGCTTGAACAAAAAATTGGACATGAGTGTTATTGTGTGGCTTTGAGTGGAGTTCTTCCAGAAAGTTGAAACAGAGCTGAACCAAGAAGAGGAGAACCTGTTTGCTTTGTTCGTAGGGTTCCAGAGACATCCAAAGAAGGTGAGGAAGCTGCCTCCATTGGCAGGACTGGACAACCCGGCCAACGAAAAGTCCCTGGTACCCTCGAGAAGAGGAAAGCCTAGAAGGAGTCTGATGAGACCAACTTTGTTCCTGAAACCTACATGGACCGGATGTCAACAGTTCACTCTGATCCTATATGGAGTATTCCAACAAAGCCAGCTAAAATTGCTGCTTAGTTATTCTGCCCTATGATTTTATGCAAAAATAGGTACTATGGTTTAAAAGTACATTTAGTTTGCAAACTTTTGCTATGCTGTTCAAAATTTGGGATTAAAGTTGAGAGAATCTGTTTTTACATAATGGTTTTAACCATTTTAAGATTTTTTTTTTCCTGTGATTTTGAAGTATTTGCTATCTTGTTCTGGCTAATGCCTCCAGATTTTTTTTTTTTTTTTTTTTGGCTTGGACTGATGAACTGTTTTTCCAGGAATGGAGGACTTTTGCTTTCCACAATGGACAATACCTGGAGGGACTGGTTTTCTTTCACACTGGAACCCTGGAAAATTTTCATCTGAGATTATATCCCAGCATCCATATATTTGATCTTTATCACCATGGAAATGGTGGCAAAAAGTGAAAGGGGGGAATTGTTAGGGGGAAAGGATGTCCTGAGCTAATCCCATACAGGCTTTGTGGACTCTACCCCCACTCCAGACCAAAGCCATCGAGACATTGGGAAAGACAAATCCCGTCACCACCAAAGGGAAGGTTTCTGGGACCTGAGGGTGGGGTTAAGCAGCCAGATTTGGTATAAAAACCAAACACGTGGGCCTTGGGGTCTACCTCTCACTCACCTCCTGGCTTCAGGACTCCTGGCTTGCGGTCAGCTCTCAGAGTGCCATTGGGATTCCAGATAGGTGGATTGGATAGGACACATTTAAACTTTAATCTCCCACTTTTCTCCCTGAGTTATACATTTCCTCATTTGCCCTTCCCTTATAAATGAACCTTTTATTAATCTTTTGTATGTGCGTGCAGTAGAGCATTGATAAGTCCTTTTAAGCACACGGGTGAGGACCCACAGTCAGGCACCCCGTTTTGTATCGGGGCTGCCCTGTAACACTTCCAGTCCCTGCTACACTTCCACCGGCAGTCTTGGGTTTGGCGGCTGAGGACTGAAGAGGCCCGGACTCATCGACTCCAATAATCTTTGAGGAGCCCAGAGTAATGTTCAAGGTAGCAGGTAAGTCCATCTCCTTTCTGGTTGGCACGGAGGCTGCCTTCTCTGTCCTCCCCTCCTATTCCAGTCAAGTTTATCCTTCTCAGGTCTCGGCTACGGGTGCTGACGGCCTTCCTTCTCAGCCCAGGACCACTGGGCTGCTCTTTCCTAGTCATGCCTTCTTGCCCCACACCACTCCTGGGTCGAGACCGCCTGACCAAACTTGGGGCTACTCATGGTTCCAAGATCCTAGCGCTGCTCTCATCCTCCCACTGCTCCAAACATCTCCTGATCCTCCTCAGGACTCCCCGCTGTCTCCTCCCACTGTCAACCCCCTGGTCTACAATATCTCTATCCTGATTGTTGCCACTCATCATACCCCAGTCCTCATTCGCCTTAAGGATCCCTCTTTTCCCTTTCGCCTCCAGTTTCCAATCTCCCTCACTCACCGTCAGGGTCTCAAACCATCATCCAATGACTCCTGGGAAAGGGACTCCTTACTCCTATGAACTCGCCCTGTAATACTCCCATCCTCCCCGTTAAAAAGCCTGACGGTTCTTACTGCCTAGTGCGAGATCTTCACCTCATTAACATGGCGGTGATGCCTATCCATCCCGGAGTGCCAACCCCTACACCCTCCTATCTCATATACTGTCTTCTACCACACGCTTCTCTGTACTTGACCTTGAAAATGACTTTTTTTCCATCCCTCTGGATCCTCAAGGTTACTTCCTATTTGCTTTTACTTGGGAAGATCTGGACACACACACCTCCCAGCAACTGGCCTGGACAGTCCTGCCTCAGGGGTTCCGGGACAGCCCTCATCTGTTTGGTCAGGCATGAGCTAGTGATCTCCCGTCACGTCATACTCCACCCCGCTCTCTCCTCCAGGATGTCGCTGGCCTCCTCCTCTGCAGTCCTTCTCCGCCACAATCTCAGCAACACACTGCACAACCCCTCACCTTCCGGGGCTCAAAAGGATACCGTGTCTCCCCGTCCAAAGCCCACTTTCAGTTCCCACAGCCGTCTATCTGGGTCTTCGACTAACTCCTTCCTCCAAACAGCTGACGGTGGACCACAAACAGGCCATCCGGGGCCTTCCCTCCCTTGAATCGGCAGAACAAACCCTTTTCCTTCCTAGGTTTGGTCGGATTCTTCCATCGTGGATCCCTAATTTTGCTTTCCCAGCCAAGCCACTGTACGACACAGCAAATGCCTCCCCCAAAGGACGTCTCCAATCCTCCGGGGAGGTCCAAAGGGCCTTCCTTTTACTTACACATATCCTCCTTAGGGCACCTGCCCTTGGCCTTCCTCATCCAGAAAAGCCTTTCCTCCTGTGCACAGACGCATGTCGGGGCATTGCAGCAGGCGGCCTTTCCCAGCCTCTGGGCCCAGCCCTGTGTCCTGTCGCTTATCTCTCCAAGCAGATGGATCCCACCGTCAGGGGCTGGCAACCTCGCCTTAGAGCCCTGGCGGCGGCAGCTCTACTCGCCCGGGAACCCCTCAAACTTACCCTGGGAAGACCTGTCCAAGCACATTCCTCGCACCGCCTTCAGGCCCTCCTGTCTCCCCGCCCGCTCTCCACTCTCACTCCTGCCCGCTCACAGGACTTCCACGTGCTCTTTCTCGAAAACCCTCTGGTGAGTCTTATTCAGTCTAATTCTCTCAACCCAGCCCCTCTTCTGCCTGTCTCTGGCCCCCTTCTGTCGTCCATTTGTGTCCTGAAATCCTGGGGAAAAAAATGCAAACCTCCAGACTGGGTTTAACTGACTCCCCTTTGTCAGATGCCTACTGTATGTGTAGACTGGTGGCTCTTGTGTAAATGCACGAGGTCAGCGGAGGGCTGCCTAGGCCATTGTTACCATCAATCAGGTAATTGAGGCAGGAAAGCTGCCCAGAGAAACCACCTTCCAAAAGGCAAAACTCATAGCATTTAACCAGGGCCCTGACCCTCCGCAACCATAAGAAAGTCAACATCTATACGGATTCAACATATGCCTTCCTTATGGCTCACAGTCATGCTGCAATTTGGCAGGAAAGAGGGTTCCTCTCCACCAAGGGGTCCCCCATCATGAACGCTAAACTTATACTTAAGCTTTTAGGAGCCTTGCAGCTCACCAGCTGCGTGGACACTTACCCAGACAGGATTGGCAGGTTGATTTTACTCACCTCCCTACTCACAAAAAAGTTAAATATCTGCTCACAATGGTTAATACAATAACGGGTTGGGTCGAGGTCTTCCTGCAGCTAGAAAAATGGCTCAGGTGGTAACAGAGGCCCTTCTTAGCCACATTATCCCACGCTTTGGCCTCCTCACCTCTCTCCAATCTCACAATGGTCCAGCTTTTTATCTCAAATGTTACTGAGCAGGTCTCCGCGGCTCTGGGTGTCACCTGGAAGCTTCACATTCCTCACCACCCACAATCCTCAAGGAAAGTGGGGCACGCCAATGGGCTAATCAAGGATCACCTGACTAAACTTTTGTTAGAGCTCTGCAGCTGCTCTGGGAACACGTAGACCTGCACTTACCCAGTCCTGCCTTGAATCTCGACCTTTTCAACTGACCTTCCCCACCACTGCAGCCGGGAGACCAAGTCCTGCACAAATCACTTCAGCCAAAGCCACTGCAGCCTCCGTGGACCGGTCCACACACGGTCCTTTTCACCACGCCTATAGTGGTAACACTTCTGGGAGACCCCTCCTGGCACCATCTCTCTCGGGTCAAACGTGCCCCGGAAGACAAACAGTATGCATGTCCTAACCTGGGTCCTACTAGGATGCGCATTTCTTGTCAAAATCTCCCCTAGCCCAGTGTCCTATGTATGGAAATTCAAAGTTAGGGAAACCTTTGTCTCAGGATCCACTGAGACTACCACTTGGTGGGTACTGTGGAGTGCCCACAGGCCGGATGCACAGCACCCATCACTCTCACCCTAACTCTTTCGTCAATTACTAATCCTATGAACACCGTCTTTTATTTCTTTTACCATCAAACCTTAAATCACTGGAAAAATACCTACAGATAATATAGGGGGTGCCCTTACCCGTCATGTACAGTGCACCTTCCAGACAAAGGCTGAATGTTCTCTCCGGTCCATCATAATACGGGTTTCGGTATGAATTAAGTTAACTCTGCTATTTCAGATCCTTGAGACCAAACTGGGTACAGGGAGTCCAAGCCGCAGTGTATTTCTACTGGCTGGCAACATTGTCCTTCTCAAGGGAATATGTCGCAACACAAAATGCCACAGTCCAAGTCTCCCGGGGCATCCTCCATTCGGAACAAGTCCTATAAAATCAGCTAACATCATCAGAAAAGACCGAGACACCCCCAACCTGGATTCATATAATCCAAAATGTTATACCCTTCCTAAATGACTCTTTTAGGACTAATACCTCCTCTTGTTTCCTCTGCGCTTCCCTTCAGAGGCCTCTACTGGCGGCAGCTCCAATTAATCTCAATACCACTACAGCCAAGATAATGGATGCTGCTTGCCAGACTCCCCCAACTCTCAGTCCCCCTATGGGACTCCAATCACAGCTACCCCTGCCAGCAAACTGACGCCCTTTTCGGCTTTCATTCCCGCACTTCTAACATTTTGGTTAAAGGATAGATACCTCCTTAGAAAAAATCTCTGTGTTTAGCATCGTTACAACGACAGCTCCCCTCCTTGGCACAGGCCGCTCTCCAAAACCGGTGGGCTCTGGACCTGTTAACATCTGATAAGGGGGCACCTGCCTGTTCCTCAGGGAAGAATGTTGTTACTATATCAGTGAGTCAGGGATTGTAGAACAAAACGTGGAAGCCTTCATGAAACTATGCAAAGACGTGGAAAGGGAAAGCGGGGGCTCCAACTCTCTGCTGACATGGTTTCAAAATCCTATAGCCTCATGGCTCCTCCCACTCTTGGAGCCAATATTAATAATAACCTCGTTTTTTCTTTTTGCTCCTTGCCTCTTAAAATTCACACAGGCTCGCATTCGGGAAATGTCTCCTACCACCTTTAACCAACTCCTTCTCCACCCACATTCTCCCATCCCTGCAGAAGACCCTCATAAGGAGGCCTGAGCCACTCCCTTGTCTTCATCCCCTTCCAGTAGGAAGTAGCCAAAGAAAGAAACTTCTGCCGTTTTTCCTATCAACAAAAGGCTGGTATGAAGGGTCCATGCAGGAGGCCTGAATGCAAAAACCCACCAGGAAGCCCACCTGGGAACAGGAATGTGGAAGCCTGCCTAGAGGATTCAGACAATTAACCCCCCCCCACCCCCGCCCCCCTACAAATCCTTTCCCTGCCCTATAAACCCAGTCTCCCACCTGACCTCTCCTCACCCTGTAAAAGCCTGCTTCCCCCTGACAACGTGCGCGGCCTCACGGACCCCCACCCCTTGGGTCCCTGAGGTCCGCCCTGGGCACAATAAATTTTCCCTTCCTTTGAGAAATTTAGCCTGGTTCTCCTTTTCTTTACCGCGCCAAACCTTTCAACTACATATTAAATATATACAGTGTTGATTACTCTAGGATCAAGTCATCAAAAATCATATGTTTTACTTTTTACCACAGATCCCAAAAGAAAAATTGGTCCATACTGTAAGTTGTCGAGTTTATAGTAATAGGACTCAATTTTCCATAATTCTGGAAGTTTACATTTTATCAAGGCAACAAATGCCCTCAGTTGATTTTTAAAAGGGACAGACTCACATTCATTTTCAGGAAAGTGTCTGCCAATTCAACTAGTCTAAGGAACCATGGTTTTAGCCATTCATTCTTTCAATTAAAAATGATATTGCCTAAAAGAAGAGGCAAATTCACTTCATACATTTTTTCCCCCGGGACACGACCCTTTGGACTGTAGCAGACACGTCTTAAGTGCACTTCCTGGTCATTGCTTCAGACCTTTAAAAAAATGTGGATTTCAGGATGATAAATAGAAAATAGGCTTTCATGATTTAACTAGGACATTCTGAAGGGAAACTGGTCTGGATTTTTTTTTTTTCCTGCAAGAAAGTGATGGTGAAAAATAACTACAACTGCAGTTGGTACTATAATTTCCATTCTTACTAAGTTTTACCTTAGCAAATGTCAAAATAGTGAAAGGCAAATGGTATCTAAGTGATGTTATAAAAATAGTTTTGACCTCCTGGAACTCGTTAAAAGTTCTGGGTGACCTCAACGCTTCCACAGACCGACTTTAGAAATGCTTTTCTCAGTGAACCAGGGATAGTCTCTGCCTTTGTCACTTATCGAGTGTCCTCTGCCTTTGTCTCTTATTGAGCTCTCAGAATCCATCTCCTTGGTTTCGATTTTCAATTTCCAAAGTTTTTCTTAGAGCTTTGCCCCTGGAATCTCTGGAAGAGCACTCATTCCTCAGAGATGATGAGAGAGTGCTCGGTCTGAGAAGGGAGGTGGAGAGAGAGGTGCTTCCCTTTGGAACTGGGACAGTTTGTATCTGGAGGCACCAGACTCACTGATAATCTTTTTTGATTTTGTTTTTCACGTACTTAATATGTATTCCCATCCAGTGACTTCACCTCATCCTTAAGAGAGATAATATTGGCCCCTTGATTTTACATGTGTTTAATGCATCTGACTTGATGCTACCAAACCATGAAGAGCTGTGCTGTCCAACAGAACGTTCAGGAAGAAAGAAATGTTCAATATATGCACTGACCAATATGGTGCCTCTAACTATTGAATACTTGAAATGTGGCTCATGAGCTGAAATGTTGCATATTTTACTATATATCATTTAAAATTAAAAAGCCATACATAGCTAGTAGCTACCATATTGACGGTACATATCTAGAATGTTCTTAACTTTCAGTATCTGCCCCCCAATACTTTGTTGTATAATAAAATAGTACAATAAAATATAATGTACAATAAAATTACCTTCATATGGAAATCATGGATTTTTCTACATGGATTTTTGGTATATCCTTAAAATAAGGCATGTCCAAATAGTTTAATTAACATGTATTTTAACAACAGATGGAGAGGTAAGAGCCCAAATCTGAATACAAACTCTGTCAAATCCATGGCTGATGACTGTACTGTGCTGAGGTGTGGGACACTCAAGAGAAACTGTCGGAAAACCAGAAAGAACTTAGAGGGTCTTCTACCCTTGAGTGACAGACTCATCCTAGTGCAATCTGTCAGTCTGCACCTATGACTGATGACTTGCCCAATCCACACAAGCTCAGAGAACCAGCAAAAATCTTACTGACTTGAGGAATTAAACATCAGATTTGGTGGTGACATTTGGGTACAGCAGGCACAAGGTAACCAACAAGTGAGTGAATGCCAACATCTGGGTAGACATTGTCCAAAACCTTGGTTGACCATTGAATCACACGGAGACAAGTCAAACCCTTCAAGACCCAGCATGAAAATGCAGCAAGTGGAGACTGAAGCAACAGAGCAGGGGCCCAGCTGTGCACACTGCAGGGGCAGATTTCACCTGATTCTGGCAAATGTCCAGCGTCAGTGGGGGAAAAAAGAAATCCCCAGAAAAATGAAAGAGTCCAGATGTGTTAAATCTTGTCTTTCATGTATTTAGAATTAAACCTGCTTTCTCCATGGTGCTTGACTACTCTCTACAAGGTATCGGCATGATTTTCCTTCTTTGACAAAAGAATATAAATATTTAGTGGCCAGATGATGGAGAGTAGAAGTTTTTCAAATGTCCACAGGTATTTTTATACACTCCAGAGGTCAAGACCAATTCCCCTCCTGTGAGTCCCTGGACTTGCTGGCTCCCTGCTCATGGAGGAGGCTGTGGTGCCTGCGCTACTTCACAGTGAGGCTCAAAAGGCGTCGTGATCTCCTGCTTGATCTCTCCTGATCCTCTCTGGGGGAAAGACATTTGCTCTGCGTGGTGGGCACTCAGATAAGGAGATGCTCACATGGGGAAGAACTGAAGCTTTTTTTCCAGCAGCCACGTGCATGAGCTTCTATGTAGACCCTTCCATGTCCACCAAGCCTTTTCTTCAGCGTGACATTGTGATTGCATAATGTGAGGTGCCCTGAGCTGGAACCACCACTGGGGTACAGGCCAGAGGTGTGGAGGGTGAGAGGATGCACCAGAGACAGAGTGGGGTACAGAACAGGCAGACTGACTGAAATACACTGCAGTCAAGTCAGGAGAGGTCTGCTGTGCCATGTGGGTAGCTCCCTGGCCAGGGATCGAACTGGTGCTGCAGAGGCTGTGGACAGCTTCATAGGTCGTGTCTTAACCCCTTGCACCACCAGGGAGGCCCATAAATAAATACATCTTAGACAACAACAAAAGAAGTCTTGGAGAAAGAAGTTATGAGTGTGGAAGCCCTGGGCTTGGGTCCTAGGTCTGTGTCATGCTAAATATGGGAATGTTGCCACTCTCGCCTGTAAAATGGGACTAATAGAGTCTTGGTTGTCTGCCTCACACAGGTGATAAGAAGATTAAGCTGAAACTTACAGTACTGTAGAAGTGAACTATATATTGCTTACAAGAGATGAAGTTTCAATATAAAGACACACTGAAGGTAAATTGATGGAAAAAGATAAGCTATGAAGATAGACATCACAAGGAGATTGGAGTGGTTCTATCAAAATCAGCCATTAAAGATTTCATAATAGAATTCATTGGCAAATACAGAGAACTCCCTCATGATGATAAAATCTAATAGAGTGAGAAACTACAGAGTACAGCTAGAAAGGAGACACGTTGCCTGGCTGGGGTAAGGAGAGGGATCAAATATAAAGGTGCAGCTATTGATAAGAGCTAAGATATGAAAACAACCTAAATGCCCAAAATCAGATGTCTGGATCAAGAAGATGTGCCATATATACACAAGGGAATACTACTCGGCAATCAAAAACGATAAAGATGCCATATGCAGCAACATAGATGGAGCTGGAGGGGATTATGCTCAGTGAAAAATAAGTCAGAAGGAAAAGGAAAAATAGTGGATGGTTTCACTTAGAGGAGGAACATAGGGAAACCATACAAGGGATTGGGGAAAAAAGACAAAACTAGCAGCAAACTATACATTGGAGACATTCATCTGGGGAGAGGGAGGGAAATGGATCAAAACGGGAGGGAAGAACAGCAGAGTCTGTGGTGATGTTCCCGGGTGTCCTGGTGGAGGCACTTTCATGGGGACAACACCTGAGAGGGGAATTCAAACACTGCACAAAAATGAAGACCAATGTAAAAATATATAAATAAATAAATTTCAAAAAACAGTATAAAGGAGCAGGAGACATTTCAGGATGAGGGGGCTGTGCTGTCTGTGCTCTATGTCTGTGCTTCCAGGATTCTATTTATTTAGAATATTTATTTATCTATTTATTCTATTATTTATATTTACCTAACTGTCCGTCTATAACTGGTAAATTTTATTTCATGTAAAGATCTTAAGAAATAAAAGTGGGGAGAAAGAAGACAAAGTAAATACACTAGAGTTAATTAAAAACAGAGAATTCATTGCTAGGAGTCCTGTCCCAAGGAATGTTAAAGGATTTCTTCCAGGCCTCGGGAAGTGACAGTAGATGATAACTCACACGTTAGAGCAACAACTAGCAACAGAGACATGCAGAATACTCTTTTTTTATAGCTTGTCTTAACTTATTGAACAGATATGACTGCTTACATTTTTTGTTTTACAGTTTTATTTGGCTTCTGTTTATTTTGGTTTAATAAATATATATATATTACATGAATAACATTAAGATGGTTAAACAGAACTATATTGCTGTAAATTTCCTATATATTATGGAATGTAGTTCAATTAAGTAGATATTGAAAAATGAAAGATTTAAGTATTTACAACAATAAAAAGTACTGAAATAAATATATCTAAAGCCACAAGAAGAATTAATTTCACAGAAAACTATTTGCTTGAATCAAAGAAAGGCAGAAAATGATGAAATGGAATGAGAAAGATGCGAGGCAATGAAAAAATAAACATCAAAGTGATAGACTCAAATCTTACCATATCAAATACTGGATGGTCTCACTCATAGCAGGAATTTAGAAAACCTAAATAAGGGATCAGGAAAAAGACTAACTGCAATAAAGTAAAAATCAAAATCAGCGAGCAACTATAAACCAGAGACACACTGGAGGGTAGGGGCGGGAGGAGGGATTAGGGTCAAAATAAGGGGGGCGGGAATTGTATGGGGAATATAACCAAGATGAAAATGCACACATTTTGCAAAAATTAAAATGAGAAATGATGTAAAAATAGATAAAATAAAATAATAATAAAAAATAAATTAGGCACTGTGGGTGCTCTAGAGGTGGCCCCCTGGACACACAGCTTTGTGGCCTCAGAGGCTTGGGTGGGGCGGAGTCCAGACCCTGCCAGGAGGGCACGCGATGCGGCTGGGCTCAGGGACTTTCGCTGCTGGCCTCGCAGTGATTGAGGTGATGGGGTCACGCTGTTCCTTCAGGGTTTCTCCAGGGCCCCCCGTTTGTTCTGCTCCCTGGACCAAAACACCAAACAGAGCTCCCACCACCCGTCTTCAGTAAAGTTGTTATTATACTGAAAAAAAAAATTAGCTAAATCCTAATCAAAAGCCTGTGATTCTCTGGCACATATTAAAAAACTAGCAACAATAAATGTTGGCGAGGATGTGGAGATAAAGGAACTCTCCTGCACTGCTGGTGGGAGTGCAAACTGGTCCAACCACTATGGAGAGCTGTGTGGAGATTCCTCAACCTACTAAAGATAGAGCTTCCATAGGATCCAGAAATTCCACTCCTAGGTATTTACCCAAATGACACAGAAACATTAATTCCAAAGGGCACCTGCACTCCTATGTTTATAGCAGCACTGTTTACAATAGCTAAGCTTTGGAAACAACCCAAACGCCCAAAAATAGATGACTAGATCAAGAAGGTGTGGTACGTATACACCACGGAATATTACTCAGCAATCCGAAAGGATAAACTCATGCCATTTGCAGCAACATGGATGGAGCTGGAAGGGATCATGCTCAGCGAAATAAGCCAGAAAGAAAAAGAAAAATACGGGATGGTCTCACTCATAGCAGGAATTTAGAAAACCAAAATAAAGGACCAGGAAAAAGACTAATTGCAATAAAGTAAAAATCAAAATCAATAAGCACCTCTAGACCAGAGACACACTACAGTGGGGGGTGGGGGGAGGAGAAGAGGGATTAGGGTCAGAATAAGGGGGGTGGGAATTGTGTGGGGAATATAACCAAAATAAAAATGCATACACTATGCAAAAATGAAAAATGATGTAAGAATTATATAAAATTCAAAAAAAGCCTGCAATTCTCAGATTGGATAATATGAAGGAGATTTGTATTCTGTGTGTGTTAGAAAGACTTTCTATACAAACAAATGTAGTTTAAAAGTGAAAGGGTGAAAGGATATGCCAAGGAAATAGAAAGTAGAACCACAAACCTTTACTGTCATTGCAGAAGGTGGCAGGAGCGAGGCCTGAGGGACCCAGACAGCAGGTCCCTGCCTCTCTGTCCAGGAGGGAGGGGGAGAGCAGAGTGTGGGGGGCACAGTGGATCTGGAAAAGGACTCTGGGTGCTGGGGTGGAGGGGGTGGTTTGGTCACTACCTCTGAAGAGATGGGAGCCTATTCCCTAAATGAATTGTAAATCAATGTTACTGCAATTTGAAAAACAGCCCTCAGAAAAGGGACAGGGAGTGGAAGAGAAACGTATCTGCTTTGGTAATTTCACATCGAAGAGATGTGAAATTATTCCCCTAAATCACACACAGTACTGTAAATCAGTGTTGCTTCAATTAAAAAAAAAAAAAATAGGCCTCATGAAAGGAATGGGGAGTTGAAGGGAAAAGCAACTGCTTTGCAGTCTCCAGGGTGTTGTCATCAAGGGGCTGCAGAGAGAGGCTGTGGGGAGAGAAGATGGCAGCTCCAGAGCCTCCTCTCCTCACTGCCCCCACCCCAGCCTGGTGCCAGGGTTGCTCACAGGGCATCTCACCCGCTCCCCCAGTGATGCTCAGCCCCAGCTCACCCTCTCAGCCTGAGTCACACACACCCAGCCTCTCCCCTGGCTGCCAGACTAGGACGGCGCCGCAGCGCCCCCGTGTGGCCACGGGGCAGAGGACAAGGGGCGAGAACCCTTAGGTCTCTCCAGGTTCTCATGGAGCTCCTAGAAGGACAGGGCTGTGCACAGGAGGGGGAGCCCCACACAGCTTCAGGTTCTCAGTCTGACCTGTTTCCTAATACACGCTGACATGATGAAGGTCTCCTGTCTCGCCCGCTGCTCCCCTCAGCAGTGTATTTCATCAGTCCACCTATTCTGTCCCCTGTTCTGTCTCTGGTGAATCCTCTCACCCTCCTGCACATCTGGCCTGCACCCCAGTTCTTGTATGCATGAATAAATAAATCTTTTTAAAAAAAGGGTCTAGAAGTACAGATGATGACTTGAGCTGCAGTATCATCACTGGTCCATACAAGGTGTTTAACTTTAATAAGATCCTTAACGGATCACTGGAGGAGGGGGAGGTTAAGGCAATGCACCAAGAACGCTTTCTGAAGGGACACATTGGAGAGTGATATGATTCTTAATAAAGGCCCAGCTAAACCTGGATTCCAGTGTCTAGGACAGCCATACTAGTTAAATGGAAGGTCCCAGCTCCAGGTTGTGTTGGCGTCCTGTGATGAATCCCTGTCTCATTCACCCCCAGATGCTCTCCAGTGTATCACCCTCTTTTCTCTCTGTTTTATGACTTACTACTCTCCAACATTTTCTAGTTGTTCCACCATTCACTAGTGCATTGTCCATGTTTTCACTGTCATTTGAGATCCTTGAAGTCAGGAGAATTGTCCCATGAACACATTTCCTCAAATGTAGTGAATGGCTAGAAATATCCATTAAAGTAATGAAGAAATGTACTGGCCCCTCTCTCATTACCTCTTGGTTCACATCCTAATCCACTGTCAGTTCTCCCCTATATCTCTTCTGATTTTTCTATCTCTGTCCCTTCCCCAGACCTCATCTCTTCCTGTAGGCTCCTGCCCCAGACTAACGACTTTTCCTAGATGATCCTGGAGGGGAGGGTTTTAGACCCTTCCTTCCATCTGGAGGACATTAGGTTGAAATAATCCAACCTCAAAAGGAAACACTGAGAATAGTCAACCTTTCATAGGCTAATATTGCTAAATATACAGCTCATGCATTATTATGCCCATAGTTGTTCCTTCTCATCAAAAATGGACTTCTGACCAGGGAATGAGGATGAGGTAGGAGGAGAAAACTCCATCCTGCCACATTATCCAACAAGCATTACTGGTGATATGTTGGAACCCAAAGTGAAAGCCCTCCAAGAAACTGAAGGAAGAGGAAAGTAAGATTACCTTCAGACAGGTGTACAGGAAACGCACTAGTGCTGGAAGCCAGAGGAGGAAGGTAAATCTCAGGTGGAGGCATTACCATGTCTAAGCAAAGAATTTATCCCTGATGAAGGGCTGATCAAAACTGGAATTAGGGGCCTCCCCGGTGGCGCAGCGGTTGAGCGCTGGGTTGCAAAGCTGCCCGCAGCCTCTGCAGCACTGGTTCGATCCCCGGCTGCTCCCCGGCCACCGGAGGAGGGTCCTGCATGGCGGGTACACCTCTTCTGCCGCCCGCTGCTCCCCTCAGCAGTGTACTTTGGTCCTTCTGCCTGCTCTGCTCCCCGCTCTGGCTCTGGTGAATTCTCTCACCCTCCCGCGCTTCTGACTGTACCCAGTGCTTGTATAAGTAACTAAGTAAGTAAATAAATAAATCTTAAAATAAAAAAAAAACTGGAATTAGACTAAATATTTACTTAGCCTCATTACTTCCAAACACCTTACTAAGAGATTTCCTTGTATTATCTCTTGTAATCCTCCAAAGAGCCCATTGGTCACTTGTCTTATCATCAGAGCTATATTACTAAGACCATGGGAACAGGAACCGTGTCTTTTGTTCTCTTAATTCTTTCGCTTGATATTTTGTCCAAACATCACAGCACAAAACACAATAATTGGAAGGAACAACCAACACTGGTTGATTGATTAGTTCCTCTAGTCAGCAATTTTCCTCCCCTCTGAAAATACTCTCCTCCTTTAGCTTTTATCTCTGTAACGGTTATATGCATAGCCTCCTCCTTGCCCTTAACTTTGGGGTCTTCCTTCCCTCTGTGAGAAATGCCTCTTCCATCTTTCTTTGGCAGACATCACCTATCTGAAAACAATATAACTTGGTCACTGGGTGGGTGGACTTGTAAGAACAAGATCCACAAAATAGCCATGTGACATTGGGCACATTAACACTTTGTGTCTGTTTCCCTTCAGTGAAATGGTACTAAAAAATAAATAATTCTAGAATTATTGCAAGAGTTGTTGTAAACAGTTGAAAAATAAAGAGTTGATTATCATAGAGTTAAAACAAAGCATAATATCTCAAATGTAAAGTCAAACTGAAGAGAATATTTGGGGGAGAAGAAAATAAGTTCTCACCAAATGATAGCTGGTAGGGCATTTTAATTGTAGGCAAAAGAAATTGCATTTGACTGGTTTAAACCCCCAAGCCCACACCAAATGGAATTTACTAGCATTCTAACTGGCTCAGAGGTAACCAGTCAACATTGGGAAGGATGGACATACAGGGGTCTCAGGTGTTGAAATTCATTTAAGATATCCTGGGGGATGCACTGGGATGATTTTGATCCAACTGTCTTCCATTCTGATCTTGGTCTAGAAAATCTGGGTTATGTCTTTTCTTTGAAGAAGAAGAAGGAGTGGAAAAGTACATGATTAATAGTCACCAAAAATCATGCAGAATGGGGCAGGGGTTGAAATCTCTATTGCTATGGAAATAAATTACCACACAGCCAGTGGCTTAAAATAACACAAATCTGTTATTTTGTTGTTATTTTATTGTTCTGGAGATCAGAAGTTCAAAATCAATCTCAGTGGACCAAAATCAAGACCCCTGTAGTGCAGTGTCCCTGCCACCTGCTCTGAAAATCTTATAGAACATATTAGTCCCTCATCTTTGTCATATAAAGTAACCTGATCCATGGGACAATAACCCACCTTAAGCACAAGTCCTGCCCATATGCAAAGGAAGAGGATTATACACACCCTTTGTGCGTCTAAAAATGAACCCTTTAGTAAGTAGAATGGGTATAGACTGTGACACAGATTGTAGTTCAACCTAGGAGGTGTAGGCACAAAGATGTGTATGTGAACTTAAGAGCAATTATGTGTAAAAGTGTCTGAGGAAGGAGAGGAGAAAATGGGGTTCAGAAATGAGGTGATTTCTGAGCTGAGTTTTAATAGACAAGAATTCATCTCTAATGAGTGCTACACATGTAAACCTAAGAGAAGCCAAATTCAGATTTCTGAGTAAAAGACTAATGCTTTACTCTAGACCGCAGATGAATTCCCAAAAGAGCCAAAAATTAAATCCAGGCAGAAATAATCATTTAATCAGTCAGTCAGGCCACCTTGCCTTGCTTTGTGATTTAAAAGGGCTTAAAGAATACATCTGGATCCCATTTTGAAAGCTTATTGAATCTTGAAATTCTTGTTATCTTAGGATTACTAGTGATTTTCAGGATCTTTTTGCTAAAAAATGCCATAAAAGAGCAGGCATATGTGGTGTTGCTGGGAGGAAAAGTAGTCATACTATTGACTAGATGGCACAGTAGTTGAATTCAATGATCAGCCAGTTGCCTTGGGCTTACTAATTTCTTTTTAATCTTACACTGCAATGAAGAATTGCAGGGTGGCGTGAAATGTGAGAAGGGAAAAGGGGGAGAAGACTATTAAGTCAAACACAAAATAGAAAGGGAGCAAGTAAAAGCAGTGCATGAAGTTCCAGCTGGCTAGCAGCGATTCATCACTACTCCGTTTGCTATTAGAATTCCGGAGGCTTGGAGGGTAAAGGAATGTCCCCAGATAATCCTTTTTCAGTGGTTCTAGGGTTGGTTGAATCTAGTGTTCACCTAGTCTGAACACTTTTCCGTATTCAAAGGTTTTTTTTTTTTTTTGTATTTGCAATTTTTATCCAGCTAGTATATTAACATTTTTTAAAAATCAGATTTTGTAAGGAATTCTCAAGTAGACATGAATTCTTATGTCTCAAGTAGTGTACTAGAGGTATACTAAAAACACTATTCATTTTTTATCTGACATTCTTTTTTGTTCTAGTATTCAACTAGCCTACAGTTAATCAAACAATGAAAAACAGCAGCCTGTCTTGTGCTCTCCCCTGACCGGTTTCAGTATTTTGGATATATTCTATGCTACCTACAGATAATGTATTTATGTCACTCTTGCTTTGTGAGCTTATTTGAGATATATTTCCTGATACCAGTAGCTTTTTATCACTATTTGTACTTCCTCTCTTGATTAATTTTGCAATGGTAAATGATATCCCCCTTTTATATAGTGTTGGATTATCTGTACAATAGTACCTCTTGACTTTCTCTCTTGCCTTAAAAGGACTTAATAGGAATGATGACAGGTGAAAATAGTTACACGGAATATTAACAGATGGGTCATAAAGAAAGGTGTTTCATGTATAAATGAGTTTAAGAAATCCTGGGTAAATAAGTAGAAGTTGTTTATAATGGAGCATAAAGAAGCTTTGATGTGCAAATATGTGCTGTAAAGCTTCAAAATAGCATGTGATATGCAACATTTTCCAAACTTCTGATGATAGAAACTTTTTCACAGCACATCCAGTGATATCTTAAGGAAATGTTTATATAAAGGTCCAGGAGACAATCTCCTATGTGATGTGATGGAAGGAACACAAAGTTGCCTATTAGTGAAACAGCAGTGATCTGCCAGGGCGTTGAGAACTGGATACCTGCAGGTGCTATACTGAGTGCCAGCTGTGCTAACAGTACCTCAATTTCACAAAGAGAGAGGCTGAGGTATAGAAATGGCAAATAGTTTGTACAGTGTCCCACCACATTAAGTGGCAGTCATGATTCAAATCGAGGACTCAGGTTTAGAAATCCCCCAGGACACTCTTCTGCCTCCCCCAATGACAGCTAAACTGCCTAAAAGGAAAGCAGTGCAAAAGGACTGTTTAAAGACCCAGGCACATTAATTAGATTCTGTCATTTTCTGTAATCATCATGCTGACTTTTACCTCTGTAGAGCAACTTATTTTACACCAACATCATTTACATTTATTATCTCCTTGAGTCTCACCCAACCATGTCAGTAGACTGAGAAGTCCACTGGATACAAAAAGTATGAAGGATACAAAAGTTTGAATGTGCTGGCTAACTCAACATCACTCATCAAGGACTAAAATAGTCAGGGGTTTACCTTATTACTATCTCTATCCTAGCGAGAAGAGTGTCCAAATTTAATGAATAAAAATACAGGAATCTACGATTAAAAAAGTAAAAATAATAAAAATCTTTGAATAGTCTAAATTATCAGGTTTGATTAACTCTAGGCTAGTTGAATGCTAGAACGAAAAAGAATGTCAGATAAAGAATGACTAGTGGTTTTAGTATATGTCTAGTACACTACTTGAGACATGCTTATAGTAAGATTTCACATGCATTGTTGATCTAAAAATTTTTATATGCATTTTATCTGGCAACTTGATAACTGGAAACAGAGCTCAGAACACAAGATTGAGTAAAAGTAGAGATGGAAGCTAAGTGACCTGGAAGCAGTGGGACATTAAGCTCTGTCTCTGAGCTTCTCAAGTGGTGTGTGCTGATGGTTTAACAAGATGGAGAAGTACTGGTTCCCTCAGCCCTCTGCACAGTTAAGGTAGTCAGAAGTGGTAGAAACACAAGTTCTTTCCAAGACTCCTTGAAGGGTGACCCAAGCATGATGAGGTCTAAAAGGGGGCCTAACATTCTCTCGATGACTTTCAGAATAGTTCCAACTACATCGGCAGCCAGCTGCAAAGCATGCCACTGCCCATCATGGACAAGGAGACCCATGCACCCACAAGTTTGTATTCCAAATGCTCGAAGAGCAGGGCTCACAGCCCAAGGTGCAAGTTGTCGGGGTGAAGGTGGTCAGGACATCTTTCAGGTATGGGCCCACACAATATAACTCCAAATCTCTTTCACATATATTGGATAAATGTTGCTCTGTGGCCCATGTGCTCTTGCTGGCAATCTAGCAAGCTTCTCAGATGACTGTATTCATGTTCTGTAAATTAGAGTTTCATTGTTACTTTCAAATACTTGATACGTAAAATATAGTTTTTGAACTCTGATTGCATTATTGTAAGCTAAAATTTAACATATCATTTGTCAACAAAGGAAAAGGAAAAACTATTGAAGTCTTTAAATATAAATTTACCCTTGCAAGTGTTTGAATAGGCTGTGAAAAAATGGTTTCAAGGTGTTATTGCAAAACTGTTTTTAATGGTGATGACGAGAATTTCAAGAGAATGCATTAAAAAGTCAATTAGGGTTCACTTGTAACCATTTCAACATAAAACATGATAGAAAAAGCTATCTTGACTTTCACATCCACAAGAGAACACTGCTCCTACCTTAAGAAGAGCAACCCAGATAATCTACAAAAATCATGTTTTTTTAAGCCCAAAGAGAATTCAGGTTGTAAAAAAGCCTAATGAACCGAATCCAAAAAGTGACAACAACCTCCTAGGAGAGCTGCTTTTATCCTGGGCAGCAAATCCAATGGAAAAGGAAGCTGAAAAGAAAAAGCAGCTGAGCCTTTAACGCAATTTTAAAGGGTTTAGAATCCCCAAGAGCTCGACACAGGGGCCTGCACCTGTCCTTTGGCCCTTTTCCATGGACCTTCACAGGACAGCTTGAGGGGGCAGGGAGATAACTGAGAGAACCTGAACTCAGGCATGGAAATCCTGCTGAAGTCAGAGAGGAAGAACTAGGGGAAGTCCCGAACATCCACATTATGGTGCTGCTGATGAGCAGCATGTACCTCTGCGTGAGGAGCTGCAGAACTGAGAAAAACAGCTACTGTCTCCAGGTACAGATGGGAGTCTAAGGAGAAATGAGAGTGATTCCAGGAGAACTCAGAGTCACCCCAGAGATACACATGGGCCTTACCCTGGGTTAGGTTCTTCTTCCCACTGAAGGTCCAGGAAATGGAGGTAGACAGCTTACCCCAAACACAACTACAAAAGACCTCCTGAAGACTAAGGGCAGAACAGGGATACGGAGAGAAACCCCAGACCTTGCACTGAGTACTAGGAAGGGACCATGTACAGTTGGTAGAGGGCAGGAGCGTGGATATGTTAGGATACAGGGGGGAATTTTTCCCCACCCCCCTGGGTTCTTCTGACACTAGACAAATACATTTATATCAAACAGATTAAGTAGGAGAAAATATCAAATTTAATAACAGCTATATGGAGAATTTACATTATAAATTCTGAAATAAATGATGCAAGTCTGGGGTTTATATTCTGTGTGAAGGGATCTAAAGTATAAAGTGGTTGGGGGTCATTTCACATTACGCAGAGGGAACAACTTCATATCACAAAATCTTCCCTCTGGATGTTTGCCCTGCCTTAAGGTAGGTTCCTCTGATTTTAAAGAGAAGAAGAAAAAAAAAAGGTTGTTTCTGGAAATATCCTTAATTTAGTAAATCTAGGTAATCATTCTTGAAGAAGTAGTAACAGGTTCAATCGAGGATCTCAATTGCTCTTAGTTCTACATATCAAGATAACATATATTGGGGGGAAAAAATCTAGATGTCTTGGAAAAAGTCTATCTGAACCCTTTTCAGGAGACTACTACCACAGAGGAATAAAGCAAAAGCAATCGGATCCTGTTAAAAAGTGAAGGTAAGAAAGAAGTGATTGGCCTCCCTGGTGGCACAGGGGTTAAGATGTAACCTATGAAGCTACCCACAGCCACTGCAGCATGAGTTTGATCCCCAGCCAGGGAGCAACCTACATGGCACAGCAGACCTCTCCTGACTCGCCTGCTGTTCCCCTCAGCAATGTATTTCAGTCAGTCTGCCTGTTCTGTGCCCGGCTCTGTCTCTGGTGAATCCTCACCCCCCCCCCCACAACTCTGGCCTGTGCACCAGTTTTTGTATGCATAAATAAATCTTTAAAAAAAAAGAAAGAAAGGAGTGATTAAATACTCCCAGGTGTTCGTATCCCAGTTTCTGCTAAAGGGAAGTGGAGGATAGGCCTCTGTAAGTGTTTTAGAAGAGGCTTGATGGAGATGTGGCATGTGCATTATTTCAAACTAAGGTTAATAAAGACCCTGCAGGTTCTCATAGGAGAAACTTTTACCACTCCCTTAACTATCTTGAAAAATGAAAATTGAAACTATTGTTCAGAATTAGGCTTTTTACCAGAAAGAACCCGTCGATGGTAGAAACCTATCTATGAGGCAGGGCAAACGTCTAAATTGAAAATCTGGTCTTTGTCATATGAGTCACCCAGTCCTCATAATGTGAGTTCCCTTCCTCTCTCCTTGAAGGCCCTGGCCTCTATCTTATTCCTTAGCTAAGGATGTATACCCTCATTTGCCCCCACTGACCCCGGAATTCACATCCACTTAAATTCTCCATATGTTTGTAACTCATCTTTGTTTTTTTCCTACTGATGTATCTGACATTAATTTGTTGTTCAGCCAGTCTAAAAGAATCCAAAGGGGTAGGGAGAAACTTCCTCTCTTCCCCTACAGAAAGTTGTGATTCCTCTATCACGTTACATGAAGCCTACAGTGAACTGAATAACTAAAGCCACAAAACCTTATAGGCCTAGCTCCACTACTGACTAGATTGTGTCAAATCGTCTCACTAATGGTGAGCCAGATAACAAAAGTCTGCCCTTTCTCTAGAGATGATTGCTGTTTTCTTCAGACTCTACTATTCCTTTATAATTGATGATCTCTGAATTTAATTTTAATCAAAATCAAATTATAGGGCCTCCCTGGTGGCGCAGCGTTTGCGCGCTGGGTTGCGAAGCTGCCCGCATTCTCTGCAGCCCCGGTTCGATCCCCGCGCTGCTTCCCGGCCACCAGAGGAGGGCCCCACATGGCGCGCAGACCTCTCCTGCCGCCCACTGCTCCCCTCAGCAGTGTGCTTCAGTCCTTCTCCCTGCTCTGCTCCCCGTTCTGGCTCTGGTGAATTCTCTCACCCTCCCGCACTTCTGACTGTACCCAGTGCTTGTATGTATAAATAAATAAATAAATCTTTTAAAAAAAATCAAATTACAAAACACATAGAAAAAGTAAGAAAACTTATATTTCCTCAAAGAGAAAACAGTAAATGAAATCTTACCTACAGAATAAAATTGTTGTTGGAATTATAAGGCAGACACTTTAAAATAATGTTTATAAATATTTAAGATGAAAGAAATAGAAGAAGTGAACATGTTTGGACATTTCAGAGTCAAATGCAAATGCTAGAGATGAAAGCTATATTACAGATAAATAATACTATCAATGAGTTTATTATGTTGTATACAGCAGAAGAAGGAATCAGTGTCACTGAAAACAGACAATGTGATTTTAAAACATATTTGCGTTCAAGATAAACATGCCAATAAATACATAACTTGATTTCCAGGAGAAATACTTTAATGGCCCAGAACATATGAAAGCCATTGACCCAAGATTCAAAAGACTCAGAAACCTAAAGAAGAATAAATACAAAGAAATACCAAAATTATACATCACTGTCTAACTGCTTAAAATCAAACATGAAGAGAAAAACTTAAAAGCCACAAGAGAAAACAAAACACATTACAGAAAGGAGAAAAACAACAGAAATTGTATCTCCTCACTGGAATCAATAGAGACTACAAGACACGGCCATGACAACTTTAAAGTGTTAAACAGAAAAACATATTAGTCTAGAATTCTAGAACTAGTTAAATTATCTTTCAAAAATAAAGATATTTCCCAAAGGAAAAGGTGAAAGAAATTGTCTTAAATAGACTTCTATAAGGAATACTAAAATGTATTAATTTAAGAAATACCAAAGGAATACTAAAATGTTTAGTTCAAAAAGAAAAATACCAAGTAGAGACCCAGTTATTCAGGAAGGTATGAAGAACACTGGAAAAAGAAAAGACATGTCAGTAGATATAAGTGACAAACTCACACACACACAAATACATACATTTTAAAGTCTATTAATCTTCTAAGGTAAAAATAGTAACAAGGTAATGTTAGGTTGTACCATATTTAGAAATTAAAAAAATGTGTGGCAAGACAGAGCACAGGGGAAGAGAGAGTGATAATTAAAAATATGCTATTTTAATATCCTTACATTGTAAAGTAACAGAATTTTGTTATTATATACATATGACAAGTTAGAGATGTATAATGTAATCTTTAAATCAACCACTAAGAAAATAACATAAAATGATATAACTAAAGATAATACCTAACATAGAAAATAAAAATAAAAGTGATTACCTAAAAATACTTAATTAACAATAAAAAGGGACGAACAAAGAAAGAGCAAATGCAATAATTAAAATCAAATATCAGCATTGTAGTTTAAAACCCACATATACTAATAATAACTAATAATAAGTAAAAAAGAAATTAAAAGATGCAGACTCAGACTGGCTAAAGAATGCAACATCAAAGTAGATGTTTTTGACAAGTAACACTCTTTAAACATAGCGACAACAGAAAAGGGGGCCTCCCTGGTGGCGCAAGGGTTAAAGACATGCACTATCAAGCTCTCCCCAACCACTGCAGCATGAGTTCTACCCTCAGTCAGCCAGGGCACAACCCACATGGCACAGCAGACCTCTCCTGTCTAGCCCACTTCTCCCCTCAGCAGTATATTTCAGTAGATCTTCCTGTTCTGCTCCCCACTCTCTCTAATGAATCCTCTCACTCCCCCCACTCCTCGCAACTATTGTCTACACCCCAGTTCTTGTGTGCATAAATAAATAAATCTTAAAAAAAAAGACAACAGAAAAATTGAAAATGAAAGAATGGAAAATATATAGCACTGAAATACTAATTATAAAACATCTTCCATCCCATATTTTATAATAGAAGTAGACTTCAAAGAGTATTACCAAGATAGACATTTCATAATGATAAAAGGTTAAGTCATCAAGAAATCTTAAAAATTTTAAAGCTGTCATATTACTAGTTCTCTTATGAACTAATAAAAAGTATAGACAGATCCAAATTATTGTTGTAGATTTTAGCACCTATCTCTCAGCAATTGATAACAAGACAAAAATTTAACAAAGACATCGGAGATATAAATCAACCTAGTTGAAAGTTATAGAACACTACACCCAAGAACAGAAAAGAATTGTATAATCTTCTCATGTGCACTTGAAAAATTCACCAAGGTAGACTATACTCTGAGACATAAAACAAGTCTCAATAAATGTCAAAAGTCAAAATCATACAAACAAAGCATGTTCTTAGGCTGTAACAGTATTAGATTAGAAATCATTAACAAAATATTACAATAGAATTTTCTGTAATGATGAAAAGGTTCTATATCTGTACTGCCCAAATATGGTACCCATTATCCACATATGACATTTAAGCAATTAAAATTTGGCTAGAATGGTTTAGCCACTGAATTTTAATTTAAATTCATTTAAATAAATTAAATATCCACAATTGACCAATGAATATCATTGGTTCAAATCCATTAAATCTGCAAATATTCAGAAATTTAAAGACACATTTTTAATACACTTAATACACAAAACCATATTTTCTTGGGTCAAACAAATCTCAAGCAAAACTAGAAAATATTTTGAACAAACTCATAAAAAAACACACGATGTCAAATTTCATGGAATACACATAAAGCAGTTCTCAGAGGGTACTTCATAATTTGAAGACTTGTAGATATCACCTAACTTCTCTGAACCTCCATTCTGATTTCTTAATGGGGAAAATAATGCTACCTACCTAGATATTTTTGTAGGAATTAGATGAGAAAATCTTGCATTGGTTTGTGATTATAAAGTGCTATTACTTTTAGACATACTTTATAAAGATAAGATATCCAAAAAAGCATATTTAGGAACAAAATATCACCCTTGTTTGAATTATTATCTCGCCATTACCTAGTTGGGTGACTGTGGATACTTTCCATAAGGTCACCTGACCTAAGTTCAAAAAAAAAGATAAAAACAAAAGCAAGGTAATTTTAAAGTAATTTTCAAACTCTAATTTTTAAGAACTATGAAAGTGACACATTTCCTTTGTCATGTCTACATGACTACAAAGTGCACTGCATTATCATCACCAGGATTCCCTTCTTTCCTGTGGGATGAGGAAGGAGAATGGTGGAACCATCTCCTGACAAACACTGCACTCACTTCTTCACACGCATCATTCCATTTCTTCCTCACACTCCTCCTGGGGGGCTGGTATTTTAAGAAAAGTGTTACTGAAGAATCTGAGGTTCAGAGAAATAAAATGATTTGCCTAAGTCTGCACAGTTACACAAGAAGGGACAGTTCTCAAATTTACCCCCCCCTTCTCTCTCTCTCTCTCTCTCTCTCTCTCTCTCTCTCTCTCTCTCTCTCTCTCTCTCTCTAACTTCATATTCACCCTCGAAAGTGACCTCGAGGACCCGCCAAGCTCACCAGGGAGCAGGACCCAGGGAGTCTCTGCACCAGAAGTGGACACGCCCGTCCAGTCACCCGCATCCCCGCGGGGAGTGTCCGGGCCTCGCGCTTCCCCGTCTGTCTCGGGCCCAGGCCCGGGGACTCGCGCTGGGCGGGGCGGGGACGCGAGAACCACGAGGAGCCGCGACCCGCCGCCGGGTGACCGCGAAGACGGTCACGAGCACCAGCGCGGGCGCGTCACGCAGAGACGGGAACAGGGGTTTTCTCTGAGAGAACGTGTGATGTCCCCAAGGACACCTTCTGTTGGGACAAATGTTTTCTTTCTAAAGATTTATTTATTTACACACGCAAGAACTGGGCAACCCGCCGCCCAGGGGAGGTTCATTACCGGCTCCAGCAGCCCCGTTGGTGTCGTCACGCTCTCCGCGCTCAGCCGTCGCCGCGCTTCGTCTGCTCGGCCGCTCCAGCCCCTCCTCCGGCCTCGGCACCGCATCACACTGCGCTGCGCTGCGCCGCGCCACGCCACGCCACGCACGCCACGCCACGCACGCCACGCCTGTTACGCATGCCACACACGCCACGCCACGCCACGCCACGCATGCCACGCCGTGCCACAGGGTGCGCCATGCCGTTCTGCCGAGTGCGCATGTGCAGTGGGAGGGGGGCAAAGCCTGAAGCTTCCCCCTCTTCTTACCGGCACACCCCTTCAGATGCATATTGTTATTCCACACCAACCACCAAAGCACCCACAACCCTCCACCAGTCCATTGTGGTTCCCCCTTTCTCTCCCCCAACACACCCTCTGGTAACCTCAATTCTATAGTAGGATTTCTAGGGTTTGATTTAATTGTGTCCGTTCCTTGGTTTTGATGTTCCGTATATGAGTATAATCATCCAGTATTTGTCTTTCTCCAACTTACTTCCCTTAGTGTAATCCCCTCCAGTTCCATCAGTTCGCTCCATGTTGTTGCAAATGGCATGACTTCATTTTTTTGTGGTAGTTGAACAGTATTTCTTTGTGTAAATTTACCATAAATTCTTTATTCACCCATCAGTCCTCGGGAACTTAGACTACTTCCACAACTCAGCTGTTATAAATAGTGCCGCAATTAGCATAGGAGTTCATCTATCTCTTTAAGTTAGTGTTTTTGCATTTTGGGAAATTGATAGTTAGGAATAGAATTGCCAGACCATATGGAAAATATATTTTACTATTTTGAGAAACCTCCATACTGTTTCCGTAAAGGCTGAACCAGTGTACAGTCCCACCAACAGTATATGAGGGTTTCTTTTTCTCCTCATCAATATTGTTGTTTCTGATATTTTTGTTATGGGCCATTCTCACAGGTGTGAGGTGGGTGGTATCTTGCCAAAGCAATCCAAACCACAAAGAACAGAAGAATTACACTACTAGATTTCAGACTATATCATGAAGCTATAGTAATAAAAATAGTATGGTAATTGAATAAAGCAGACAAGTAGACCACTGGAATACAATTAAACACCCAGAAATAAGCCCATGCTTATACAGACAAGTAGTCTTCAACAAAAGAGCCAAGACTATACATTGGGAAAAGGAAAGCCCCTTCAATAAATGACACTGGGAAAAGTGGACAACCAAATGCACAAAAATTAAACTACACCACTGTTTCACACCATACACAAAAATAAACTCAAAATGTATTAAAGACATGAATGTAAGACCTTAAGTCATAAAGTACATAGAAGAAAAACATAGACAAAACACTCCACAACATTGGCTTCAAGGATGTTTTGGGGGACTTGACTCCAAAGGCAAGGTAAACAAAAGCAAAATAAACAAATGGCAATATAACAAACTAAAAGCTTCTGCACAGTGAAATAAATATCATTAAAATAAACTATCATTAAAATAAAAGATATCTACTGAAAGGAAGAAAGTATTTGTACATCACACATTCTACAAAGGACTGATTACCAAAATCTGCACAAAATCCACAAAGAACTCATACAACTTAGCAAAAAGAAAGCACATAACCTAATCAAAAAATGGGCAGGAGAACAAAATAGACACTTCTCCAATTAAGACATACAGATGGGTAGCAGACACAGGGGAATAATGTGAAGGAGTGAGGGTGTCTAGTGGTGGGTGTGGTATGGTAAAATATACCTAAAGAGGTATAAACCTATACCTCTGAATCATACACAGTGTTGTGAAAAAATGTTATCTCAGTGGAAGACAAAACATTGGTTTTTGTTCTCATTCAGTGAAAATACAAAAATATGAGATAGCAGAAGACATCAAAAGAAAAGAATATTCATTGTCACTTATCATCAGGAAAATGCAAATCAAAACTATAATAAAAAGTTCTTGGAATTATACCATATAGATTTTTTGAAAAATTTTCCACACCTTGATATGAAGATGCCTCACCATACCCACTAACAAAGTCCTAGAGCAAGTCTAAATAATTTGAGTCTATAAATATTTCTAAAACATTTTTGAGACACTATTTTCTCAGTACCTTCTATTGTATACTTAAAAAAGGAATTTTTATGAAATAAATTTAAGACAAAACAGTGCTACCTTGCCTAATGAAAGTAGTTATCTTGTCTTCATTTGATTACTTTTTAAATAGTGACCACTTTGGCAACAGCAATATTCATTGGCTTGAGAACAAATATTATCCACATGTATGAGCACGTATCTCAAACACATATTGCAGCATATCTCTGATAACTCACTTCATTTGTGTTTCACAAACATCTTAAAATGCTTCTGAGGTCCTTAGCTTCTGGGTGAAGTCAAACTACATGGACAGTTCATTTACTACATGCAGCTGTAAGGCACCAAACTGAATTTCAGCTACGAGATCTTTCAGTACAAGAAGTACGATGTGGGCCTCCCCTGGTGGCACAGCGGTTGAGCGCTGGGTTGCAAAGCTGCCCACAGCATCTGCAGTGCCGGTTCGATCCCCGGCTGCCAGGCAAGGGTCCCACATGGCGCGCAGACCTCTCCTGCTGCCCACTGCTCCCCTGAGCAGTGTACTTCGGACCTTCTGCCTGTTCTGCTCTCCGCTCTGGCTCTGGTGAATTCTCTCACCTCCCGCGCTTCTGACTGTACCCAGTGCTTGTATAAATAAATAAGTCAATCTTTAAAAAAAAATTCTATTAAAAAAAGTGTACGATGTATTTTATGAAATTCTATTTCTACTTTAACTCATATGAAGAAAAATTGATTATTACCAGTCTGTAGGAGTTGGAAACAGATTTAATATTATGCTGTCACTAAAGCATAATTAAGGGATTTTTTCCCTTCAGCAGATATTATAAATACTAGCATTTGTCCTAAGCACTAATTTTGAAAAGAAATTTTACAAATTGCAATAACATTTCCCTTTTGTATAGGAGTGAATAAATGATTTAACTTAATTTCACTGTTACTTTGATTTCAAATCCTTCTTACATGCTTTCATTAATAACTTAATTTTATCCCAATGAGAGCTAGTTCTTCTTACTCTATCTTTGTATCCCTCATAAGCATGTGTTCTTTTGTTAGGCCTACTCAGCTGCCTGGTCCTGAATATTTAACTTGAAAAGAATCTCCAGCATTTGTCATTAACTGCTAGTCTCTCTGCATCTGGTTTAGCTATGATCTTTGTATATTTATGTGTAGTCTTTTAAGCAGACGTTTTAAAAAGAAAAAAAATGTAGGACAAACTAGGAAAAGAGAATGAGGGAAATTAAGCAAAAATCTTGTACTGTAGCAGAATTTTTATAGTGTCTGGTAAAAAAATTGGGTTTAAAACGAAATTGATAATTACAGAGTTTCTCTAAGCTAAAATGTATTTTCAATGTTTCTATAACTTTTTGAGGGAACATTGATTTACAACACTGTATATAATTTAGGGATATAGGTTCATGCCTCATAAGCTATATGTTTACACACCATGCCTACCACACATATATACCCAGAATCCTCTGCCATAGACCACTGAGCCTCCTTCCCACTCATCCCCTCTCTAGCCTCTATTCTGCAGCCATATTTCTGGAGTTTGTTTTTATTTGTTTTGTCTGCTCCTTTTGTTTATTTCTCTGTATTTCACATATGAATCAAATCATCCAGTATTTGTCTTTCTTCTTCTTAGTTCCTTAGCAAAATCCTCTCCAGTTCTATGCATGTTGTTCTGGCAAATTTTCATCTGTTTTTAAACTGAGTAATATTCATTTACATGTATGCCACAACTTCTTTACCCACTCATCTATCCTTGAGCACTGAGGAGGTTATTTCTATAACCAATGCAAATAGTGCTGTAGCAAACATAGGAGTGCAAATATCCCTTTGAATTAGTCTTTTTGTAATTCTTCTAATGCATATCTAATTAACTTCAGATAGATACCTAGGAATGTTAGATCAACCATCAGATCTGTTTTTAATATTTTGAGCAACTCCATACTGTTTTCTATAAGGGCTAGCCCTGTCTGCATCCCACCAACATCCTCCCCAACACCTGTTCTGGTCTCATCAGTATGGGTCATTCTCACAATGTAAGAAGGTAACCCATTGTGGTTTTGATTCATATATGATGAAAAGTTATGATGAACATTTTTTCATGTTCCTGCTGGTCATCTACATGTTTTCTTTGGAGAAGTGTCGATTTTATTGGATAATTTTTGTTGCTGAATTTTGTAGATCTTTGATATTAGTCCCCTGTCAGATATATGATATACAAATATTTTCTTCCACTCAGTGGGGCATCTTTTTGTTTTAATGATAGTTTATTTCACTGTGCAAAACTTTTCAGTTGGGTGTCATCCCATTTGTTTATTTTTGCATCTGTTTACACTGCAGTTGGAGTCAATTCCCCAAATACATCCCTGAAGTCAATGTGGTAGAGTGTTCTGCTTATGTTTTCTTCTATGTATTTTTTATGATTTCAGGTCTTACATCCACATCTCTATTCCATTTTGAGTTAACTTTTGTATGTGGTATGAGACAGTGGTCTAGTTTCATTTTTCTGCATGTGACTGTCCAGTTTTCCTAGTACTATTTGTTGAAGAAAGTTTCCTTTCTCTAATGTATACTTTTGGCTCCTATGTCATAGATTAATTGTCCATATAAGTATGGGTTTATTTCTGTAGTCTCTAAAAAATGTATGTTAGAATTTAGTGTGATAGATAATATTTTGTTATTTTATAAAGAATATGGTAAGTTGGGCTACTTATCTACTTTGGGTTATCTTCCCTCCACATTCAATCTGATGTAAAGCAGACCATTTAGTAGTTTGTTTTGGAATCTTTATGGAGCAAATAAATTTAAAGATTTGGGGATTTGATCCGTAGTAAAGTAAATAAGTAAAACTCCATGTCTTACCTACCTATGAAAGATGAAATAATTGAATTTCACAACTCTGAAATATTAAGACAAGAGTCAGTTTTCCTACTATGTAAAAAAATGAAAGGACATTATTCACCACATTATTCACCACTTCCTGAAAGCACAACAGGGAGTTAATTGAGTAATTATAACTAACTTACTCATAATGAAAATGGAAGTGCTATAGCTTATACTTATTAAAAATCTGAAAGGTTATAATTTGCTCTAGAATTGAGTCAAAATTGAGAACTATCTATTAACTTAAAATATTCCATGTAATGGTAAAATTACAAGTACTTATGACAATTGAAACTAACAGTAGCATCATTCCATAAATTAGCTTTTGCATTTTAAAAATTGCCACAGTATTACCCTTTGTCACAATAGTGGATAAATAATTTTAATGGATATGGCAATCCTTATTTCATATGATCATTATGAAGTTTACATGAGTAAATTCATATAAAGCATATGTCAAACACAACAGTTCACATATGGAAAATCTTCAATAAATTATAAACTAACAATTAAATGCTACCTATTTCAAATTACCAAATAAGTAAATATCCAAATCGTGATACAATCTTCCCATTGATGATGGCCTTGATCTTCCACTAGATAATACTGGATAGCTCTAATGCTGAGAAAGGAAACTTTTATATTATATTCCAGCCTTCAACTTTTGCTGTAAATTTTGTTCATTGGACAACACAGACCAGCTTCCCTGTTTTCCACATGACAACTCTTCAAACATTTCTGTACAGCTACATCCTCTTCCTTCAGACCTATCCCTTGACCTATCTTTAGAAAACTGAACCTGGAAATGACCCACTGTAGTCCACCGTAGTATAATCAGGACAGAGCTTAGATTTAATACTTTATTAGTAGTATCTAGAGATTTAATACTTTATTATTAGTCCACCCTTATTCCAGACACTATGTTGGAGGTCAAGTTTAAATATTATTACTGACATTTTGTGTTGCAAATGACAGAAACTTAATTAGCTTGAGTTAAAAGGGAATTTACTAGATTCTGGCAGGTTATTACAGTAGAATGACACTAAGAGATAAAGATGCACCTCAGCCACAGAAGCAACTGACCCAAGGAAACTAAAAATAGAAAGAAGTCTCTCCTGTTCCTGTCTATACAGATCAGATCCCTGTGTTGCCCCCATAGTGGAGATATGGCTACCTGCCAACCCAAGGTTTTACCTCTTAGACCCCAGACTTCCTAAAAGGGACTGTCTTACCATTCTCAGATCTGATTTTGGACTCGAAATAGATTCTCTTTCTTGTTCAAGTGTCCACTTCTGGTCTTATCACCTACGTCATGTTGTACCTTAAGTGCTTATGTGGCTACCATTCTGTATAGGTAGAGAGTTAATTTCTGGAAAAGATGTGCTGGAAGGACAGCCCTGCCAGTGTTCACTGGAGAACACGTTGTTTTAGTTTTCTTTTCTTTTTTTTTTTTTTTTGAATAGCAATTAGTTTAACCCACTTTAACATTTATATTTAAACCTCAGTTTAGTCTCATGTCCTGTTCTATTCTTGTGATTGTGACATCGTTTTTACTAACTGAACTTCAGAACACCTTTGCAGCCTATATCCATTGCTTTTGTATTCTACTTATCCAGAGACTGACTTTCACATCTTCGTGAGTGAATGATAAAGTGTACAGAGTTACAGATAGAACCTTGTTGCAGCCCATTAGAAATTTCTTTGGGGGTGAACATGGATCCATTTATCAATACCTTTTGGGTACAATCATTCAAACAACCACGATGTCTTAGAAGTGAATCTTTGTAGGAGCTCATGGATGTAATGTCAGAGACACTGAGGTTAGAACACTCAACATCTCCTCATCCCATGGGCGAAAACTATTTGAGGAGCAATGTTCCTGCTGCACCAAAAGAATAAAAGCATTTCTTTTTTTTCTTTTTTTTAATTAATATTTTATTTTATATAATTCTTATATCATTTTTCATTTTTGCACAATGTCTGCATTTTCATATTGGTTATATTCCCCATACAATTGCACCCCCCCTTGTTTTGACCCAAGTCCTCTCTCTCCCTGCCCGCCCCCCCATAGTGTGTCTCTGGTTTATAGTTGCTTGTTGATTTTGATTTTTACTTTGTATTAATTAGTCTTTTTCCTGGTCCCTTATTTAGGTTTTTAAATTCCTGCTCTGAGTGAGACGATGTGGTATTTTTCTTTTTCTTTCTGACTTATTCCGCTGAGCATGATCCCTTCTAGCTCCATCCATGTTGCTGCAAACTGCATGTGTTTATCTTTTTTGTTTGCTGAGTAATATTCCATTGTGTATATGTACCACATCTCCTTGTTCCAGTCATCTATTTCTGGGCATTTGGGTTGTTGCCATAGCTTAGCTATTGTAAATAGTGCTACTATAAAAAAAGGCGTGCAGGTGCCCTTTGGAATTACTGATTCTGTGCCATTTGGGTAAATACCTAGGAGTGGAATTGCTGGATCATATGGAAGCTCTATCTTTAGTAGGTCAAATAACCTCCACACAGCTCTCCATAGTGGTTGGACCAGTTTGCACTCCCACCAGCAATGCAGGAGAGTTCCTTTTTCTCCACAACCTCACCAACATTTGTTGTTGCTAGTTTTTTAATATGTGCCATTCTCACTGGTGTAAGATGGTATCTCATTGTAGTTTTGAATTGCATTTTCCTGATTACAAGTGATGTTGAACATTTTTTCATATGCCTGTTGGCCATTTGCATTTCCTCTTTGAAGAAGTTTCTTTTTAGCTCTTCTGCCCATTTTGTCACTGGATTATATTCTTTGTTTTTGTTGAGTCTCATCAGCCCTTTGTAGATTTTTGTGATCAGTCCTTTATCATTAGTGTCCTGTGCAAAAATTTTCTCCCAGTTGGTGGGATTTCTCTTTGTTTTGGTTATTGTCTCTTTTGCTGTGCAGAAGCTCTTTAATTTGATGTTGTCCCAGCTGTTAATCTTTTTTTTTTTAATCCTCTTATTTTTATAGAGGCACTTTTTTTAATTTACTTTTTATTTATTTATTTATTTGTTTGTTTGTTTTATACATGCACTGGGTATAGTCGGAAGCACGGGAGGGTGAGAGAATTCACCAGAGCCAGAGAAGGGAGCAGAGCAGGCAGAAGGACCAAAGTACACTGCTGAGGGGAGCAGCGGGTGGCAGGTAGGTCTGCGCACCATGTGGGACCCTCCTCCTGTGGCCAGGTTGCAGCCGGGGATCGAACTGGCGCCGCAGAGGCCGCGGGCAGCTTCGCAACCCAGCGCTCAACCGCTGCGCCACTGGAGAGGCCCCCAGCTGTTAATCTTTGCTTTCACTCTCACTGCTTTGGGTGATGTGTCTGTAAAGATGTCTTTGAGGTGCATGTCATGTAGTGTTTCGCCTGTATTTCCTTCTATGTATTTTCAGGTCTTATGTCTAGTTCTTTAATCCATTTTGAGTTGGTTTTTGTGCATGGTGTGAGGTAGTAGTCAAGCTTCATTCTTTTGCATGTAGCGACCCAGTTTTCCCAGCACCATTTATTGAACAAACTTTCTTTGCTCCAGTGCATATTCTTTGCTCCTTTGTCAAAGATTAGCTGACCATAAATCTGTGGGTTTATCTGTATTTTCTATTCGGTTCCATTGGTCCATGTGTCTGTTCTTGGTCCAATACTATGCAGTTCTGATGATTATGGCTTTGTAGTATAGTTTGAAGTCTGGGAGTGTGATGACTCCATTCCCTTCTTTTTTATTTCAAGCGAGCTTTGGCTATTTGGGGTTTCTGGTGATTCCATATAAATTTCATCAATAATTGTTCTACTTCTTTGAAGAATGTCATTGAAATTTTTATTGGAATAGCATTGAATCTGTAAATTGCTTTTGGTAGGATGGCCATTTTAATAATGTTAATTCTTCCAATCCATAAGCAGAGGATGTCTTTTTTTATTTCAAGATGGGCTTTTCTCTTGGGCATGAAGTGGTGCCTCATTGTGGGTTTACCTTAAATTTTTTTTTCTCCACTAAAGAGAAAGGCATTTTTTTTTTAAGATTTATTTATTTATTTATTCAAGCACTGGGTACAGTCAGAAGTGCGGGAGGGTGAGAGAATTCACCACAGCCAGAGCGGAGAACAGAACAGGCAGACTGACAAAATACACGGCTGAGGGGAGCAGCGGGCGGCAGGAGAGGTCTGTGCGCCACGTGGGACCTTCACCAGTGGCTGGGATCGAACTGGTGCTGCAGAGCCTGCAGGCAGCTTCGCAGCCCAGCGCTCAATTGCTGTGCCACCAGGGGAGGCCAAAGAGAAAGGCATTTTTTAAAAACGAAATCCAAAGCACAGGAAAAATAATTTTCCACCAATTTTCCCTTGGAAGCAAATTCACTTCCTGCTTATATTTCATCCCTTCACTGTTTTGTGTGCTCACTGAGGAAGACTCATTAGCCACCTCCTGTCTTCCCCCTCTTCTTTCTCACTGTCCCCCCATCCCCACCCACTGCTTTTCCAGGCCTGCTAAGTTCGGGTAGCCAACAAGGAATTATTGACAATCCGCCCAGTAATGCCTAATGAAAACAGTGCAGGCAGTCACAGATGGCCTACTTGAATAAGTGCGGCAGACCAGCTTTTGGCAAAATATTGGGTCAGAGTCCTTGAAAGGAAAAGACGGCCTAGGTGTGGTATAAAGGACTGAGGGGAAGGGGATGAGGTAGTGAGGAGACACTGACACAGGATGAGGTGCAAGTATCTTCTGCTGAGAGACTCAGCAGGTCTTTCTTTAATCAATTTTAGTAATCAGAAAAAAAATGCATTATCATGTGTAAAGCAGAGACAATCAGAGTATTCTATTCCCATGGACTACTGGCTCCTACAGGTTTCAGCTAGACGGTAGCCTTCAAGGTTAATAGATGAAAAACCAAACCTAACACTAAAACTTATGATTTCAGCTAGACAATTACCTAGACAGTGGATAGCCGCCAGTACATCCCTATCAACTAAAGCTTAAGCAAGAAAAGACTTTTCTTATTCGCATGGCCTTCAGCCGGGACCGGCTGCTATTCAGCATCAGAACTTTTTCTACCTAGAAACTTCTTAACACAGTTAACTTCATTTAAAAACTTTCCTAAGAAACTTCTAATAAAAAGGAACTTCTAAAAAAGCAAAAGAAGGACTTACTATAATAGTTGTGCTGGTTTGCTTGTCAGGCATGTACAATAAATTGTCTCCCATTGTCAAGTGGGTCAAATTGTTTAATAACTAATTTCTAAAGAGATAATTTTCCGCGCCATCCACCCACAGTCTGCTGACACGTACAATCCACTGCCCAATATACTCTCTAATAAATTTTTCTCTCTCTATGACCAAGAACAAAAAGCAAAGGGATGCCAGATCTTTAGCCCCATGGTGTGAGGCCCTTTCTCTTTGCTGCTTGTCAGTATCCTATCTGGCTGGGGCAACAAGACCCCCTGCAGCAAATAAGCAAGAGCAGGACCCCTGTAAAAATCTCTCCAGGGAGGGAGAACAATGAATCAGTTTCTCAGCCACCTGGGGTTTCCTCATGCAGGCTTGTCTCCCACCAGCAACCCTATGACACCTTCATTATTGAGGAATCCCAACTCCAATCCTTCGGAGGAGTGACATTTTAGGAGCCTTCAAAGGAGAAGCAGATGTTTCTCTAGTAAAGAAGGCAGAGAAAGATGGTCCAGCCAAAGGGACCAGCATATACTAAGGGACGAGAAGGCCTGGAAAAGAATGAACATTTAGGAAGTGTCCAGATGTCAGCTAAATTAGAGGGTTCCCAGGTAGGGCATGGCAGGGCGTGATGGGAACACACTGGCCATGGAGGGCCAGGTCAGGTCCAGATGTGAAAAGTGAAGGAATCCCTTTGTTACAGGAGGACGAGGGGTACCCCAGGACCTCCAAACCTGTCTGCTCTAAATAGGTTCTGCCACCCAGCACATCAAGACAAAACATGCTCAAGTGCATAAAAGCTTCAATGGAAAACAACTTTAATACAATTAGTGTGCAATAAAGAGAAGAAAAACAGGAAGAATACAGTTTCCGAATCAAGCACCAAAAACTACTACCCATGCGCTTGTGGGTAAATGCCCAGCCAAACAGAGTTAGCTCAAAACAGGACCCGAGTCTAAGGCATTTCCTGGTGGGGGCCCATAGGAAAGGGGCAAAAGGGGCCAGGAAAGTCTAGAAGGAAAAGAGCAAAATCAGGGCCTCCCCATGGCTCAGCGGGCTGAGCGCAGGGCTGTGAAACTGTCTGCAGCCTCTGCAGTGTGGGTTCGATTCTGGCAGGCCAGGGAGATACCCACACGGCGCGGCAGACCTCTCCTGCATCGCCTGCTGCTCCCCTCAGCAGTGTCTTTGGTCCGTCTGCCTGTTCTGCTCCCCACTCTGTCTCTGGTGAATTCTCTCACCCTCCCCTGCACCTGGCCTGTACCCCAGACCTTGCATAAAAATAAAATAAAAAACTAAAAAATAAATAAATAAAAGAAACAAGCAAAATCAAAATCAAAACCCAAATCAATATAAAGGCTGCCATTGTCAGCCTCCCCACAGGTCTCTTCCCCACATCTCTGTCTCTTTCAATTGTCTCCCTCCATATCCCCCAAGTTCCTGATACAAGCCCCAGGCCAAGGAACAAGTAAGTACAGCTTCTTCACATGTCTCTCTGCTCCACTGTCTCCTCCAGGTGCTGGTCTTGGTATCCCCTTCCTTCTTTCTCCTGCCTTCTCTTGCTCCCCGTCCCTGCTCAGCTCCACACTTCCATGACGGGGCAAGTGAGACACAGGGCAAGCTAGAAATTAGGCAGTTTTAGGGACAGTGCAGGAGGGGACCTCTGAAGAATTTAGGGATTTTCTCCTCAATAAACTTTTTCTTTCTCAAAACAAACCTGTGTCTTCTTGCTTGCTTGCCTGAGAGTCTGCGAAGTTCCTGCTGCGGCTTCAGAGACACCATCCCGTGGGGGTCTAGTGGCTGGGACTCAGCGCTGCACCTGCAGCCTGGGATCTGTTCCGGGCTGGAAGACTAGGCCTGACAATTCCGGTATCACAAGGAACCTGGAAACTCCCCTTTCCTGGGGATTGCCTTGTTACACCTTCAGCTCTAAAATCATTCCTGTGTATTGCCAGCAAGGTAGTTTCTCCCTGTTTGGATAATATTAAGTATTCACCTGCAGGAGGGTGGGGGAAGGACTTTCAACAATGCTTAAGAGAAACCCACACCTTGACCATTCACTCTGCTATCTGATGAGCACTAAATTAATTTCCATATGAACGCATGATGTGGAGGTAAGACACAGAAACACGAATTACAAGAGACACAGCCAGCTCTTATTAAATTTCCCAGAAACACAGTGTGTGCATTAATTAGTCTAAAGCACCTGGAACCTAATGCAAGAGAGATTTACAGGGAGCAGTGGTACAGAGATGGATTAACCCCAGAAATAGGTTTGGCTCTGAGGCTGATATTTTCTTTTCCTCTCTGAATGGAACAAGATAAGACACATTACTTACAAAATGTAACCACTTCTGGCAGTTTTACCTCTGGTTCCTGCCTCCTACCCCCACCCCAAGTGCTGCCAGGCACAGAGACTGGTTCTGAACACAAACCCCTGGGGCCTCTTCAGCTCAAGCCCCAGAGACACTTGCTGGTGAATTGTGCAAATCGGGGGGGGGGGGGGGGGGGGGGGGGATGCCAGTTCCTGATCCTCTCAGGCTTGGCCCTGTTTTCTGTCAATCCAGCTTTGCATGATGAATTGAAGAATTTCCCATATGGCCAAAGGCACCAAGGCACCATCACCACTGGGCTTAATCCTAATGCATTTTTAACTTCCCCCTTTTTAACCAGGTGCCAAGGAGAAAAGATCCACTTGAAAAAATTCCCTGAACAGGCACCAAGGAAGCAAGAGGCATGAATGCCACTTTCTTTGAAAGGCTGAGGCACTGGGAGTAGAAGAGTTGTCATAAAATGCAGGCTAGAGCTCCAGACCCCCTGGGCTGTGACCGAGGCCAAGGCCAGTGTGGCACCCTCAGGACACTTGTGACCTGCCTCTTTATGCTCCTATGGAGAGTTCAGCAGGTGTGATGGGATTTTTTTGGAGTTAGTGGGTTTGGAGTGCGGGGTCCTTGGGCTCACTCTGGGAAAGGTTTCACCAGAGCTCCCGTTTCAGCAACACGCAGTGAGTTTCCCAGGCAAGTTTCTCCACGAGACAGAGACATTGGTTATATTTAAAAAGCAGGTTTGTTAGGGAAAGGGACAGAAGAATAAAGGACACTTGCATAGACACAAGCAGGCAGGAAGAGCTGCCCTGAAAGGGAAGGTTTGCTAAGAGAGGCCTGCATGTTTGCAGGCAGGTGGCCTTGAGGAGAGCGGCCTCCGCTGAGGGAGGTCAATGAGGGGAAGTACAGGTCACGGGTAGGTAGGGAGCTGCTGCCCTGAAGAGGGAGAGAGTTGGTAAAAAGAAGCACCTGCATAGGCACAGGTGGGCAGAGAGATTGCTCCCTGAGCCTGTGCAGACACTGCACTGATATACTCTTCTCTTGTTTGGGAGGGGCTCACTCCTTGTGAGCCTTAGATTAGTTGCTTATTTTTTTTTTTTAAGATCTATTTATTTATGCATACAAGAGCTGGGGTACAGGCCAGAGGTGTGGGGGGTGAGAGGATTCACCAGGAACAGAGTGGGGAGCAGAACAGGCAGACTGACTGAAATACACTGCTGAGGGGAGCAGCGGGCGAGTCAGGAGAGGTCTGCTGCGCCATGTGGGTTGCTCCCTGGCTGGGGATGGAACTCGTCCTGCAGTGGCTGTGGATAGCTTCATAGGTTGCATCTTAACCCCTTGTGCCACCAGGGAGGCCCAATTGCTTATTTTGGATAACTATGTAGAATCTGAAAAGGACAGGAGATTCCACAATGGACTTGATCTCCATATCTTTACCCTTGAACCTTTGCTCTGGACACTCCCTACAGCAGCTTGATACCTGCTCGGATCTTATGCTTTGTAATCTGGGCTTTGGCACCTAAGGATCTTGGTTTCCATAGCTGTGTCAACAGCTATGCTAATCTCTTCTACCCCCACCTCCTGTGTGAGCCAGGTTGCTGGTCTTGTGGGGCCGCCTTTGCAGTTTTGCTATTCCTGTCCTCCATCAGGTGAATACCATGTGAACAGTCTTGTTCTGGAAAGAATAGACTTATTTTGCTGTAATCTTGCTGAGTGATCATGGGCAAGTCACTGAACCCCACATTTTCCTCCACTGTTCAACAGAGAGGTAGAGTGGCATGATCTCCAATATCCGCATGATGTTAAGATCCTATTATTTTACTAACAGCAACCTTATGCTTTCACATTGTGGTGGACATGGTGATGGGCCTCCCAGATGGTCCTTCTGTAACAGGGAGCTTCCCACGAAAAGGGGAGGTGCCAGATTCCCTGCCCCACCCAAGGGAGGGTATAGCTGAGCAGGGAAGAGAAGAAACTGAAGAGGAGACTGGAGAAGGAAGGAAGCAGGATGGAGAGCCAGAAGGAGACCTAGAGGAGGCACATGGAGTGAAGAGACATGTGAAGAAGCTGTACTTGATGTTTGGTCCTAGACGGACTGAAACAGATGTGGGTGAGAGACCAATGGCAGCATTGATCTTGATTTTGATTTTGCACTTTTCCTCCAGACTTGGCTGGCTGTTTCTGACCCTTTTCTATGGGTCCCCACCAGAAGGTGCTTTAGACTTGTGGCAGACTTTTGGGCCTCAGTGGCCCTGCTTTGGTTCAACCCTGTTTGGCTGGGCATTCATCCATGAGGGCATGGGTAACTTTAGGTGCTTGATTTCAAAACTATATTCTTTGTCTTTTCTGTACTGCACACTAATTGTATTAAAGTTACTTTCCATTAAAGGTCTTGTATGTTTTGTCTTGGTGTGGCAGACGGAAGAACGTATTTAGAATGGGCAAGTTTGGGGGTTCTGCGGTGTCCCTCTCTTGCCCTGTAACACTTCAGTGAAGACCTATTGGCCAGAGTTGGAAAGCATCACCAGGAAAAATTGCCTCAAATTGCCTAAAGCTATATACCAGAGTCAGTGATGCTCCTCAGTTCCTCCTGAATAAGCATCCTTCCTGCTAAGCCCCTTCATGGAGTTAGCTTCTGAGAAAGCCCAAACTGTCAAGATCACTCCATAGAATTGTAGAGTTTGAGCCTCTGACTGCACGTCCCCCCAGCCTTCCTCCCTCATTGTAGAGGAAATGAAGTCTCAGATAATGACTTGCCAAGTTCATTCTATAAGCAGGACTGGGACAAAGTCTTCAGTTTCCCACATCTCAACCAAATCCTCCTATCATTCCTCACTGACTTCCCCAACTTAAACCACTTTTCTTTGCATATGGAGAGAGAGAGATGTGTAGACAGAGAGATAAATAGATTCATCCATCCATCTCCTCTGCGAGGAAGAATAATAAGCTAATGCATGCATTCATGAGTTCATTGCCTCTACTTTACACAAATAAACCATTGGTTTTTGTTTGAGGGAATTTTTTTTATGTCCTTGAGAAGCCATATCGCATAAAGACAATAAGCTGTGGATCAAGAACCAGGAAAGGATTCTTATTCTCAGTTTCTCATTCTTGTGCTGCAAATATGCTGCCATTTGAGAGTAGGATTTTTTCAGATTCCAAGACTGGCTGGGGGATAAGAGTGGGGAAGGGGTAATCATGTTATGAAATGATGGTTCCACAAAGATTGATGTCATTGGGGAAAGCAGTGTGAAGGAGAAATAGGAAATTTCTGTATATGCACACACACACACATTTGTATATATTTATACACATATATTTATATGTACACATTTATATATATGTTATATATGTATTTTTTAGCAATATTTTGTGGTCAAAATTATTTCATAAACATTTGATAATAATAATAATAACTCTCAATGGTTTCATTTATTCTCACAAAGAGTGGATGACTTGAGGGATGGGGGAGGGATGCGCAAGATACAGAGCATACTCACAGCACCTCATTGCAAAGCTAGTGTATTTTGAGTGCCACTCAGTGAGGTAGAGGTGATGAAACTTGTTGCACCAGTCATGTGCTTTTGAAAAACATGCTCTCTATGAAAAAGCCAAGGGACGGGCATTCTTTAGACCAGAGCCCTGAACACTGTCTGCTACAGCACCTGTTTTCCTGTTTGGGTTATATCACCCCAGGTGATTTAAATCAGACCAGCTCCTTCATTTCATAGGTGAACAAAAACAGAAACCCTGAGAAGAAAACAGCTTTTGCGGTCGGCCAAAGAGTGACTGATTTGACAAAAGCAAACAATTCCAAACTGGAAATATATACCTGGTCCATGGTCTGGAGAACATCCTCTTCTGTTTCAAGAGCCCAGGGTGCATGGGTGGGGAGGAGAGCAAAAGCCAGCTGCCACTAGACTCCCCGCCATCTGCACTGGCATCGGGACTGCCCCATGCAGGCTGCAGGCTCCAGCCAAGTGTTGCCTGCAGCATGGTCAGCAGGTTGTCCAAGGACGGTCATGGAAGTCACGTCCTAAGAAAGGAGCCAGAAAGCAAGAATTAAGCATTTCCAGTTTTATAACTAAATAGCATTCAAAGGTGCTATCAACTATAAATCAAATGTGATGTTAAAAAGGAAAAGAAACAAATCACCTCAATGGAAATAACTGTCTCCTATCAAAGTATCTTGCAATTAAATATCCATTTCTTCTCTAAGTTCTAATTTTCTCTTAGGAGAAGTCAATGTTTTTGCAGTGACAGTCCAAAGTCATGAGGAGAACAGTGTGAGGTTTTATCCCTGGCACTGAACATTGTAAAGGTATATGTTTTTAATAACTTTTTAAACTGAAATATATCTTATTTATAATCTAGTGCATGAAAATTGGTTTTTACTTTTTATAAACCTGATAACCACTGCCCCGCTGACCAAGACCAAGAGGACATTTCCTGCTCCCTAGAAGCTTCCTGGAGTGCTTAGATAGCTACATAACATTTAAATTAATATTACGAAAATCGAAGCCTCCTCCATCTGGGTGGCTAGCTCATCCCAAACCTGGCATTTATCCTAAAGACAGGCATCCTAAGACATTCAGGCACCCTAGCTCAGAACGCCCCACCCACTGCCTTCTCAAAACAGGACCATGCCTTGAGAACATCTTATTGACAAGGTAAAGGAAGGCTAAGGCCTAGGGTAAGGCAAAACTTTATTCTTTGCTCCCTCTAAGGAGCCATGTGGAATGGGGGATTGCCGCAGACCAGCTTTCAGCAAAATGTCAGGTCTGAAGTCCTTGAAAGGAAAAGACGGTCTAGGTGCGGCGAAAAGGACCGAGGGGAAGGGGATGAGGTAGTGAGGAGACACTGACACTGGATGAGGTGCAAGTATCTTCTGCCAAAAGACTCAGCAGGTTGTTTATACTTTTTCAGCAAGCCGTGAGATTAGAATATCATGTGCATAGAAACAAAGCAGAAACAATCAGTGCATCCTTTTTTTCCATAGACTTTTGGCCACTACGTGCTCTCAGCAAGAAGGCAAACTTCAAGGTTCATAAAAAACTAAGCCTTACACTAAAACTCATTGATTCAGTTAAACAATAACCTAAGACAGTAGATAGCTGCCAGGACACCCCTATCAGCCAAAGCCTAAGCAAGAAAAGACTTTTCTTATTTGCATGGCCTTCAGCCGGGGACCAGCTGCTACTCAACTATCAGAACTTTTTCTACCTAGAAACTCCTTAACTCAAATAGCTTCATTAAAAAACTTTCCCAAGAAGCTTCAAGAGAAGGCAATAGAAGGACCTTCTATAATAGTTGTGCTGGATTGCTTGTCAGGCATGTACAATAAATTGTCTCCCATTGTCAAGTGGGCCAAATTGTTTAATAACTAATTTCTAAACAGATAATTTTCCGTGCTATTTACTTACAATATGCTGATACGTGTAATTTATTGCCTAATATACTTTCTGATAAATTTTTCTCTTTTTATGACCAAGAACAACAAGCAAAGGGATGTTAAATCTTTAGCCCCACGGTGTGAGGCCCTTTTTCTTAGCTGCTTGCTAGTACCTTATCTGACTGGGCCAACAAAGCCCCCAGCAGCAGGGGATGGTGAGAACCTGAGGTTTAAGGAAAACCCGGCGTTTGGGGATGACCTGATAGTTTGTCTTATAAGTTATGGTTTTCAATAGAGAACATTGAACTTAAAAGAGTGTTCATCAGTTTGTTTAATCGCCACGGGGTGGTAGAAGCATCCATCTTGAAGTTAAAAAAAGATACTTCTGGTGTGCTTAAGTCTCTAAACTGATGTTTGCAGAAAGTTTGCCTTTTCTTTCTTCTGGATTGTAGAATCAAGTGCCAAGTATCAAATTTCATTCCATTTTTTTTCCCCAGTGGGAAATTTTCTTCAATTCTCAAGTCAGGATTTAATAATATTTGAAGCTGCTGTCACCTGATGATTTTGGAACTGATTTCCCCAACCTTCTTCATTCCAGTACACATTTCAAAATCCTTCATACTTAGAATCTTCACCCTGAAGATTTCCTCTGTGAGGGATGTGAAATAGAAAGTTGTGGGCCTCCCTGGTGGTGCAGCGGGTGGAACACTGCACTGTGAAGCTGTCCGCAGCCTCTGCAGTGTGGGTTTGTTTCCCAGCCGCCCAGGGAGAAACCCACATGGCACGGCAGACCTCTCCTGCCTTGCCTGCTGCTGCCCTCAGCAGTGTCTTCTGTCTGTCTGCCTGTTCTTCTCCCTGCTCTGTCTCTGGTGAATTCTTTCACCCTCCCATGCCTCTGACTATACTCCAGTTCTTATATAAATAAAAAAAATTTAAAAAGAAATAGAAAGTTGCCTATATTTTCTAAAATTCAAATCCTAGTTCATAAAAGGAGTTCAATCACTTTCCCCACCTCTCAAAAATACTGTCTCAATTCCTTCCCAGTGCACGTTCTAGTTAGGAACTGAACCAAGCTATATTAAGGACAATTATAAATAAAAGACTTGAAACTGTGGATCAGAGGGAGGGACAGCGGAGGAAAGAAAATTGTAAATAGATGGCATCATTCCTCACAGGGCCCAAATCAGCCTTTGGAACAAATAAGCCAATTTAATTACTCTTGTTATCGCTCATAAGTAAGAATTTTGAGGAAATACCAAATGCCTAAGAGTTTACGACATTTTTTTCCTTTTTCTCCAAGTGGGAGTTGGAGTTATGTGATTTCAGCAAGGTTGGAGGATGGTGTGTGAGGAGAGCAAGAGGTTCCAGTGGAGGTCGGGTTAAAGTCCAGCCCTTGCTATGCAACTAGTGGGCTCTGCTCATGCCTTGACACTTGTTTTGACAAGGAAAAACTTCTATTTACTTCTATAGAGAAGGGTTTGCTTTCTGGCTTCAGGAAAAAAAGATTTTTATGTGTAGATGTCTAAAGTGAGAAATACCACCTTGGCCCAAAGATCTATTTATTGTCTCATTATTTGTACTCCCATTTTTACTGCGTTTCTCTGATTATATTATGTAAATATCACACATTCATTGTGAACAACTCAAACCATTTATAAAATATGAAACTTTTGAAATATAAAAATATAATAAAAATTATCTTGTCATCTTACCATAATAATAAGCATTAATATTTTGGTGACATTTTTGCATGCATCTCTTTACATATCTATGTGTTTTTACATAAACAGCATTTAGCATAAATGATAATTTTCCTGGGATACCTTTCCACACCCATATCAGCAGCTTTATCCCCATCTCCATTTTCCCCAAGTAACACATGTATCTTAGCCAGAAAAAAACCTGAGGTTTTGCATGCAAATAGTTTATTTGGGTTCATTACCATGGGAACAGGAAACATAAAGCAGGGAGTGGAAGAAAAGTTGATACCAGGGTGCTTTACTGACCTGGGTACTGCCATGGGCAACTGGGGTTCAATCTCCGTGGGGCCCTCTAAGGAGCTATGTGGAATACACCTCAGAATTGTCCACCGATGGAAGGAAAGATGGAGGGACCTATTTACTTGCTGATTTCTATCTCCCATAGATCGAGGGTCGCCACAGGGGCTATTAATTCCCTCTCCTAGGTTGCACATGAGTGAGCAGGTGCCAGACCGGTGCAGCACTCTTCTCACAGAATGGCTTCAGAAAGGACCTGAGGCAGAAAGTGACAAATAAGGTGCAACTGGACTAAGTGACAAATAAGGTGCAACTGGACTATATAAAGGTTATTATACCTGCATGAAACTGCTCACTATGAAACAATAAACTATAGCAGTAAAAAGGTGAACTGAAGGGATAGAAGACATGAGGCCTGAGAAATGTCCCATACAGTCTACTCCTTACACCACTCAAATGTTCTCACGCCCTCTGCGGAGTCCAGTCAGTCAGAGGGTCTTTGATGTTGTGGTCAGTGACAAGCTCTACAAAAAACTCAGTTAATGGGCCAAGCCTACACAAATGCATGTGGTCACAACACCATTATCAATGTGCTTCGTCTCTTTCCCCCACACCCATTCCAGATTCCCCTCTCCCTGGAGCGAACCTACATTCTCCATCCCTGTGGATTTGGAGGCTGAGTCCCTCACCCCCATCAAGACATGGTTTCTGCATGGGCTGTTTGTATTTCAACTTGGCAAGAAGCCCCAGATCTCCAGAGTTTCTACGTGTGCTCCTTTCTTACTCCATTGTGCAGCAGCAACCCTAGCTCCTTATAGTAATCAGGGTCAATTATCCTGAAAACGATCACAATAGAGTTCATTGTGGCTCACTGGCTCAAGGAATATAAATGCGTAGGCAGTAGATATAACATCAAATCCAGCAGAACCTTGCTGGTACAAATATGCCTCCCAACCTCCCACCTCACGTCCCTGGGAAGCCTCTAATCTAATAGGGTGAAAGGCGTAGGGTGGGAAGGATAAATTCCTCCAGTGGATCATTAGGAGTAATGGTGAGAGCGGCTGGTCCTTCTTTCACCTCTTAGTTGCAGGATCCATGCTTTCTCGATATTAGAACACAGATTATATATTGGCCATTACTTCAATGTGTATAACACATGTTGAAAGCTGCCTTCCACCATCACAGAGTGTTTTGCCCAAGATAAAATGTTAAAAGTTTTTAATGTCTCTCCTCCTTCAATTATGCTGTCAACTTCCCAGGTGACATGCTGTATGGTAGAATCAGTGATTCCTGCAGACGTGCTGCCAATGTCATACTTATTTCACCATAAAATGTGCCCAGAGGCACATGTTATATATCAGAGGCAATGTTATATAGGCTCTATGCTGGTAAATTAGGCAATCTGTTGGCTCTTGAATAGAGATGCTGGCAGTCAGGGAAGGGAATCTTACATCCAGAATGGATGTCAATTCTTGAGAACAAATCACTCTCCATAACAGGGTAAACTGGGTGAAGAAATGCACCTGTTACCATGTAGCTGTCTGGTCTACTAAGTGATGTAATCACAGCAAGAGCTTGACTGTGATTTCTTTGACTGGAAATCTGGGCATTCATGAGTGGCAGTGACTGATGAATCACCCATGATGAGAAGAAACTCATGCCTCTGGACTCAGGTATGATCAAATCACTCTTGATCTCAATTTTATGACTTTTTTAGGGACTGTTGAATCAGCCCTAGGGTGACCAAGGAGACAAGTTCACTGTTGTCCACACAAAGGGAACATTCTCTGTGGAGGTGCTCTCTGAGGTGAGGACTCACATGAGACACAAAGGTCTTACACCCTGTGTCCACTCCCATGGACAAAAATGCCTCAATTCCTAACTTCCTTTGACGTTCACCTTCTTCTCATCTTGCTCCTTCTCAGCACTGAATCATTCAGAAAGTCACAAACCACTGCCAGGAGTCTATTTTATAGCCATGACGGAGGGAGGTCAACATTGCCACCATTCAAATTAAGTCATCAGGGCACTGCCTGCAACTCTTGCCACTCCTCACTGTCTCATTGGGCGCTCCTGGGTGAGGCTATTTAATGAAATTGTAGCCCTGGATATCCCATTACATCTCTAATCTTAATATCTTCCTCCTAAAACATATGTTCTTATAAATGGATGTCCTAACATGGACTGATGTAGACATTAATAATGATTTCTTGATTATACTTATGTAATGACATATGGCTGATTTGATAGATATTGCTCATTTGTAAAACCCTACCAATTAACTTAAATTGAGCATCCCCATTTTTTTTTTTTTCTTTCTGCAGAGAAGAACTAGAGTGTAGACTTGAAGCTACACTGGAATGAGAGGATTCACCGGAGACAGAGTAGGAAGCAGAACAGGTAGATTTACTGAAAGACACTGCTAAGGGGAGCATCTGGTGAGACAGGAGAAGTCTGCAGAGCCCTAGGAGGGTCAGCTCCCTGGCCTGGGCTAGACTCAGGCCTCAGTGGTAACAGTGCTGAGACTTCACCCCTGGGACACCAGGGAGGCCCAACAAACCAAATTTGCATTACACCTACCATGTGTACTACCTCTATTGTGTACTTGGGAAGATCCCAGGTCACCACTGATTTGGTTCCTTCTCTGTAAAACGCCCAGGTAGAATTCAGAATAGAGGCAACAGGCATGTGAGGGAATCAGGGCCTGAGGGGCCTGGGCAGTGAGTGGTTTGACTAAAGAGTTTACACTAGTTGTAGATCTTCTGCAAGGCCATAGCAAGAAGGAGGCCAGCACTATGACAGAACTGGACTCAAAAGGAGTAAAAAAACTTGGGTGATACAAAACAAACTTTATTAGTATTTCCATAATGAACAAGAAACCTTGGAGGAAATAAAACGAAAACAACTTGAAATTAATTAGGAAACAAAGATTTGAACTACAAGAGGACGGCCAGGTGTCTGTGGGTGCAGGGTTAGTAGAAATTAAATGAGGACATGTGGCTAGGGAGGTGGGTGAGGAGAGGTTTGGGGTCAGCGGTGCTTAGTCTGCACCAGAGGTGGACAGGCAGGACAGGGGTCAGGCATGGGACCCTGGAGGAATGGTATCAGGTGAGCACCCTCTGCTTGTGCTGCCGGATCCCTGCAGGGGCTGGTTCCCCAGGCAGGGCTGCTGTGGCTTAGCACCCTCACTTGAACCTGCAGGATGTTGGCCAGAAGTGGCTTCCTCCCACAGGTGTGGTTTGAGCTCAGGACGCTCTTGCATAGGCAGCATTCTCCTGACCAGGGCCTGGCTGTCCCGCAGGGGTGGAGTGAGCTCAGCACTGTCCCCATAGGGTTCAGTATCCTGGTCATTGTCTGGTTCCTCCCACAGCACTCCTCTTATCTCAGAATCCTCAAAGAAGTCTTGGGGATCCTGCACCAGTCTTGGCTTCCCCAGAAAGGAGGGGTGTGAACTGCCCACACTGGGCAGCTCCTGAAGCATCCTGGCCTATACCTGTCTCCCACAGTGGGGCTGGTGTAAACACACCACTGCCAGCTGCCCTGCTGTGGCCTGGCTAGGGCCTGGCTCCCTGCAAACAGGTGGTGTTTGCTTGTGCCCAGCAGGTTGTCCCACAGGTTGCAGGTCCTGGCCTGGTTTCCCCAGCAGGGCTGGTATTAGCTTAGCAGCCCGGGGACATCCTGCTGGAATCTGGGGAGTTTCAGGCTGACTATTCAGGGGTCACAAAGCTCAGAGTGCCCAGGACGCCTACAGCATCCTGGGCATTGTCTGTCTGACCCAGCAGGCCTGCTGGGCTCTCCTGTTGCTCTGGAACAGCATATGCAGGAGCGGCTTCTCCTGTCCCTTCAGGACCCCTAGTGTCTGCTTGTCTCCAATCAGCAACTTGGCTGGTCTCCTGGCCTGTCCCATGGGCAGCAGGGAAGCCTGGCTGTGCTCCTTGAGAAGGGGCTAGAGATGCAAGAGGACAGGCCATCAGCCACATGCCAGATTGCCACTTGCCTTTGTAAACAGACCACATGCTAGAGCCCTGAGCAGAGACCAGCCCAAGATAGGGGGCCCCTGGGATTCTGTTCCCCAAATTCGGCAGCTACAGATGCCAGGTCATACTGCTCGTGGTCCGAATCTAGCCCGTGTGGTCTCCTCCAAGGGGCACCTGACCCTACCCTGCCCAGTCGGGCCCATGCACCAGACTGTGCCACTTACCCTCGGACAGCTCCTCAAGGGCCTTTGTGTACTCCAGCCAGTTCCTTTGGACATGTGCCCCAATCTCAAATTGCGGGTACACTTCAACCAGGGCTCTGTGCTGGGACAGATCCCACACTGGGCTGTGGGAGGACAGTCGGGAAAATGCACTCTCTGGATCTCTTCACCTTCCTGGACACAGAACACCTTCTGGGAGCAAACAGACATACCTCCTGGGTAGCAACCAGCTGGGGCAAGAGGGAGCAGCCATGACTCTCTGGGTCCCAACACCAGCTAGGCTGGTTCTGGTGTAGACATGACCCACCTCCTGGGTGGGCCAGACCCTCCTTCCTTGAGCAGGCACACACTCACTCTCACCGCTCGCACACCCACACTCACAGGGGGAAGGGAGGGGTGGGGGCATCAGAGCCCTGGCGTGGCCTGACCTGTCCCGAGGGCCCCCCTAGTTTCCTCAGGGGCAGTGCTGGTGCTGGCCAGAGACGTCGACACAGGCTCCTCATGCCTTTCAGCAGAGTGCGACACGAGTTTCGGGGACCTTTTTTGGGTCCACTGCAGGGAGACCTGGGCAAACAGCAACAAAATATGGTGCCGGGTCCAGGCCCACCAGGCAAGTGAGGTGGGTCAGGTTTGGTTCAGAACCAACTGCCTGGGGACCAGGGTTCCGAGGTGATGTGTGCCCTGTCATCTTTTGGAGGTGATGTCACTTCCTGGGTCCCCTTCCCTGGACTTCCTGCTCAGACAGATGCCCCCCATCCCATGGCTGCCTGGGCCACTTCCTGTTCACCCTCCATGCCAGGCCCAGCCCACAACACTGACAGCAGCACAGCCTCCCTGAGCCCTTGGATGGCGAGACATGGCGAGACGTAGCCAGGGCCCCTGCCGGGCACTCTGGTCTCTGGCTGCTGACCTGGCTCATCCTCCCTGCCAGGGAGCAGGCCCTGCAGCATCGGCAACTCCAGGCTCCTGTCTCCCATGGGCCCAGAGGAGCTCCAGAGTGTGGAGCCTTTCCCAGGGCGGTCCTGGGGAGTGGGTCACTCCTGTCTGCTGCCCTTGGAGGGGAGGCTGGTGTCAGGCTCACTGCACTTGGAGGGTCCCCCCTGGGGAAGGGCACCTGCTTATGCCTCACCCAGGCCTGGCCAGCCCTGCTGGGGGCTGAGACATCTCCTACCCGGGGTGCCTGTCCTCCCACCCAGTGTGCCTGTCAGCCCTGCTCCTCTCTGGCCATGCCCTACAGGGCCTTGCGGGCCCAGTCAAGGTGCCAGGGCCACAGACAGTGCACACCTGCCGGCCACAGATTTCTCAGGGCACCCTGCCTGCTCACACACCTACCCACCTGCCTGGAGGTTGTATCGACTTGGGACTGGGTTCTGACTAGGACGAGGCCACCCAAGGCAGGGGGTGTCCACTCCAACAGTGAGTGATGCCAGCGAGGCCTCTTCTGTCTCCTTCCCTGTCCTCACTGGCTGACTCTCCCTTTCTCTTTCTGTATGTCCCTCTGATGTTCTCTCTCCCCCTCTTGGTCTGTCCTCATCTCACTCTCTGTGTGTGTCCCTGTCCCTCTCGGCCTCTCTGTCCCTGCCCCATTCCTCTGTGTCCCTGTCTCAGTCTCTCTCTGATCCCCAGTGTGCGGAGGACCAGAGGGAGGGTGGGGGGAGCACAGGGGACTGAGGTGATGGTGCACGGGTGCCTTGGAGAAGGAAACTCTATGGGGACTACACCTGAGGGGGTGGGGGAAAGCAAATAGTGTTTACAAGTGAAAAGTGAAGTTAAAAAATAAAAAAAGAAGAGTATCAAAAAAGAATACAGTCACGCCTGCAGGATCCTCATCCTGTCTTGGCTTCTCCAGCAGTGGGGGTGTGAACTGCCCACCCTGGGCAGCTCCTGAAGCATCCTGGCCTATTCCTGTCTCCCGCAGTGGGGCTGTTTTGATCCTGTCTCCTGGAGGCAGCATCAAGTTGGGTTTTGTTTTTGGTACAACCAGTCACTCTGTGTCTTGTTCTTTGGTGTGTTCAATTCCTATCCATGAAGGGTGATGACATGATGACTTACTACTGCGCTTTTGTCCTTAGTCAAATCCAGCCAAGAAATGTGTGGTATCTGGAGCGGGTGGTGAGGGCTCCAGGCTCACTGCCTCCTTGGTCCCCTGGTCCGTTTGGAGGATGGTGTCGGTCCAGAGGCCCAGAAATTAGCCAGGTGGCTGGGGTTCTGACCTGGGCACTGCCATAACCCCTCAGTCTCCAGGTCCTTGTTTCTGAGAGGGTGTGGGGGAGGGGTGTCAGGACAGTATCACTTCCCAGCTCACAGAGTGCTGGGGAGGAATCTCCAAGGTCACATGGAGAAAGTCACTGCTGAGGTCATGTAGTCGGCCTTTCATCAGCTCCCTGAGCCACTTCTGTTCCTGTGCCCACATGTGGCTTTCAAGACCCAGCTCCCATGTCCCCTTCCTGCTGAGGAAGGAACCTCCCTGGCTCTGCCTTGGCCCCCTCTGAGGCAGCTATTGCAGCCCTTCTCTCCTCACACACCCCAGGCTGCAGGGCCTCCTGGGTGGGGTCATGTGGTTCTCCGTGACCTTAACACCCTGTGGAGTATGTTCCTGGGCACCAGCATGCATTGGGTTAGGGTACCCCAAATGTCCACTGCAGGTCTGTGTCAGCTGAGTCGCCTGGGATGTGTTTAGAGAGAAGTTCCCTGGCCCATCCCCAGAGGCAGAGAGTGGGCTCTGGCTGCCCAGGGCTGGGGAGGGGAAAGTGGGGGTGGTGCCCATGGGCCCAGGCCCAGTAAATAAGGTTGTTGTGGTGATGGAGATGTTCTCAAGGGAGACTATGGGATGATTGCTCTGCTCTGCACTTACCAAAAGGAAATGACAGTTGAGCCTTCAACAAATGACTCAATGGCCAAAAGTTATATCTCAATAAATTTGCTTTTAAAACATGAAAAAATGGGTCTACAAGTTGCCCTGTGTCTGTCCTCCACAGTATCCTGATAGAGGGCTTGTGGGGCAGGAAACTGTCTCAGCCCACGAGTTGCTGAGCACAGACGGCTTCACTGCACAGATGCTCTCAAGGCGCCTCCTCTGCGTGGTCCTGGGTCCTGCAATGAGATGCTGACGTCACGCTGCTTCTGTGATGGGAGAGACTTTAGGGGCCTTGGGTGGGAGGCAGCTTATTTTTTATGTGGACAGAATGGAAATAATGAGTGTCCAGAAGGTCTACTGTGTTGGTTATCAAATTTCCACCAGTTCTGGGATACACAGGAGGGGAGACAGTTCCCCCCGTGAGTGTGTCTGACTTGCTGGCTCTTCCTCGTGAGGAGACTGAAGCAGAAGGGACGCGCCACGTCACAGAGTCAGGCTCACAGTGGCTGAGACTTCCCGCCTGGGCTCCCTTCCTGGTCCTTCTCTGGGGTGACTCCCTGCACACGGTGGACCCTCAGCTAAGGGGACGCCCACAGGACAAGGACCTGAGGGTTTTCTCCAGGAGCCACATGCATGAGCTCTGAGGCAGGTCCTTCCACGCTGATCACGGCCGTTCAGATCCACCAACATCTCGTCCCCATCGCAGCCTCATGGGACCCAGAGCTGGAGCCTCTGAGTGAGACCCCGCCTGCCGCCTCCCCCTCAGAGACTGTGGAGACGCCAGATCTTTGTTTTAGGTGCAAAGGAGGAAGAGATTTGGTACAAACCAGTAAAATATTCAGGCGATAAAGTGATCAGTGGCTGTTTTCTCACAAGAAACAGTGGAGGCCAGAGTAGCTCACGTGACGGTCAAGGTCCTGATTGCAATGAGCTGTCAGACAAGGATTCCACGTCCTCTGAAGTGTCCTTCAAAATATGTGATTTTTAAAAATCAGTTCTACCGTTTTTAGATTCCCATTTAATTTTGCTGTTTTGTTTTCTGTATACTATCCCCAGAGTGGTGTCTTCAGGGTCACGGCACAGAGGGGCTGTCAGCAGCCTGGAGCTGTGAGCCAGGCTGACTCTGACCTGCTAGCTGGGAGTGGGGCCTTGGAGCCCCAGAATCAGCCCCCAGGTCTGGCCCTCCAGGGCAGCACAGGCCTTTCTCCTCTTGATTCCCTGAATCACCTCCTCTTGATTCCAGGAATCTCCCTGGCATCCCAGCATTGGGGAGTTGGGGAGGATGTTGTGGCTCAGGAAATGGGGGCCTCCTCCTAACCATCTGTCCTCTCCTCCTCTCTCCTTCATCAGCCTGAGTGTGCATATTTGAGTCACACCAGCCCTGCACGGACAGGAAAGGCCCAAAACTTAAGTGATTCCCTGGTCAATTACAGCTCCAGCCCCTCTGCAGTCCCACCAGGGGAGACAGAGACTCTCCCAGCCCCAGCCAGAGCCGCGTCACCCACACAGACCTTCCCCTCACAGTGTCCCCGATGCTGCCCCTTCCTGGTCCCACCCTTCCTGGTGCCCCCACCACTCCTTTTGGGCCCCATCCCCTAGTCCCCATTTTCATCCTCTGCTCCATTTCCAGGAGCCTCCCGTCTTCCTAGTCATGCCCGGGGGATCTCCTCAACCTCCCCTCATTCAGAGATGGAGAATTTTTAAAAGATGTATATTTATTTATTTATTTCCTTACAGCGTGGGTCATCTTTCTATAGTTATTGTTCCTCTTACGTGCGGCCCTTCCACCAATGATCCACCACACACCACCACCAGCTCCCCGGGTCTCTCCCCGGCTCTGATCACTCCTGCTCCCCCTGCTGCAAGACGTGGATGGATGGTCGGCCCACGGGTCTTGGTGTTATCCTGGAACCTTGTCCTTTTCTTGGGCGATGACCTGGCCTCCTGGGTAGAATTGAATGTTAATTCCCTGGAAGCAGAAGCAGAAACAAAGTACAGAGACTCTGGAGTCCACGGATCCATCCGAGACTGAAGGAACCTCTATATTTGGGGATCAGCCCATAATCTGGGAATCAGCTGTTATGACCTGGAAACCTGCTTTTGTCCTTTGTCCATAGGACTAAGAAAATTTGGGGACTTCTGACCTGACACTGGACTTGGGCGCCCCCTTGTGAGCAGATCCCTGTCCTGCCGCTGGGGGCCCAGGGAGCCTGGGGAGGGCCTGGCTGAGCTGGAGAAAGGGCAGCTCTGGGCTCCTGTGCTCAGCCCTGTGGCCACACGGGGGCGCTGCCGCGCTGCTCCGGATTCTGTTGGAGCCGCCAGGATGGGGCTGGGGCTGAGGTGGGCAGAGTTGGGGGTCCTGGAGGGCGGTGTCCTGGGGTGAGATGCTCTGTGAGGAGTCTGAGCAGCAGGGCTCAGAGGAGAGGAGACTCCGGAGCCTGCCCTGTGTGTGAGGTTTCCAGCTTTTCTCCTAGACCCCTCTCTCCAGTCCCTGGATGTTGATACCTGGGAAAACTGGAAAAAAAAATTTTCCTTCTATAACCTATTAAATATTGAGAGTATTTTAAAAAATAACATTTAAAGAATACTGTTCTATTCACAGAAAAGTTGCAAATGCAGTACAGGTCTTGTTTATCCCCCACCACTTCCATTTTGTTAACATCCTACATGAGTACAGATTTTTTTTTTTTTTTACCACTAATGCAGCAATGTTGACATAATAACTAAACAACATACTTTCATTCAGTTTTGCTAATGTCCATTTTATGCACAATAATCCCATCCAGTTTGCCTGGATGACAGTTTCTCAGACTTTCCTTGTTTCCTTGGGAGAGGTGTTGGGGTCACAGATGGGGGTTCTTGGGTCACCTCTAAGAAAAACTTCACCAGAGTCCTCCTTTCAGTGGGGTGAGGGCACACACACACACGCACACATATGAAAAGAAAGAAGTCCATGCTTGCACAGACACAAATTGGCAGGAGGACCTGATCCTGGAGGGTTGGGGTGTGTTAGGGGAAGCCTGTTAGTGGAGGCTCATTAGAACTCTGTTGGTGTGTGTGGTGTGGAATTACACATCTTAATAGGTGTGAAGATGCACTCCAAAAATTTATACAGTGTTATAAATTAGTGTAACACATGCATATATATATTAATTATTGCTTTTGGGTGTTTTGCTTACATTACTGCTAAAAGCCATGATCCATTACGGAGGTCTTACTATGTGGGCCTCTTAGTTGAATCATTGAATCATAGTCTCTGGTATACTATCAGCTTTCCAATCCTCAGATATGGAGGAAATTCCTAATTCCGTTTATTCCACATCTAGGTCATGGGTAAGAAAATGTTTGCTCCTCAGTTGATCTATGTAGCCAACATCTGCATCAATAATATAGAAAATCCTTGAATTTCCTCAAATTATGTCCTGGAAAATGTTCCTCAAATTTTGTCCCCTGCAGTTATTTCATTGTTTTCCTTCCTTTCCAGTCTGATTTGGCTAATTTTAATGCCATTCCAATAGGGAACAGTGGTAGAGAAAGAAATAGACGAGATAGTAAAACATCACTCCTTAATTCTTGTAGCCCTAGGAAAATCAAGTGTTCTCTATGGTGGTGGAAAGAGGAGATTATTTCCTGATGCAGGAGCACTCACAATGTAATGGAAATGCATGGTTGTATTGCCATGGTTTTGATCCCTTGCATATTTTGGAATAGGGCCCAAGTCCTGTTTCACAAGCCTAAATAACTAACCTGGACCTGGGTTCCAAGGAGGACCATGGATTTGTGGCTCACGGGTGCACACTTCTCTGCCCCACTGGGGGCATATTGTGGCACCAGCCTTGTAGAGACTTTGGGCCCAAGACCTGTTTTCTGTGGTTTCCTGAGGGGAGGTTCCCCAAACTGTGTTTGCATGGAATAGCTGTGAGCCATCTACAAACTTCCATAATGAAGTTTCCCTTCATATATTTAAGTTGTATTCTGTTGTATAGTGATTTGTGGACTAGACAATGTAGCAGAAGTACACTGAAGCAAGTTGATTAAGAGTTGATAAATGAATGTAATGTAACAGAATTAGCTGACTGCTTTATTCTCAAAATGTTTATACTTCAGTTAGTTTATGCTTTAGTTTGAATTACCATGTTAATCCCTTCATCACATTGCTCTGTACTATTCTCAAATAGTTTCTCATTAAAGCGTTTTCTCCTTGATCTGCTTTGCAGACTTTCCAAACAAAGACTGCCACCTTTTTCCAATGTATTTTTTTTAAGCATAGAAGAACTGGGGAGTAGACCAGAGGTGCAGTGGTTGAGAGGATTCACCAGAGAGAGTGGGGAGCAGAACAGGCAGATGTACTGAAATACACTGCTCAAGGGAGCAGCAGGCATGGCAGGAGAAGGCTGCTGCACCCTATGTGGCTTAGCTCCCTCGTGGGGAATTGAACTCAGGCCACAGCAGTGACAGAGCTGAGACTTACTCCCTAATCCACCAGCGAGGCCCCTTTCCCAATAATTTCTCACTGCAGTATTGGCCATATAGAATTTACTATAAAATGAATGTATCTTTACTGATCAAGGAATCATGTCACAGGCAAGTTTTAGATTTAAATTAATTGGTATGCATGTGTAAGGACTATATACTACATGGTTGATATGAACAGTTTTTCTGGTTTTTAAGTGACTCTGAAATTAAAGAGTCTTTTTGGAAAATGTCAAAGTAAAAACTAATATGAAAATATTTAACCTTTCCTTCTTATTATAACAAAATGGAAAATAACAAATGACAGGGTTTCACATGGTAGCCCTGAAGGATAAAGCTTTTCAGATCCCTTTTATCCATCTCTTTTAATAAATAGCCCTTCATTACCTTTTTATGTTTCAAGTTTGCATACTGAACCAGATTGCAATGAAAGAACAGTCTAATGAAAAACACTATGTTTGAAATAGATGCAGGTCATTCTGTGCCCATAATTTTTTTTTTTTTCCTGAGGACTGTTTGCATTTTATCTATTTATTTATTTATTTATTTTAATAAATTTTATTGTTATATTCCCCGTACAATTGCAGCCCCCCCATTCTGACCCCAATCCCTCCCCTCCCGCCCCCCTAAAAGTGTCTCTGGTTCATAGTTTTTTGTTGATTTTGATTTTCACTTTCTTATATTCATTTTCCTGGTCCCTTATTTAAGTTTTCTAGATTCCTGCTATGAGTGAGACCATCCGGTATTTTTCTTTTTCTTTTTGGCTTATTTCGCTGAGCATGATCCCTTCCAGCGCCATCCATGTTGCTGCAAATTGCATGTGTTTATCTTTTTTGAATGCTGAGTAATATTCCATGGTATATATGTACCACATCTTCTTGATCCAGTCATCTATTTTTGTGTGCCCATAAATTTTTAAGTAGTTGATGGAAAATTGGTCTCTCTAAGTAAGAGATTTTTGTTTTATTTTCAAGTTAGGCTATAGTTTTGGATCTGTGGACAAACCATTTACTCTCCCTGGTATTATCTTTCTTCTAGCTAATTCTGTGAGTCATAGTCTCTTCTGGTACCATCGATATTATTGCAAAGAGGAAGATTTAATCCGGTGGGGTTTTTTTAGTAGCTGAGTAGTATTTGTGTGTTGTGCGCCATATTTTTGTAACCAACTCATCTATTGTTGGACCCTTAGGTTGCTTCTAACACTTTGGTATTGAAAATACTATTACAATGAACATAGGAGTGCACATATCCCTTCATATTAGTGTTTTTGTATACTTCAGAGAGATATCTAAGAATGGGATTGCTGGATCATCAGGTAGAACTATTTTTAGTGTTTTCAGAAATACCTATCCTACTTTTCTAGGAAAGGAAACAGTCTTCATTTCCACCAACAGTGGAGTAAAGACATGGATATAAGTTCTGAAATCACAAAATACACAGAAAAACAAAAATGACACAGTTCCTTAATCAGCCTTAGAGATGACTTTTGTCAATCGGATTACATTGGCAAAGGAAACAAAAGCAAATATAAACAAATGGGACAATATTAAACTAAAAGGTTTCTATAGAGTGAAAGAAACCACCATTAAAAAAGCTAATGATTTGGAGAAAATACTTACATATGTCAGACAAGGGCTTAATATAGAAATTTTATAAAGAACTCATTAAACTCATCACCAAAAGAACAAATGTCCCCATTGAAAAGTGGACAGAGATGTTGAAGAGAGCCTTGTCCACAGGAGACAGAGATGGCAGCAGGCACATGAACGTGGTTCCTCCTCTCCTATTCAGAAAGCAAATCAGAAGCAAAATGAGCGATCATCTCCTATCTGTTAAGAGGGTTATTATCAAAATAGACAAGAAACAAGTGATGGTAAAGTTGTGGAGAGAAAAAATTCTTTGTAGATTGTTGTTACAAATTTAAACTGTTCTAATCATGGAAATAGTGTAGCAATCCCTCAACAAAATTAAGAAAATAAATATCACATGACCCAGCTAGCTGACTTCTCTTTAGTTGTCAAGCTTTACCACAAAAATATACAAACTTAAATTCAAAGAGATATATGGAACACCATGTTCATCATAACATTATTCACAACACTCAAGACAGAGAAACAAACTCAGAGCCCACTGATAGATGATAAAATAAAAAAAAAGTGACATATATGATATATATATATATATCATATATATATACAGTGGGAGACTACTCAGCTATAAAGAAGATGAAATCCTGCCGTTTGCAACAACATGGATTGACCTAGAGTATTTATATTTTGCTATCTAAAATAAGTCAGAGGGATAATAAAAGCACCATATGATTTTGTTACAGGGCAAGGAGAGGAGCAGCCCAGACACCACAAACCTACCTGTTCTAAATGGGTTCTGCCGTCCACCGCATCACCACAAACATATGAGACTTTACTGGGAAGGAACTTCAATACAATTAGGAAACAATACAGGAAAGGCAGAGACTACAGTTTCTTTTTTTTTAAATATTTTATTTTATATAATTCTTACATCATTTTTCCTCTTGGCACAATGTATGCATTTTCATTTTGGTTATATTCCCAATACAATTGCACCCCCCCCTTATTTTGACTCTAGTCCTTCCTCTCCCTGCCCTCCCTCCCTCCCCCCACCCCGCACCCCCTCCCCCTGCAGTGTGTCTCTATAGTTTCTAAATAAAGTATCCAATGTTACCAGTCCCCTTGTTGGTAAAAGTCCATCCAAAAGGGATTGGCCCAGAATAAGGTCCCAAAGCCTGCCACAGGTCTAAGGCATCTTCCAGTGGGGACCCATAGAAAAGGATCAGAAACCACCAGACAAGTCTGGAAGGAAAAGAGTAAATTATCAAAAGCAAGACAAAAACCGCCATTGCCACCTCCCCATGGGTCTCTCGCCCACATCTGTGTCACCCAGTCCACGACCAAAAGGCAAGCGTGGTTTCTTCACGCGTCTCTCTGCTCTACGTGCCTCCTCTGGGTCTCCTTCTGGCTCCATCCTGCTTCCTTCCTTCCTCAGTTTCCTCTGCAGCTTCTTCTCTCCCTGCTCAGCTCCACCCTCCCTTGGGTGGGGTGGGAACCTGGAACCTCCCCTTTCCTGGGGACCACCCTGTAACAATTTCACTCCTATATAGATGATAAAGAAACAAAACAAAAGAACAAACAAAACAAACCAAAAACAACATCTTAGTTTGTAAGAACCAAATATTTGCTGCCAGAGGGAAACAGGAAAAGGGGCTGAGGAATTTGGGTAAAGGAGTTCTTGTATGGTGAAGAATAGAAACTGTTTATTCAAATGTTAATTTTCAATGTACACCAAAACCTATCCCTATATAATGGTACAAACCAGTGGAACTTCAGTAAAAATTAAAAGAAAATGAAGTGAAACACAAAGATGTTTATTAGAGCTCATGAAATTTGTGATAATTCCGAAGCTCCATTTGTATATATATGTAAAAAAGTAAAAGCTATTCTGAGATATTTTGACTTGCTCTCTTAGATGCAATCCTCATACTTTTCCTTTTTTAAATTTTTTCTCCCTCAGCAGTTAATTTTTAAAAACAATGGAATCAACTGATGGCCTATGAAGGGACATTTAAAGGTCTTAATTTCAGAGGACATTTATTCTGATTGCTGTGTGTTCTTTACAGTTTTTGCTATAATACATGGGAGTCAGAATCTCCAAGATGGATGAGGGTTGCTCAAAGACTCACGTTTTGATGCAAATTTCCTAAGTCATCCTAAATTCCAGCCACTTCAAAATTCATGGAGCAAACCCAAAGATGTAAAATTGTGGAGAAAAGGGAAATGATTTCCTTAGAACAAGAAAATGACACCTCAGGCTAAATTCAACCTTGTAAATACAATGAAAAACCAGCCACATTCATTTGTTAATTGTCCTTGGCTATCTCCTTGCTGTAGTGCAGATTTTAGTAGTTGCAAAAGGAACTACAATATATGGTAAATAAAGTTTGAAATATTTATTCTTTGAGGAGAGAGAAATTTGTCAATCCTTGTTCTACAGTCATGATTTGTAAACATTCACGCCCAGCTTCTCTGGCATAGGGAGGGTGAAGAAAGAGATCTGAGCCTGTGTTCTTCTTCCCTTAGCAGGTCTCTGAATCTACAGAAAATAAAGGAACTTTTTAGAGTTTGAAAATCAGTGAATTTATCTTTGATTGCCCCATCAATATTAGCTTGCTAATGCTGTTAATAACATTTATATCAGAAATAATAATAATTCAGGGTCAGTGATATAAGCGATGATTGGATAGTTCATTAAGTGGAACAAACATTATTAAGCAGTCTTTGTGGTGGAACCATAGCTGGGGGAGGCGTGAGGTATGGGGGTGTAAGAGTGCGGCAGAGATGGAGTAGAGAACAGAAAAGGAGGATTTATTGAAATACCCTGCAAGGGAACAGGGGGCAAGAGGGATCTATACAGCTGTGTGTGAAGGATTTGAGACTTTTACACTAGGGTTCCATAGGGTTTCTTACTTGGGGAGCCAGTTTGCACGGGTTATCGGCTGGGGTGTCTGCTCTTGGGTGCAGACCCTTGACACAGACACATGTGCAGGCCCTGCCTCTGCATTCCTGGAGTTGGGCTGGTTTATCTGCCATGGTGGTCAGTCTAGCGGCCCAGTTCCCGTGGCAGCCTTATTGATGCCCTTCTCTGCTCAAGTCTCTCAAACATGACTGTGGGGTAAGAGTGAGAGCTTAGTTTTTAACCTTATGAAATGACACCCTGACACCCGTGTTGGGCCAGATGTATACTGCAGGAGTGACAACATGATCCTTTCTCTGGAAATCACAGTATTTTCTTTCCTTTTTCCAGAATTTATACTATTTTTGCTGATTTGATGGGCTCATGTTTTAATATTTGGTAATTAAACATGGTTTTGACAGGGAATGAGTAATAAAAAAATAAAGCAACCCAATACAACCCCCTTTTGCTCTTTTGATTGTACCATAACTTACAACTTAATTGTCAGAAATTCTCTCTTAAGAAAATGTAGAATTGCTTCCGTGTTTAGCCTTTGGGGATTTGGGGTTCCCTTTTTGGTAATTTACTTGACATTCATTGATATAAGAGTGTTAAGTCATAAAGTGCATGCTTTGGATTGTTTCTGTCAGTAGAGACTTCCAAATTTAATGGATGCAGACAGGTGAAGACCAAGAAGATGGAATGTAAATCGCATATAGGAAATTACCCACTGTGGCAGAAAAACAGAAACCAAATGGTGGGGTAGTGTTAAATAAGGTTAAAATTAAGCCCCTACCCCTTGCCCAGCAGGAAGGTTTGGGAGGCTTGAACACAGAGAGAACGGATAAGGCTGCTCTGGGTCCCAATCTGTAAGATGGATCCCTTTGACCAGGAATGTGGAGGCAAGGCCAGGACACATTCTGGGTCAAAGATCAAGCCCCCAGGATCAGACACCCCTGTACTAACCAGCCCAAAACTAACTCCCCAAAGCAAAACTGACAAAACTATTTATAAAAGGGAGCCCAAAATCTTTCTTCACTTGCAGATCTTTCCTGTCTCCCTAGCTGCTTCTCTTAGCAGTGTATTTGAACAAATGTGCCTTTTCTGTTCTCCAGTCTGCCTCTGGTGAAATTTTTCACCCCTGCACCTCTGGTCTGTCAAGGTATCGTTAAGAATTTGAAAACCAAGCCCCCACTCCTTGGCCAGAGGCAAGTTTGGGAGGCTGGAATGATAAAGGGAGTGGATGGAACTGCCATGGAAACATGGACATTAAGCTAGTGAGGCCCAGAACTGATGATCCTCTATGCTGATTCAGATCATCAGTCAGGACACACCCAAGACTAGTCACCCTAACCAGTCAATGGTTCTAAAGCGTAGAGACTTGGGACCCAAACTCTGAGCAGTCCACCCTTCCTGTTTCGCCCTCTGCTTCTTTTAGCAGTGTATTTCAATAAATTCACCTGGTATTTCCCATCTGTCTCTGGTGAACTCTTTCACCCTGCAACAGGGCCTCCACCTTGATTCTTCCCCACAACATTCTATATCAATAATCTTTGTTAGATAGAGTGGTGTGATTTCTTATAAAAGAAGATGGAACCTAACCTCTTCAACTACACCAATCTTCCATCTACCCAAACCTCTACTCTTTGTTCTCTGAATTCAGCAAATAAAAATAAAACTTAAAAAAAAAAAAGCATGGGCCTCCCCTGGTGGCGCAGCGGTTGAGTGCTAGGTTGCGAAGCTGCCCGCAGACTCTGCAGTGCCGATTCGATCCCTGGCCACCAGCGAGAGTCTCACATGGCACCACAGAACTCTCCTGTTGTGCCCGCTGCTCCCCTCAGCAGTGTATTTTGTCACTCTGCCTATTCTGTTCTCTGCTCTGGCTCTGGTGAATTCTCTTACCCTCCCCCACTTCTGACTGTACCCAGGTCTTGTATAAATAAATACATAAATCTTTAAAAAAAAAAAAAGCAAATAGCAATTACATCTACCAAGTTGCTCAGGATAGAAAGTTTGGCAGCATCTTTAATTTCTGTCTTTCCCTCACTTTCTATATCCATCCAAAGCAGCCCTATTAGCTAACATCCTAAGCAAAGTACCATTCTGACCCACACCTCTCTCTTTGTCTACTGCAAGTTTCTCTGTTGTTTTCCCTGTTGCATCTTGTTCTCCTACAATCTAGTTTCCCCAATGCAAAGAGATTTTCCTCAAACACAAATTATTCAATTCACTCCACTCGCCAACACCTCTCTCCATTTTCACAATTAGCATGAAGTTCAGGCCATCCCCCTGAATTAGGAAGTTCTGAGTGACTAGTTTCTGTGAATATCTTTGACCTTGTCTCACAATTCCTTATCCTTTGTCCACATGAAACACTGACCTGCTTTTTCTTACTGCAGGGTGATTCAGTCCTTTCTGCCTCTCTGTGCTCCCCTCTGCAATTGTGCTTTCTCCCAAACTTTGCTGTATGCATCCTGGTCTGTCAATAGAGTTCATATTGTCATTTATTGAAGTCTTATAATTTCCATGAAAGAATAATGTTTTCATAGCTTTACAGATACATACATTTTATTAAAAATATCTTGATGGGTTTCATATTTTGATGTTATCCTAAATGGCATTGAAAATTCAATTGGTTTGTTTCGATCCTTTGTACAGATCCTATCACCATTTGTTATTTCTCTGTTGGATATTTTAAAACTTATTTATATTGCTTTTATTCCCTGCCACTGAAAAGTCAGTTTTATCACAACAATCTCTCTATATCTTGATCACTAGAACACTATCAATTCTACAAAAGTACAGTGTAGTTTCTCAATAATTAGTCATTGTTTCTTTTGAGTGAATATCATATATAGGTAACCTTGGAAAAAGTAATTAGCCTCTCTAAATCTCCTTCCTCAGATATTAATATATATGTAAGTGCACATATTGATATATGTAATATACATAGAATTAAAACAATGATACTTATACTTCCTGATATTTATCACTATTAAATCACTTTATTTTGGTTGAAGTGTTAAAAGCAACCTAAAAAACAAAGTATTCTGAATTTCCTAACATTTTTGTTTAGTTTGAAGCACACTGGTACTGTTATGACCTATTGGATTTGTTAGTATATTCCTTCTCAAAGGAACTTTTGTGCATATAGTATTATTATTTAATGTTATTTTTCTACTAAACTGACTGCATGACACAATTACAGCCCCCCAAAAAGAAAGACAGGCTGAAAAAGAATCCTGAAATTACCTCTTGAAAATTTTAGAATTTAAACCTTACTAGTTCATTGCAACAGCAGTAACTGTGCCTTTATTTTTTTTTTTTAATTTTCTTAAAGATGTATTTTATTTATGCAAGCACCGGGGTGCAGGCCAGATGCGCGGGAGGGTGAGAGGATTCCCCAAAGACAGCCTGGAACAGAACAGACAGACTGACTGAAATCCACTGCTGAGGGGAGCAGCTGACGGGGCAGGAGGGGTCTGCGCGCCACGTGGACCCTCGCGGGCGCGGCAGAGGCTGTGGACAGCTCCCCAGCGCGCGCCCAACCGCCTGCGCCCCCTGTTTGCTGTTCTCCCCACAGTGTGAGCGCGACAGTAAAGCATCTGCACAAGGCAGGGCCAGGATGGGGACGCCTGGAAAAGCCAAAACCCAGGACGGGATTGCTCAGGACAGATGAAAGGGCCTCCCGGGCATTCCAAGGGTTGTCGTTAAGCGGCAGCTTTTTCGTTAAGGCTGAGAAACCGCTGGCGGTTCCCTCTGCCAATGGCTGTGGCCTGTGGCTCTGACGCCACAAAGAGCCCTTGTGACGGCACCGGCACCGCCTGCATCAGGCCCGCCCGGACTGCGCCTGTGTCCTCAGGAGCCGGGAAGCTTTGGACAGTGACCTGTGCACTCCGGACGACGTGAGAGACAGTGAGAGCCTGTTTTGGTTCTCTTTTGTTTTATTTATCGGTTTATTTATTTAATTATTTGTTTAGGCTATTTATTTTAGTTATTTTATTTTTCTTTCTTTGTTTTTTACCTTATTTTCCTTGTTTTTTTTTTTTTTTTTTGTATTTGCTTATAGTCAGGGCTGGTGAGGGTGGTCAGCGTAGTCAAGCGCACAGGCGCTATGTCCCAGGGACGGCAAGGGCAAAGCTACCTGGTGCTGCGGGAGCTGGGGCGGGGCTCCCACGCCAAGGTGATGTTGGCGCTGCACGCGCTCACGGGCACGAAGGTGCTCATCAGGGGCGTCCGCAAGTCCGAGGTGCCCGACCTCCGCCTCCTGGCCCGCGAGATGGGGTGCATGAAGGCCCTTCACCACCCGAACATCGTGGAGCTCTTCCAGGTGGTGGACACCGGGCCGGAGCTGCAGCTGGTCATGGAGTACGTGCAGGGGGAGGACCTGCAGGACTTCCTGGACAGGCGTGGGCGCCTGGGCGAGCGCGAGGCTCGCCCGCTCTTTCGGCAGATCCTCGCGGCCCTCAGCTACTGCCATGCCAAAGGCATCGCGCACAGGGATGTGAGGCCTGAGAACATTCTGCTGACCCGAGAGGGGAAAGTCAAGCTGGTGGACTTTGGGCTCAGCGTCCAGGCCTTCAACCGGGCGCTGAGCAGGTGCTGCTGTCGCCCAGAATACAGGGCCCCCGAGGTCTACCTTGGCCAGCGCTACAATGGCCCCAAGGTGGACGTGTGGAGCCTGGGCGTCGTGTTCTATAAAATGGTGACCGGCACACTGCCCTTCAGGGGCCCAAACCTCTGGGCGATCAGGGTGCGCGTCCTGGGCAGGCGGGTCCAGCTGCCCGACTATCTCACGGAGCAATGCCAGGACCTACTGGCCAAAATGCTGGCACCAGACCCCTGGAGGCGCAGCACCCTGGAGAGCATCCGGCAGCACGCCTGGGTAGCAGAAAAGACTGAGGGACTCCTGCCCTTCAGCGAGCCGTCCCTCAGCCCCCAGGACCCGGCCATAATCAAAGGTATGGAGCGCCTGGGCTACCAGAGGCAGGAAATTCGGGAGGCCATTGAGGCTAACAAGTACGACAAGGTCATGGCCACCTACCTGATCCTCCGCTCCAGGAAGCAGGCGGGGGAGGAGGACTATGAGGAGGAGGGCCAGGAGCGGCCCAGGCGCGTCACTTTCCAGGTGCCAAAGCTCGTCACCTTCCGGGAGCCCGGTGACCCCGATTCCAAGGACAGCCTCCCGCAGCCTGAGGTTTCGGGGAATACCCCAAGGCCGGGTATCCTGCGAAAGCAGGAAGTCCAAAAGAGGGCAAAGGATGCCACCCCGGGCACCAGGGTCATCTCCGCAGGAGTCCCTGAGCTGGAGGACGCCCAGAAGCACACCACCGCCGCAGGGCCAGGCCGCCTGTTAGATGATGCCCCGAAGGGCAGACCCTCTGCGCTAGGCCCGGTACTGGAGGACGCCTGGGGGGACACCAGCACCTCTGTGGCCAGACCCCAGCAGGAGGACACCAGGGAGCACAGTAGCACCTTGGTGTCAGTCCTCCAGCTGGAGGACACTGGGGAGCACGGCAGCACCACTGAGACAGGCCCCCAGCTGGAGAGGGACCAGGAAAGCAGGGCCAGCACGATCTGTCCAGCTCCACAGGCCTCCAGCACCCCCCTAAGACCTCCCCCAAGACGTGGCTGGCCTTCCAGTGCAGTGGCCCCTTCAGCAATCATCAGGGCCAGAGACAGGGTATTAGATATTATCCTAGAATTTTGTTGCTGCTGTGCAACATTCGAATTGCAGAGCAACAAAGACTAAAAATAGCACCACACCAGACAAAAGCCTCCCCACCCCAAAGCACAAAGTGGCCATGGGGAACAGGAGTACACCAGGGAAGGTTGAGGCTCTGGAGAGGCTCAGGGACTGGGCCCAGTCACAGGAGCCAGGAGCAGCATGAGACCCATGGGACTGCAGCACAGAAATCTGGGCAAAACTGATGTCCCTGAGCAGAGCAGGTGAAGGGCCAGGAGGGCCACGGAACTGGTGAAACACCTGGAGGGGAGCAGAGTGGGTGAGTGGTGGGGTGTGGAGGGGCTGGGGAGAGCTGAGCAGGTACAGGGCCCAGGAGGGGTATGAGGCTGTGTGGGTGGCCCCAGGGCCAGAGGCAGGAAACCCTGGGCCTCTCTCCCCCATCATAGGCTCAGTTCCCTGAGGACCATACTGCCCCCTTGCTGGGAGAGACCTGCTGCTCTATCCTGGGCACAGGGATGGCATAGAGGATGCAGGAGCTCTCGCAAAGGCTTGGGTCCAGGTGGTAAAACGTGCAGATTGCAAGGAGCAGATAGAGAAGGTCTCTAGCTCCCCTTAAGAAAGACTCGGGGACCAGTATATTAGAATCCAAACAGGACTCTTCAAGGTGGACAGAGTTTATGCACAGACCAACCTTACTCCACACGACCTGCTCAGCTGGAAAATCTGCACATCTTCCTACACCAGGAAGCCCTAGGCTGTGACCAAACTCAGTCCCACAGTGAGCATTGTCACCTCAAATTTTTGCAGCTTGGGATTCTTACACAGTGTCAGCCCAACTGGTATTTCCCCTTTTAAAAATCCTCTCCAGAAGGCCACCCACCCCTCCTCCTCCCTGGATTCAAACCCTGCAGGGTGACCTTAGCCAAATTGGAAACGTTAATATCGCCCAACAGATGCGGGCTTTGGACACCAGTCTCTGTCAAGTAAATCACTGGGTCCAGGAACGAAAAGCTACAGGGGCTGTCTACCTTAAATTTGTGTTTTTTATCATTGTTTATATGGTGTTCAAGATGGGTAAAATGAAATGGCATAAGAAAGAAAGAAAGCAAAAGAAAGTGTTGAAGGTCTGAGAGAGATTTTGGTGAGAAATCATGTGTACTCAGGTGTCTCCCCCTCCTCCAACACATTCATGGACTTGCTCATCTGACCAGCAAAGTCCCCTCTGATCGATACTTCGTCAGCCGAAGCTGGGGCCAGGACATCCAAATGTGGACCAGCTCTCCCTTACTGCCATGGATCCTGCCCCTAGTAGGCCCAGTGATTATGATGATGCTTTTCTTTGTTTCTACACCCTGTTTTCTCTGCTTTATCCACGCAAAGCTCTCTGAGATGAGCCTTCGCTCTCCCAGACCCGGGAAAGCCATTCCTGTTATTGACAGATGAGCAACAGGGCATTGCTCTAGGGGTTCTGGGCCAACCTGGGCTGTCCAGCGACCAGTTACTTATTTCCCTAAACAAAGGGATCCCACTGTAAGAGGATGGCAGCCCTGCCTGCACGCACTTGCGGCAGCTGCTCGTCTCGCTAGACAGGCCTTAAAACCCACACTGGGCCAATCTGTAGATGTTAATTCTCCACATCGGCTCCAGGACCTACTCAAGCAGTATGTATGCAAGTGCTGGGCCCAACTCGGGCACGCATCACTGCTCCCCTGGTCCAGGTTCCACTCAGCCTACAGAGCAGAGACCCACTGTTTCTAATCCCATCACTTCAAGCCACTTCCCGTTCTTCTGTCTATACCTGGAAATTCCAGATCAGCGCAGCCTCAGGCAAAGTATTAGCACTCACAGGGCCTCTGAACCTAACCTTATTTTTTTCTTTTTGCCCCATGCTTACTGCATTTCATCCAACACGGGATCCAAGATCCGCCCCGTAGCACCTTTAACCAACTCCTCCACCCATGTCCTCCTGTCCCTGCAAAGACCTTCTCATAACCAGGCCTGAGCCCCCACCCCGGTGTTCGCCCCCGTCCAGCAGGAAGTAGCCAAAGAAAGAACCGTCGCCCCTTTTCCTATCAACAAAAGGCTGGTATGAAAGGTCGATGCAGGGGCCAGGAATGGGGAAGCCCACATACAAACAACAAGATGGCCCTGACACCAGTACCCCTGATTCCATCAAACTGAAACTGAAGCCATAAGCAGGGGAAAACAACTCGGCTCCACGAAAAAACAACTTTGTTCCACCTAAACCTGTTCCCCCCTGCCAACCCAGTTTTCCTGCCTAACCTCTCCTCACCCTATGAAATGACATCTCCCCCCACGACGGGCGTGACTTCAGGGACACCCCACCTTGAATCAGCAAAGCTCGCCTGGGGGCACAATGAATGTCCCTTCCTTTGAGAAAGTTTAGCCTGGCTCCCCTTTTCTTTACCGCGCCAAACCTTTCATCTTGGTGCCCGAAACCTGGAAGGCTGTGTCCCCTGGCGCTGGGGCCGCCTTCCCGTCCCTGGGACCTCTCCTCTCCATGGCAGACGCCTCACATCCACCACCGGCCTTGATCCTTGGGGTGAGTCACCTGCCTGACCCTCCTTCCTAGGAGGCCCTCACCCCTGGTTACCTGGCTCCTCTCCTCACCCCCATCCTGGTCGACTGTTCCATAAACCGCGGGCCTACGCCAGCCGACCCCCATTGCTCCTGGTTCTGATTTGGGGAAGCCCATCCAGTCCAGGTGTCCCTTTCTCATGCCCTCCCATCTCTCCCTCCTGCAAACCAGTTGTACTTTCCAAGTCTCCATTCTCCTCTCCCTCTTCGCCCTCTCCTCTTCTGCGTTCTCTTGTCCTCTAGATGTTCAGTCTTCACCTCCTTCAGCTCCCCAGGCCTGCCCCCACTTCCACCTCCCAGCTACCACACCTGCTCTCACAGTCGTCCTCTTTGTCCCCTTAGGGAGGTTGCGGGGACTGAAGGAGCAGGTGGAGTCCACGATCCTTTCCCTCTGTCTGATCTCTCCCAGATTGAAAAGCATCTCGGCTGTTTCACTAAGGACCCCACTACCTACACCAAAGAATTTCGTTATCTTACCCAAGGTTACACCTAAGGTTACACCTATAACCTTCGGTGTCATGACTACACGTTATCCTCTCTTCCACCCTGACCTCTAATCAAAGAGAACTTGTTTTTCAGTCTGCTCAAGGCCACCCAGATCAGGCCACTTCACTGACACAACCATGCCCCAGGCCCTGAAGCAGGTCCCCGCCAGGAGCCTGGCTGGGAATCCCAGACTGACACTGATGCGGGTCGCAGGGGCAGGGCTCGCTGCCTCTTAGCCAGGCTCCAAGCAGCAGCCTGTCTCCAAGGCAGTTAATTTTGACAAGCACGGGAGATCACCCAGTTCCACCCCATACGAGGAGGACGGTGACTACAAACAGCGATGAAGAGCATCTGGGTGCTAGATCTGTTCATAAACCTACCCGGGATGGGTTGGTTGCACTACAACTAGCGTAGACGGCAGGACGGTTCAAAGCAGGACGGCTCTACGCAGACGAAACCCTTTGGAACCTGGGGAGGGGTTGCCAGGTGGCCAGCCACGAGCAGATGGTACTCGGTGGCCAACCTCCTCGCCCTGTGGGCACCTCTCCAGGAATGGCCAGAGGTAGATGGATCCCCAGGGCAGTTGGAACAGGCCCTGTATGAAATAGAAGAAACCCTGAGTGGATGTGTTATAGGACAGGGAGAGGGGCAGCCCAAACCCCGCAAACCTGCCTATTCTACATGGGTTCTGCCATCCGCCGCATCAACACAAAACATAGGAGACTTTAATGGGAAGGAACTTTAATAAAACTAGGAAACAATACAGGGAAGGCAAAGAGTCTAGTTTCTAAATGAAACATCCAGAGTTACCCGTCCCCTCGTGGGTAAAAGTCCATCCAAATGGGATTGGCCCAGAACAAGGCCCCAAAGCCTGCTACAAGTCTAAAGCATCTTCCAGTGGGGACCCACAGAAAAGGGTCACAAACAACTGAACAAGCCCGGAAGGAAAAGAGCAAAATCAACATCAAGATAAAAGCTGCCATTGTCACCTCCCCACGGGTCTCACCCACATCTGTGTCACCCAGTCCACGACCAAAAGACAAGCACAGTTTCTACACATGTCTCTAGGCTCCATGCGCCTCCTCCAGGTCTCCTTGCTCCATCCTGCTTCCCTCCTCAGTCTCTTCTTCAGCTTCTCCTCTTCCTGCTCAGCTCCACCCTCCCTTGGGTGGGGCAGGGAACCTCTCCCTTTCCTGGGGACCACCCTGTTACAGATGCAGTGCCCGCGAGGTGGCAGGAGCAGTGGGATGGGTGTTTCTCACAGCTCTGCTTGAGTCCAGGCAGAAAGAGCAATCTAGAGTCCAGCGAGTATGGGATAAGATGCGGGAAAAGATGCGAAAACTACAATGTTTGAGGATTCTGGAGGAAGAAGTTCAGAGAAACCAACCCACCATTCTGGAGATGCCAGACTCCAGCTCAGAAAGGAAGGAGAGGGAGGCTGGCCCTTTGCCCGAATCGCAGCTGGTGGTGGGAAACCAACCCATGACACCAGAGATGCCAGACCCCTCCTCAGGACAGGAGGAGAGGGAGGCTGGCCCTTTGCCCGAGTCACAACCAGCAATGGCAAACCAACCTGCGACCCCTGAGATGCCGGACTCCTCTGGAGAGGAGGTGGAGGCTGGTCCCATGCTCCGGGCCCGCCGAGTGGTGACTCAGAAATAAAGCGGCAGCCACCCATGGCCCCAGGTGGGTGGTCAGGCTGCTGGACCACCACAAATGACAGAATTTACTTCCTATCAACCATACACCCAGGCGGAACTGGTGGACTTGGACAAACAGTTTCCACCAGAAACCAGGGGAACCCTTGGCAGCCTGGCTGCTACATTTGTGGGGCCTGGGGCTGGATGGGATCATTTGCACGGCACAAGTGATGGAGAGACTGGCCTCCATGGTTTACACCCATCCTTGCGACAGAGGCTACAGAACAGACAGCAGTATGGCCAGGGCGACCACACCCTCCGGGAATGGATAATGGCTGCCATACGGACAGTCTGGCTGATGCAGGAGACGTGCCGGACACAGTAAGTGGATGGCAGACGTACGCCGAGCTGGTACAGGTCCTTCGGGAATTGGGGATGCAGCAGGCCATGTTTAATGTGAATTCCCGTGGTCCTGATGATGAGCGTTTCACAGCAGGGATGAGAGACTTGGTATTAAAAAATGTCCCCTCATCCTCATTTGGATCCCTCATGGCAGTTGTAGCACCCCATGTGAGTCGTCAGCTACACGACGACACAACAGTGATAGCCAGCTTGGGCGAAGTTGAGAACTGGCGCTCTCAAACTCAGGAGGGAATATGGGTAGTTGTTGAAAAGTCAAAAGGAATGCCAAGGAGGGAAAGGAATCTACTTGGCACCACAGAATTTATTAAAGTCACCCATAACCAAATGTGGACAGATTTAGTGAGAGCAGGTGTAGATAGCACTAAAATACACGCACAGCCCAATCTATATTTGTTGGATTTATGGCAGCAGCTGCAAGAAGACCAGAGGTTCACGCCCATGAGAAGGACTGCTGCTCAGAGGGAGCCTGGAAGCTCCAGGCCTCAGGCACATGTCCTGCGCCTGGAAGACACTTGCTGCCAACCCTATACTCGGGTGAGGCCTGATCGCTTTCAAATAGGGTGAGGGCCAAGGAACCCGTCCACAGGGGACGGGCGGGGACCGGAGGCCACATGTGGAGCTTGCCATCCACTGGTCCCCAACTAACATGCAAAGGGTTTTAGCTCTGGTAGACACAGGAGCAGAATGTACTCTGCTCTATGGAAATCCAGAAAGATTTCACAGGTCTACTTGTATTGATGGCTATGGAGGCCAGAGTGTCAAGGTGACAGCAGTGAGACTATCTCTGGGGATTGGGCCATTACCCCCCAAAAGAGTATAAAGTATATGTGTTGCCCGTCCTGGAGTACATCCTGGGGGTGGATGTACTATGTGGCTTATGGCGAGAGACCACAGCCGGAGAGTTTCACCTTAGAGTGCGTGTGGTAAAGGCAGTGGTGAGAGGACACGCTAAGCATCTGCCCACACAACTGCCAGTCCCTAGGCGAGTGACTAATACCAACCAATATCAGTTGCCCGGAGTCTACAAGGAAATTGGGCACAATATCAGAACTGGAGAAAGCGGGCATTGTGCGTACTGCCCACAGCCCCGACAATTCACTGGTGTGGCCAGTGAAGAAGCCGATGGCTCTTGGCGCATGACGGTAGATTATCATGAGTTAAATAAGCTAGTTCCCACTTTGCATGCTGCAGTGCCTTCGGCAGCAGATTTGGGGATCATCTGCTGGTGCCAATGAATGTCTTTTGCCACTAGGTTGGTACCTCGCCTGGACTAACTTGTGTTCTGTTGTATTTTGTTGTTATAGTGTGATGTGTACTATTTACTTTTATGGGACATGGCTGCGTTGTTTATGTTTGCTAAGAAACAAAATTGTCTATATGTAGATGGTCTGGCAGAAAACCCTGAGGGGGTGGATTGTAGGGTAAGGTAAAAAGTATCAGGCTTTTCTGCTCTCCCGCCATTAGGAGAGATGACGCATCTGTGCGGGCCTGAACGCAGGCCTGATGGCGGCACCTGGAGTAGGGTGGGGGTGCGGTGTCGAGGGTGGAGGAGGACAGTGGAGTGTGTGGAGGAGAGCGGCGACTACAAACAAGAGCGAGGAGCATGTGGCTGCTAGAACCGTTCATAAACACACCTGGAATGGGTTGGTTGCGTTACAGCGGGGTCCTGGGCTTCACTCTGGGATAGGTATCTGCAGAGCTCCCCTGTCAGTGGCACGCGGCGAGTTTCCCAGGCGAGTTTCTCCACGAGACAGAGACGGTAGTTACATTTAAAAAACAGGTTTATTGGGGAAAGGGAAAGGGGCAGGTTTTGCTGAGAGAGGCCTGCATGGTTGAAGGCGGGCAGCCTTGACAGGTCATAGGCGGGCAGGAAGCTGCTGCCCTGCAGAGGGAGAGAGTTGGTAAGAAGAGGAACCTACACAGTCCCAGGTGGGCAGAGGGAGTGCTGCCCCGAGCCAGTGCAGAGACTTTACAGACACAGTCCTCTTCTGTTTGGGGGGGTCACTCCTTGTGAGCCGTCAGTTGGTTGCTGATTTTGGATAACCACGCAGAATCCAAGAGGCACTGGAGATACCAGGATGGGGAGTGGAGATTCCAGGATGGGCCCAATCTCCAAATCTTTCCCCTCAGGCCTGTGCTCCACTCCCTAGAGCATCTGATCCTGCTTGGGTCTCATGCCTTGTGATAAGGCCCTGGTGCCTAAGGGTCACGACCTCTACCGCTGAGTTAATGGTCATGCTATTTCCCTCTATCCCTACCTCCTTGTGAGTCAGGTTCTGGTGTCAGGGTACCTCCTTTCCAATCTTTCTATTCTGTCTGCTATTAAGGTATTCCTATTTTGTGAGGAGGGGAAGCTGGGTCCCGAATGCTGGGAGAGTATGGAGTAAGTGGCTCCTATAGAAATCAGAGAATTAATATCTTACCTGTGACATCCAGGGTTACTCTAGGCTTAACCACAGAGACCATGTCATTGGGGACCTGGTGACGTCCTTGGGCCCTATCAATTGTCATCCAGCAGTTGTCAGTAGTCAGTCTACTACAGGGCAGGGAGAGGGGCACCCCAGAACCCCCAAAGCTGCTTGCTCGAAATAGTTTCTGCCATCTGCAGCATGGACACAAAACATTTAAGACTTTAATGGAAAGGAACTTTAACACAATTAGTAAACAATACAGAAAAGACAAAGAATCTGTTAGAGGTCAGGGAGAAGGGCAGCCCAGCCACCACAAACCTGCCTGCTCTAAATAGGTTCTGCCATCCGCCGCATCAACAGAAAACATATGAGACTTAAATGAAAAGGAACGTTAATACAATTAGTAAACAATGCAGGAAAGGTAAAGAATATAGTTTCTAAAACAAGCATCCAAAGTTACCTGTCCCCTTGTGGGGAAAAGTCCACCCAAACAGGATTGGCCTAGAGCAAGGCCTGAAAGCCTCTCCAAAGTCTAAAGCGCCTTCCAGTGGGGACCCACAGAAAAGGATCAGAAACAACCAGACAAGTGTGGGAGGAAAACAGCAAAATCAAAATCAAGACAAAAACCACCATTGTCACCTCCCCACCGGTCTCTTGCCCATGCTGTTGTCACCCAGTCCACGACCAAAAGGCAAGTGCAGTTTCTGCACGTGTCTCTCGGCTCCATGTGCCTCCTCCAGGTCTCCTTCTGGCTCCATCCTGCTTCTTTCCTTCTCAGTCTCCACTGCAGCTTCTTCTCTCCCTTCTCAGCTCCCTTCTCTCTCTTCCTTTGGGTTGGGCAGGGAACCTGGAACTTCCCCTTTACCTGGGGACCACCCTATTATCTTGGATATCTCATACAGAAACACATATTTTAACTGTCTTAATTTGTTTAGGTGAGATGTCATTAAATTTTAGTTTTCTTATAATAACAAGCAAAAAAATAAACCTGCAAGCTCAACAATATTTAGGAAAGTGATATTGTTTAACATTCTCATTCTTAAACTTAATAAGACCTTAGTTTTATATGAAATTTGGCCACCATTTAAATAGTGATAAAAGAAATAATTTAAGGGAGAGATACCAATTGTAGCTGTTAGTTTTTCTTAGGACAGGAATTTTAAATTAATTTCAGAGTTGCAAATTCTAACATCCCAAAAACCAAATTTCTTTCTTAGGCAAGTACTAGATAGATTGATGAAAACCAAGAAAAATAAGAGAGACTTAATATCATATACATTTCCTACATACCTGTGAGGAACACAGTGTTGCTAAGGAACTTGCCCATGAGGCTAGATTTTGCTAGGACAAGGGGAAAGAAAGAAGTCAATCTGGGATTTTTCTGGAAAAGAATTTTATCAAGAGATTTAGGACTAACCATCAAAATGCAAACTTATCTTTTTTGATGTAGACTAGGTCAATTACTCTTTTTTTTTTCCTGAATACTGTGTGCTTCCTTTTGAAAATAGAGACATTTCAACATAAAATATTGATACTCAACATGAAAACTGTAAGGCTTGAATGCTACAAATTCAACCATTAAGTTTTGATCTAGTTTTTGATTACCAAAATCTTAAATCCTGATCTCAAAATTGGGAATTTTTTATTAGACTTTATATAGTTGTCATTTATAACTAATACTCCTAAGGCATTAGATAGTGATACAAACAGATTTTTGATTTTTTTTTTAAAACTTTGGTCATGTGCATTAGTTTTAAAAAGTAGTTATTCTTTTTTTTAATAATAAATTTTATTTTTATATTCCCCAACAATTGCAACCCCCCCCATTCTGACCCCAATCCCTCCCCTCCCGCCACCCACCCCCAAAAAAGTGTCACTGGTTCAAAGTTTTTTGTTGATTTTGATTTTTACTTTCATATAGTTACTCATTTTCCTGGTCCCTTATTTAAGTTTTCTAGATTCCTGCTATGAGTGAGTCCATCCAGTAGTTTTGCTTTTCTTTCTGGCTTATTTCGCTGAGCATGATCCCTTCCAGCGCCATCCATGTTGCTGCAAACTGCATGTGTTTATCTTTTTTGAATGCTGAGTAATATTCCATGGTATATATGTACCACATCTTCTTGATCCAGTCATCTATTTTTGGGCATTTGGGCTGTTTCCAAAGCTTAGCTATTGTAAGTAGTGCTGCTATAAACGTAGGGGTGCAGGTGTTCTTTGGAATTGATGTTTCTGTGTCCTTTGGGTAAATACCTAGGAGTGGAATTGCTGGATCATATGGAAGCTCTATGTTTAGTAGGTCCAGAAATCTCCACACAGCTCTCCATAGTGGTTGGACCAGTTTGCACTCCCACCAACAGTGCAGAAGAGTTCCTTTTTCTCCACACCCTCGCCAATATTTGTTGTTGCTAGTTTTTTTAATATGTGCCATTCTCACTGGTGTAAGATGGTATCTCATGGTAGTTTTGATTTGCATTTCCCTGATTACAAGTGATGTTGAACATTTTTTCATATGTCTGTTGGCCATTTGCATTTCCTCTTCAGAGAAGTTTCTTTTTAGCTCTTCTGCCCAATTTTTGACTGGATTATTTTCTTTGTTGTTGTTGAGTCTCATCAGCTCTTTGCAGATTTTTGTGATCAGTTCTTTATCATTAGTGTTGTGTAAAAAAATGTTCTCCCGCAACATGGATGGCGCTGGAAGGGATCATGCTCAGCGAAATAAGCCAAAAAGAAAAAGAAAAATACCGGATGGTCTCACTCATAGCAGGAATCTAGAAAACTTAAATAAGGGACCAGGAAAATGAATAACTATAAGAAAGTGAAAATCAAAATCAACAAAAAACTATGAACCAGAGACACTTTTAGGGGGGCGGGGGCGGGAGGGGAGGGATTGGGGTCAGAATGGGGGGACTGCAATTGTATGGGGAATATAACAATAAAATTTATTATTAAAAAAAATAAATAAAAAACAAAATTAAAAAAAAAATAAAAATAAAAAAAAATGTTCTCCCAGTTGGTGGGGTTTCTCTTTGTTTTTGTTATTGTCTCTTTTGCTGTGCAGAAGCTCTTTAATTTGATGTAGTCCCAGCTGTTTATCTTTGCCTTCACTATCACTGCTTTGGGTGATGTGTTTGTAAAGATGTCTTTGATGTGCAAATCATGTAGTGTTTCGCCTATATTTCCTTCTATGTATTTTGTGGTTTCAGGTCTTATGTCTAGTTCTTTAATCCATTTTGAGTTGATTTTTGTGTATGGTGTGAGGTAGTGGTCAAGCTTCATTCTTTTGCATGTGGCAACCCAGTTTTCCCAGCACCATTTATTGAACAAACTTTCTTTGCTCCAATGCATAGTCTTTGCTCCTTTGTCAAAGATTAGTTGACATAAATCTGTGGGTTTATTTCTGGATTTTCTATTCGATTCCATTGGTCTGTGTGTCTGTTCTTCTTCCAATACCATGCAGTTTTGATGATTATGGCTTTGTAGTAGAGTTTGAAGTCTGGGAGTGTGATGCCTCCATTCCCTTCTTTTTTTTTTTCAGGAGAGCTTGGCTATTCGGAGTTTTTTGTAATTCCATATGAATTTCATCAATAATTGTTCTAGTTCTTTGAAGAATGACATTGAGATTTTGATTGGAATAGCATTGAATCTGTATATTGCTTTTGGTAGGATGGCCATTTAATAATGTTTATTCTACCAATCCATGAGCAGGGGATGTCTTTCCATTTATTTGTGTCTTCTTCTATTTCTTTTAATAGTGTTTTATAGTTTTCTTTGTATAGGTCCTTTACCTCTTCGGGCTCAGTGTCCAAGGCTTCCCCCAGGCGCTGAGCACGTGCTGCTGTCGCCCAGAATACAGGGCCCCCAAGGTCTACCTTGGCCAGCAGTACAACGGCCCCAAGGTGGACGTGTGGAGCCTGGGCATCATGCCCTACGAAATGGTGACCGGCACACTGCCCTTCAGGGGGCCCAGCCTCAGGGCAATCAGGGAGTGCGTCCTGGGTGGGAACGTCCACCAGACCACCTACTTCATGGTCCAGGGCGGGGACCTGCTGGCCAAAATGCTGGCATGGGACCCCTGGAAGTGCAGCACCCTGGAGAGCATCCAGCAGCACGCCTGGGTAGCAGAAACGAGCAGGGGACTCCTGCCCTTCAGCGAGCCGTCGCTCTGCCCCCAGGACCTGGCCATAACCAAAGGTATGGAGCGCCTGGGCTACCAGAGGCAGGAAATTCGGGAGGCCATTGACACTAACAAGTACCGCGAGGTCATGGCCACCTACCTGATCCTCCGCTCCAGGAAGCAGGCGGGGGAGGAGGACTATGAGGAGGAGGGCGAGGAGCGGCCCAGGCGCGTTACCTTCCAGGTGCCGAAGCGCGTCACCTTCCGGGATCCCGGTTACCCTGATTACAAGGACTCCCCACCCACACCCACCCCGCCGGCACCTGAGGTTTCGGGGAATACCCCAAGGCCGGGTATCCTGGGAAAGCACCCAGTGCAGAAGATTGGAAAGGATACCCACCCCACTCCCACAGCCTGAGGTTTTGGGGAATGCCCCAAGGCCAGGAATCCTGCGAAAGCAGGAAATCCAAAAGAGGGGAAAGGATGCCACCCCGGACAACAGGGTCAACTCCACCAGGTCCCTGAGCTGGAGGATGCGCAGCAGCACACCACTGCTGCAGGTCCAAGCCCCCTGCTAGAGGACACCCCAAAGGGCAGTCCCTCTGCGCTAGGCCCAGAGCTGGAGGATGCCTGGGGGGACACCAGCATCTCTGTGGCTAGACCCCAGCAGGAGGACCCTGGGGAGCACAGGAGCACCGCGGTGTCAGTCCTCCAGCTGGAGAACACTGGGGAGCACGGCAGCACCACTGAGACAGGCCCCCAGCTAGAGAGGGACCAGGAAAGCAGGGCCAACCGAATCAGTCCAGCTCCCCAGCCCTCCAGCACCACCCTAAGACGTCCCCCAATATGTGACTGGCCTTCCAGTGCAGTGGCCCCTTCAGCAATCATCAGGGCCAGAGATAGAGTATTAGAAATTATCCTAGAATTTTGTTGCTGCTGTGCAGCATTGGAACTGGAGAGCAACAAAGATTAAAAATAGCGCCATACCCGGCAGAAGACCCCCCACCCCCAAAGAACAAGCACTCAGTGGCCATGGTGAACAGGAGTACACCAGGGAAGGTTGAGGCTCTGGAGAGGCTCCGGGGCTGGGCCCAGTCAGAGGGGCCAAGAGCAGCATGAGACTCACAGGACTGCAGCACAGAAGTCTGGGCAGCACTGATGTCCCTGGAGCAGAGCAGGTGAAGGACCAGGCAGGCAACGAAACTGGTGAAGCATCTGGAGAGGAGCAGAGCGGGTGAGGGTTGGCGTGTGAAGGGGTTGGGGAGAGTTGAGCAGGTACAGGACCAGGAGAGGGGTGTGGGGCTGTGTGGGCAGAGCCTCCAGAGGTCCCAGGGCCACAGGCGAAGAACCCTAGGCCTCTCTCCCCAATCTTAGGTACTGCCCCCTTGGTGGGAGAGACCTGCTGCTCACCCCTGGGCACACAGATGGTGCAGAGGATGCAGGAGCTCTTGCAAAGGCTTGGGCCTGGGTGGTAAATCGTGCAGATTGCAAGGAGCACAAAGATAGGCTCTCTAGTTCCCCTTAAGAAAGACTCTGGGACCAGTATATTAGAATCCAAACGGGACTCTCCAAGGTGGGCAGAGGTTATTCACAGAGCAGCCCTAATCCACCATGACCTGCTCAGCTGGAAAATCCACACATCTTCCTGCTCCACGAAGCCTAGGCTATGATCAGTCTCAGTCCCGCAGTGAGCACACCTAGGTGTCCAGTGTCCCCTGGGCTGAAGCTGCAGCTCGTCATGGAGTACGTGCAGAAGGGATTTTGCAACTTGGGATTCTTACACATTGTCAGTCCAGTTGGAATTTCTCCTTTTAAAAATCCTCTCCAGAGGGCTACCCACCCTTCCTCCTCCCTGGATTCAAACCCTGCAGGGTGACCTTAGCCAAATTGGAAACATTAATATGCCCAACAGATGCAGGCTTTGGACACCATTCCCTGCCAATTAAATCACTGGGTACAGGAATGAAAAACTACAGGGGCTGTCTACCTTAAATTGGTGTTTTTTCATCATTGGTTAGATGGTGTTCAATTCCCTTCTAAAACTAAGGTTTTGCTAAGTCTGGTAAATGCAAGTGAGGTGATTATGTGTGTTTGAAAAAAGAAATGTATGGAAGAGGGATATTCTGAAGGGCCTTAAGATTATGTAAAGCCAGATGGGTAAAATGAAATGGCATTAGAATGAAAGCAAGCAAAAGAAAGTGTTGAAGGTCTGAGAGGGAGGTTTTGGTGAGAAATCTTGTGTACTCAGGTGTCTCCCCCTCCTCCAACACATTCCTGGGCTTGCTCATCTGACAAGCAAAGCCCCCTCTGACTGACCTTTTGTCAGCTGAAGCTGGGGCCAGGACATCCAAACTTGGACCAACTCTCCCTTACTGCCATGGATCCTTCCCATAGTAGGCCTGGTGATCATGATCATGCTTTTATTTGTTTCTACACCCCATTTTCTCTGCTTTATCCAGGAAAAGCTCTCTGAGATGAGCCTTCGCACTCCCAGACCCGGGAAAGCCATTCCTGTTATTGACAGATGAGCAACAGGGCGTTGCTCTAGGGGTTCTGGGCCAACCTACACCAGTCCAGCGAGCAGTTGCTTATTTCTCTAAACAAATGGATCCCACTGTAAGAGGATGGCAGCCCTGCCTGCGTGCACTTGCGACAGCTTCTCGTCTCGCTAGACCTAAGGCCTTAAAACCCACACTGGGCCAACCTGTAAATGTTAGTTCTCCACATTGGCTCCAGGACCTGCTCACTCATCAGGCTCTCTCCCCTCCATCACCCTCTTGTCTGTTAGATTTCTACTCTCTTTGTCAAAGACCCTCTCATCTCCCTCTCCCAATCCTCGACTCTCCATCCTGCCAGGCTTCACGGGTGTTCCACTCCCTAACGCAGGTAACACCCTCTTCTTACTACGGGGGACACCATCACCATTCGGACAGTGGACCTGCCTTTATCTCAAAGATTACTCCACAGGTCTCCTCCCTGGGCATCACCTGGGAACTACACATTCCCTCCCGACTGCAATCCTCTGATAAGGTAGAACGGGTAAATGGTCTGACCAGAGACCACCTAGCCAAACTCTCCACAGAGCCCACAAATCCTGGGTGGAGCTGCTCCCACTGGCTTTAGTGCACCTCCGAACCACTCCCCATGGCCCCTTGTTCCTGAGCCCCCTTGAACGGATGTATGGCAGACCTCTTCTTACTAACCATGAGCTCCGCGTCCAACCTACACTGTTGGCTGGATATTTTCCATACTTCTCTTTGCTCAGACAGCTGCTCCAAGAACACGCAGACCTTTGTCTGCCACAACCTGTGCCTCTGTCCCCTGATGCACCTGTCAACCTGCTGTGCCCTGGAGACCAGGTTCTTCTGAAAGCCATCTCTCCAAAACCACTTCCGCCAAAGTGGATGGGTCCACACACGATCATCCTGACTACACCAATGGCTGTCAAGGCATCAGCTGTCCAGGGTCAAAGTGGTCCCTGTGGACAAGCAGTATGTATACAAGCACATGGGCCCAACTCGGGTTTGCATCAATGCATCCCTGGTCCACATCCCACTCAGCCTATAGAGTAGAGGCCCTCTGATTCTCCTTCCTCTGTTTCTTTTTTTTTTTTTTCTTTAAAGATTTATTTATGCAAGCACTGGGTACAGTCAGAAACACAAGAGGGTGAGAGAACTCACCAGAGACAAAGCGAAGAGCAGAACAGGCAGACTTGACGAAGCACACTGCTGAGGGGAGCAGTGGGCGGCAGGAGAGGTCTGCCCGCCATGTGGGACCCTCGCCTTGAGGCCAGGGATTGAACCGGTGCTGTAGAGGCTGTGGGCAGCTTCACAACCCAGCGCTCAACCGTCAACCGCTGCACCACCGGGGAGGCCCCTCTCCTTCCTCTGTTTCTAATCCCATCTCTTCAAGCCACTTCCAGTTCTTCTGTCTATGCCCAGCAATTCCAGATCAGCACAGCCTCGGACCAGGTATTACCACTCACAGGGCTTCTTATCCTAATCTCCTCATTTTTTCTTTTTGCCCCATGCTTAGTCCATTTCATCCAACACCGGATCCAAGAATTTTCCCATACCACCTTTAACCAACTCTTTCTCCACCCATATCCTCGCGCTGCAAAGACTGTCTCATAACCAGGCCTGAGCGCCCACCCTGGTCTTTGCCCCTGTCCAGCAGGAAGTAGCCAAAGAGAGAACCATTGTCCCTTTTCAACAAAAGGCTGGTATGAAAGGTTGATGCAGGGGCCAGGAATGGGGAAGCCCACATACAAACAACAGGATGGCCCTGACACCAGTACCCCTGATTCCATCAAACCGAAACTGAAGCCATAAGCAGGAGAAAACAACTCGGCTCCACGAAAAAACAACTTAGTTCCCCCTAAGCCTGTTTCCCCGCCGCTACCAACCCAGTTTTCCTGCCTAACCTCTCCTCACCCTATGAAATGACATCTCCCCCCACAACGGGCACGATTTCAGGGACACCCATCTTGGGTATGACGCTTGCCTGGGGGCGCAATGAATTGTCCCTTCCTTTGAGGAAGTTTAGCTTGGCTCCCCTTTTCTTTACTGCGCCAAACTGTTACAGGGCAGCCCTGGTATAAAAAGGGTTGTCTGACTGTTTCCCGATTCTGGTGGAGTGTTTCGGATTCTGGTGGAGCTGCCCGGACAGGGCCGGTTCTGAGATGGGCAGAGTTGGGGGTCCTGGAGGGCGGCATCCTGGTGGTGAGATGCTCTGTGAGGAGTCAGAGAAGCAGGGCTCAGAGGACAGGAGACTCGGGGGAATGCCCTGGGTGTGAGGTTTCCAGCTTTTCTCCCCAGGACCCCTCTCTCCAGCCTCTGGATAACAAAACCTTGGGAAACAGGAAAGTAGATCATTTTTTCCTTTTACAACCTATTTAGTATTGAGGACTTAAAAAAAAAAAAACATAACATTTAATGAATACTGTTAAATTTACAGAAAAGTTGCAAAGATAGTACAGTTCTTATTAATCCCACACCATTTCCACTTTGTTAACATCTTACATGAATACAGTTGTCTTTTTTTTTTTTCACAGCTAATGAAGCAATGTTGACACAGTTACCAAACTCCGTGCTTAATTTCATCAGTTTTTCCTAATGCACATTTTATGTTCCATAATCCAAATTGCCTCACTCAGTTACAGCCAGTTCTCCTCGATGTGCCTCTTGCTGACTGTTTCTCTGACTTTGCTTGTTTTTATAACGTTGACATTGGTGAGGAGTGATATTTTGGAGAGGTGTTGGGTTCACAGTTGGGGTTCTTGGGTCACGTCTGAGAAAAGTTTCACCACCCTCCCCCACCCACTGAGTAGGCACTCTCCGACCAACGGAAAGGAGGGGAAAAAAAAAAAAAACTGCAAGAACGAACTACAGATCAAGTGGGACACTGAGTAGAGAGGAACTATTTCAGGCACCGCACCCCACAAATGGGAACTGTGGAGAACGGTGAAGAAATCACCACAGAGGTGATCGAGCGGCTCCGGGCGCCATCAGAGGAAGACAAGGATTCCACGGTGACCTACAAATAGCCTAAGGCCAGCCGAGAACCACTGGGAAAAAGCAAAGGTCAGCAAGGACAGGTCTCTCTGCCACCTCATGACCAGAACAAAATCACCAACTAACTGATTCCCTGTTGGAACTAAGTAAATACAGAGGGAGGGAACTGTAAGGGACAGTGCCCAGCAACACAGCATCAACACTCTGGTGGAGTGTTGTCTCCAGTGCTAGTCTCAGTCTGGTGAAGAGTTTCCGACACCCCTGAAGGAGCACTCCAAAGAGATGGAAGCCACCCTTAGGACAACTTGGATCCTTCTCCTTTGGGGACTTGCTGGCGCGGGGTTGCACAGAGAGGAGGGGGCAGAGCTTGCTGGCTTTCAGGGCTGCTTCAGAACCCAGGGGTTCTCTGAGCCCCTCTGGCTGCCCCCCAACAGTAAATGGACTGAACGGTGAAGAGGAGGAGGAAGAGGAGGACAAGGGTCCCCTGACAAAACTAAGCATCCCGGACGATCTAGAAAGCTGCGAGGCCATGGTGAGCTCGGCCCTGGGGCCCCTTCCCTGCCCCACCTTCCCCCTCCCACCAGCACACCCTTCTTCTTGGTTCCCCTCCCTTTGATTAAGCTTTCACCCACCTCTGCTGGGAGCCAGTGGGTAGACACCAACACCATCCTCGAATCTCAGGTGTGCCCACGGAGGCCCTGAGAGGTGTGCCTCCCAACCTCCTGCCGGGCCCACAGGGGCACCCTGCACCTCTGGCCCACAGGTGGCATTTTGTAACTTGGCCTTGGCCAGTGCTGAGGAAGAACAGGCGCGGCTGCACAGACAGCTAAATGAGCAAAAGCTGCTCTGGTGGCTCCTGGCTCAGCAGGTAGCCCCATGGGACCAGGAGACTGAGAAGATGGAGGCCCCAGCCCCCGGGGGGAAAGTGTGCCTGGGGAGACCCACCAGGCCCTTCAGGGAGCCATGGAGAAACTGCAGGTGAGTGTGTGTAAGGCAGGAAGGAATGGCCACAGGGCAGGTTTTCTGATCCAGCAGACCAGGTACAGGAGAAGTGAGTCCTGGAAGCCTCAGTGAATTTTGCAGACTTTATTGGGATTTACCAAATACATGGCAGGTAGAGGTGCTAGGGGGCCAGGAGGCTGACAGGCCTCCCAGCCCACAGCAAGTCTTCACTCTTTCTGGGCTCTCTGGCGTTCTCTGGTGGTCTCTGCTGCTCTGCTCTCTCGGTTCTGCTTCTGCTTCTCTGCTTCTGCTGGCGTCCCCGTGACGCCACCCTTAAAAGCCCATCTTAGCCCAGGTGAATCCCATCTACCTATGCCCACACCCTACTCCAGGTGCCCGCATCAGGCATGCATTCGGGACCACAGGGTTCCATCATCCATCCTATGGGCGGGAGAGCAGAAAAGCCTGATACTTTTACCTTACCCTACAATCCACCCCCTCAGGGTTTTCTGCCAGACAGTCTATACAAGTGATACACACGTTTCTCTTGACGAATAGGAACACTGCAGCCATGGCCCACAAAAGCAAATGAAATATATCATAATGAAATATAACAGAACACAAATAAGTCCAGGCAGGGCATCAACCTAGTGCAAAAGACAATTATTGGCACCAGTAGATGATCCACCACTTCCGCTGCCGAAGGCACTGCTCATGCGAGGGAGGGAACCACTCAGGCATCAGCTGTCACACGCCGGGAGCCATCAGGCCTCCCGGCCCCCTCCGGCTGCAGTCTCGGCCACAAGCCACACACCGCATCCACCCCCAGGATGCACTCACTCTTGGGTTGGCGATTCTGTACTCTTTGGGGGTAATCGCCCATCCCTCAGGGTTTTCTATCTGTGGTCGCTCCAACGCTCCAACATGCAGGCCCCTGCACTCAGGCCAACCCACTGCACAAGCACATGGGTCGGGGATCCGTGGATACAAGTCCACATGCGGCCTCTCTTGGGTCCCCTCTTTGGCTGTGGGCTCCACCACAAGCCACGTTCCCTACCCATCCCCCAAAGATGGGCTCCTCAGCTCCTCACCCTCACTCAACTATGAGCAGGGCATCACCCACAGGTGATTTTAAAAGACTCACTGGCCTTTAGCTTACGTAGTGCTTAACAGCCGCTCAGGGCTTCCCGAACTTAGCACAAGCTTTTGCCTTCTCAGTTGGCTTTTCTCCTCTGCTTAGCTGCTGGGCAGTACACCAGCTGCCTTTGGCCACCAAGGCCCACTGACACCCCCAGACTCCCATCTCTGGGGGTGGACAATCCCATCCTTCCTCAGGGTCCCCAAAACATATCAAACTTGCCAAGGTCCTCCCCCTTCTGGCGGGATTGTTAGTCCATTAGTCCAAGTTCATCGTCTTTTCCCTTTGTCCACACTGGGGAGCTCTGAGTCGTGGTCCTTTCTCCCCCGACGATTCTTGCTGCCTAGGCGGGGATTGTTGGCTGGTCCTCTCGGGCATCTCCTCCTCCAGGCGAGGTCTCATCCCGCAGGTCCCGCACCTTTCCCTTCCCCTGTCCCGCCATGACACGTCCAGCGCTGTCACAGGCAAACACTGTCTGCTGCTCCTCAGTCCCTTCCGGTCTTCGGAGGGCTCCATACCGGTCTACATGGATCATCTTGCTGACTTACACCAATTGTAAGAGAGGAAGGAATGGACACGGGGCAGATTTTCTGATCCAGCAGACTCGGTCCAGGAGAAGAGTGTCCTGGAAGCCTCAGTGGCTTTTGTAGGCTTTTATTGGGATTTACTGGATACATGGAAGGTAGGGGTGCTAGGGGGTCAGGAGGCTGGCAGGCCTCCCAGCCCCCAGCAAGTCTTCACTCTTTCTGGGCTCTCTGGCGTTCTCTGGTGGTCTCTGCTGCTCTGCTCTCTCGGTTCTGCTTATGTTTCTCTGCTTTTGCTGTGAATGCCACCCTTAAAAGCCCGGTCTTAGCCCAGGTGAATGCCATCTACATATGCCCACACCCTACTCCAGGTGCCTGCATCAGGCTTGCATTCAGACCACAGGGTTCCCTCATCTATCCTAAAGGCGGGAGGGCAGAAAAGCCTGATAGTTTTATCTTTCCCTACAGTGTGGTTTTCCAGAGGGCTGGGCGGGCTGGGTGCTGGGCAGGCCGGCACTGCTGAGCCCCTGAGCCCGCTGTCTGGCCGAGGGCCGATTTACCGAGCTCATGCAGGAAAAAGTGGGCTTACAGGACTGGATGGAGGAGCTGGAGCATCGATGTATCCAGATGTCTGGAGAGACTGACACCATCGGTGAGCAGGGAGGCTTGTGCCCTGCAGCTGGGGTGCTATGCAGAGGCTGGGGAGACCCCAGCAGCTGAGCTGTCTGTGCGCCCTCCCCCTAGGAGAATACATCGCTCTCTACCAGAACCAGAGAGCAGTGATGAGGGAGGAGCACCAAGAGAAGGAGGAGTCCATAAGGCAGCTGGCCCAGGACAAAGAGGAGATGAAGGTAGTCAGAGCTCTGGCTTCATGGTGGTGCGGCTGGGGGCGGGGCAGGCTTCTGAGCATCTCTGCTTCCAGGTGAAGCTGTTAGAGCTGCAAGAGTTGGTTTTGCGGCTGGTGGAGGCACGCAACGAATGGCGGGCAAAGCCCTGAGCACCCGCCCAGAACCCTGCTGCTGAGCCCACTAGCGCATGCCTAGTCCCCAAGAAGCTTGGCACCGCCAACGTCCAAGGTGAGGAAAGCCCCTAACGGGGGGCTGGTCAGGAAGAGCACACTCCGCCAGGCACACAGCATCCTGTCTCTGTCTCTCTGTAGGGTAAAGAAAATATCAGGCTTTTCTGCCCTTCCGCCATCAGGATAGATGATGGATCCTTGTCCTGAATGCATGCCTGATGGCGGGCACCTGGAGTAGGGTGTGGGCATAGGTAGATGGGATTCAGCTGAGCTAAGACTGTGCTTTTAAGGGCGGTGTGACGGGGACGCCAGCAGCAGCAGTAGAAGCCGAAGCTGAAGCCGGTAGAGAAGCCAAGATCACCAGAGAGCCCAGATAAAGTGAAGATTTGCTGGGGGCCGGAGGCCTGCCAGCCTCCCAACCCCCCAGCCAGCACCCCTGCCTGCCATATGCCTGGTGAACCCCAATAACAAACCTGCAATACCACTGAGGACTCTGACTCCTCCTTTACCCGGTCTGCATGGGATCAGAAAACCTGCGCTGTGCCCTGCTCCTGCCCTTACTCTCTCTAAAGAACCAAGTAAGGTGAGCCTTGTCCACGATGTGCAGCCGACCCAGGGTGAGGCCCAGCTGGGCCTGACTCCCCTCGAGAACGCCTCTGCGCAGCAGGTCGTTCAGCTGCTTCAAGCAATGCAGAACTCCCAGGAAGGCGTCACCATTGGAAACAGCCCATGCCTTCCCTTCTTCTACCAGGCTGACGACAACGAGGTGAAGATAATGGTGGTCTAGGCCACCGGCATGGGGCCGGAGGCTCTGCCCCCACGAGGCCCTCACCAACCATCCCTGTTCCCCAGGCTTTCCCCCCCCCATCCTTTGGCTCTCCTTCCCAGTCGTCCTTTCATCCCTCGGCTTAAAAAAGGGGTCCAACAACTCCCCTATCTAATAGGGTGAAATAGGTGCAGACCCTAGCCTCTGAGGTTAGGGCTGTGTCTTCATTTAACTCTGGACTAATCATACTTCCAGAGGCAAGGAGCTAGAAATATCCAGCTAGTTATTTAGGGGGCTCCGTTCTACAATATAGGGGCTCCTTGAATGACCAATTGAATCCTTACCAGTCCTTCTTGCAGAGGGCCTAGGTTATATTAGGCAATTTTGGGCCACGTGCCCCCCACCTCACCCCAACCATGTCGAGCGGGGCAGCACTTTGAAAGCCCAGCACGGGGGCTAAGTGCAGACAGAGATACCAGCTGGGGCAGGTGGGCACCAACACCTGTCTAGAGTGTAGCCACAGAGATAGCAGTGGTTTATTTGAGACCACCCAGATCCACAAAGGGGTGGCCTCCCCTGCTCCCTTTTGAAATTTCCCCATGGGCCTTTGCACCCAATTTTGTTTTTGTTTTTCTTTGTTTTGTTTTGTTTTTAATTTTTTGTTGGACCCAATAATTGTTTTGATTTTTCTTTATTTTTTTTATTTTTACTTTTTGTTGCACCCAATTATTCTGGAGGTGATCCCTATCTGCAAAGGGGAGGCCTCTCCTACTACCTAGCAAAAGTCCCCATGGGACTGTGTGCCCTATTATTTTGTGGGAACCCACCTGTTAAGGGGGGGCTCTGCTCACTACACATGTCTTGCAGCTTGAGGTTAACCTGTCCCACTCACAAAAGGCCCGCGGGCATGAGGCCACCCCAATCTGCAAAGGGGTGGCCTCCCCCATCACCCCTCAAGTCCTGCGGGCATGAGGCTACCCCAATCCACAAAGGGGTGGCTTCTGCTGTCCTCCTCACAAAAGTCCCACGGGCATGAGGCCACCCCAATGTGCAAAGGGGTGGCCTACTCCTTCCCGCCTCACAAAAGTCCCATGGGCATGAGGCCACCCAATCTGCAGAGGAGTGGCCTCTCCCGTCCCGCCCCTCACAAAAGATCTACAGGCCTGAAGCCACCCCAGTGCACAAAGGGGTGGTCTCCCCCTTGCCCCCTCACAAAAGTATGAGGCCACCCCAATCCACAAAGGGGAGAACTCCCCCATCCCCCTCCTCACATAAGTCCTGCAGGCATGAGGCCACCCCAATCCGCAAAGGGGTGGCCTCCCCCGTCGCTCCTCTCGAATGCCCCACAGGTATGAGGCCACCGCAGTCCACAAGGGGGTGGCCTCCACTTGCTGTCTTTGCAAAAGTCCCGTGGGCCTCTGAACCTGATTATCTTGGGACCACCCCGGATTTGCAGAGAGGTGGCCTTCACTGCTTCTTTTACAGAAAGTACCCATAGAGGGGATGCATGGCTTACTGAGGCAATTTGGGGGTACACACTCCCCCAACCCTGTGGAAAACTGGGCTTGACCAGAAGCCGGGCCGGGGTGGCTGGTGGAGGCCAGGCGGAAGGCGCGCGGGCGCCCCGCGGTGTACATACTGTGCTGGGACATGTGTACATGGGGCTGAGACGGCCCCTGTATCACAGCGGAGGCTGGGGTGGCCCCTGGGAGAGGAGGTTTCTATGAATCAGTTGACATCGAGGAAACTTATTTATAGATCGCCCAGGACAGAGGAAGGAGGCAAGGCCAGGGAGTGGTTCCTGGTGTTTCACTTTTGTTTCTGAATAAACCGAACTCACCACGTGGTGGGGCCCTGGGTTCTGGGCTCAGGCGCTGCGCTGGGTGTGGGTCCTGCCAGCAGAGGGCAGGCTTCGGGGTGCAAGGTGCGCATTGGCGCTGCCTGTCAGGGCATCTAATCCCCCTCAGCTCTCTGACCTGTAGGGCCTGTGGGCTGCTTGCTGCCCCGGGAGGGCCAGAGTACTGGCTTCCAGCCTAGGCATTTCTCCTCTCACCCTGTTCTTCTGGGGCTCCCACCCAGGCCCCATGAGTCCTCCAGGCTGGCACTCTACCCCTGATGGCCACAGCAGGGTTCAGATGAAGACCAGCTAAGTGCAGGTGCTTTCCCGAGCAGCCTGGGAAAAACTGGTGCCTCCCAGGCACCCCTGCGCCCCCATGCTTAAACCTTCCCTTCCCCCTGAACGCCACAGAACACAACCAGCACACAACACGTTGCTCCCCATTGTTCAGAAATGGGTTTCATTCTCAGCCAAGAGACAGCAGGACTGGTCGCGGCCAGAAGCACAAAGCTGCCGGAGCAGCACCCCCATGCTCGGGGAAGGGGCAGGAAGGTGGCTGGGGGGGCTGACTGTGCACAGGCAGGGAATGGCAGGGAGGCTCGTCGGAGGCGGCACGTGTTGGCGGGGGTGGCTGGGGTGACAGTGTTTGCTTGTAGTTGGGCCACAAGACTCAGAAGGACAGCACAGCCAGCGGTTCCCAGCACCAGAGATGCGCGCTTGCACGTGTGTGTGTGCCCGTGTATTTATAGACATGCATAGAGCAGGGCAGGAGCAATACCACCGAGGAGGCACAAGAGTCACCGAGGTCACGCCTGGGGTGTCAGCTCACCACCACAACAGACTAAAGTCACAGATGAAGGGGGAGGCTTGGGGGCTGGGGGCCAAGTCACAGAACAGTCACCCAGGCAGGCCTGGGAAGAGAGGTGTCCCAGGAAGAGGAGGGGTCTGGTTAGAGGCCGAAGGGGGCCCTGGGTCTCTCAGGTTGGATGGACTTGCCTGACCCGATCAGCTGGCAGCTGGAGAGAAGCAGAGAGAAAACGGGGGAGGGCAGAGAAGGGGGAGAGCTGGGAAGGCAGGTGCAGCCTGGGCTGCAGCGCTGGGGGGGAGGTGGGGAGGGAAGACGAAGCAGGGGAGGGTGTGGGCAGGGGTTCTGGATGAGAGGGGAGGGGGACAGGGAGGGGGGATGCAGGAGCAGGAGCTGGAGCCTCTCCCTGCTCACTCGCCGGCCTCTCACACACACGAGACAGTGCACCCGTGGGCCAGACATGTGATCGGCCCCCTCCGGCTCCCTCCTCTCTGCTCCCCTGTCTTTCAACCCACCAGCCCAGGGTCACCCTTAGTGTCAGGAGTAGGCGGCCTCGGGCCCCACGTGACTCCACCATTTCTGATGGAGAAAGACAGGGGAATACCACTGTTTGCCCCTGGAGGGCAGAGCTGAGAGGATGGCTGGAGGGAGCACCAGGGGCTCCCTGGGGTGGGCAGAAAGCACAGTAGTTCCCCATATGGACCCTGGGGAGGCAGGGAGGGCAGGAGGCCAGATGCTAGTGGCCACAGGCTTATAAGTCTAAGAGGGGAGCCTCAGCAGGCTGGGGGACCACAGGTCGTGTAGGTGAGGCTGGGCCCTTCCTGGTGTGGAAAAGCAGAAGAGCAAGCATCCGTGTAGGGGTGCGGGGGCAGCCAGGTCTGTGGGGCGAGTTTTACTGACCAGCTTGGGTAGAACTCAGAGAAGCCGACTTGCCCAGGTCAGCCGACACTGAGGTCCCCTGGCTGAAAAAGGAGAGGTGACACTATGGAACAACAGGCCCAGGTCCACGGGCCTGCAGGCAGGCTTCGGTGCTTCACCTGGGGCACAGGGACGGCCGTGGCCCTGTGCTGGCGGGAACAGCAACAGCAGGCACGGAGGGCAAGGCGCTCTGTGGCCTGCCTGGTTGCAAGGTGGCTGCGGGCCGAGGGTGTGGCTTGGACCCTCAGGCTTTCCAAAGCCATCAGACAACCTGAGCCTTCCTGAAGGGACTCAGTTGCCACAATAAGGAGGAGGGGTCAGACCTCCTCTGCCCTGTGGTGGATCCGGTTCCAAAGCTCCCAAGGTGGCTGCCCTGCCCCAGCAGCACACTCATATAGGGGGATGGGGGCTGCACCCCCAGCATGAAATTCGAAGGCTCCCTGACAGCCTGCTCCCTGACAGCGGCTGAGAGCAGGTCTTGGAGCCGATGTGGAGAACTAACCTTTACAGGTTGGCCCAGTGTGGGTTTTAAGGCCTGTCTAGCAAGACGAGAAGCTGCCGCAAGTGCGCGCAGGCAGGGCTTCCATCCTCTTACTGTGGGATCCATTTGTTTAGAGAAATAAGCAACTGGTCACTGGACTGGCCCAGGTTGGCCCAGAACCCCTAGAGCAAAGCCCTAGTGTCAAAGACCCTCTCATCTCCCTCTCCCAATCCTCGACTCTCCATCCTGCTAGGCCTCACAGGTGTTCCACTCCCTAACGCAGATAACACCCTCTTCTTACTATGGTGGACACCATCACCAGTCGGACAATGGACCTGCCTTTATCTCAAAGATTACTCCACAGGTCTCCTCCCTGGGCGTCACCTGGGAACTACACATTCCCTCCCGACCGCAATCCTCTGGTAAGGGAGAACGGGTAAATGGTCTGACCAGAGACCACCTAACCACTGAGCTGCGCAAATCCTGGGTGGAGCTGCTCCCACTGGCTTTAATGCACCTCTGAGCCACTCCCTGTGGCCCTTTGTTCCTGAGCCCCCTTGAACGGATGTGTGGCAGACCTCCTCTTACTAACTATGAGTTCCCGTCCAACCTAAACTGTTGGCTGGATATTTCTCATACTTCTCTGCTCAGACAGCTACTCCAAGAACACACAGACCGTTGTCTGCCACAACCTGTGCCTCTGTCCCCTGATGCACCTGTCAACCTGCTGTGCCCTGGAGACCAGGTTCTTCTGAAAGCCATCTCTCCAAAACCACTTCCGCCAAAGTGGATGGGTCCACACACGATCATCCTGACTACACCAATGGCTGTCAAGGTCTTGGGCAACACGTCCTGGCATCAGCTTTGCAGGGTCAAACTGGTCCCTGTGGACAAGCAGTATGTATGCAAGCACATGGGCCCAACTCAGGCACGCATCACTGCGCCCCTGGTCCAGGTTCCACTCAGCCTACAGAGCAGAGGCCCTCTGACTCTCCCTGCTCTGTTTCTAATCCCATGACTTCAAGCCACTTCCTGTTCTTGTGTCTATACCTGGAGATTCCAGACCAGCACAGATCAGGGCCTCTGATCCTGATCTTGTTTTTTTTTTTTGCCCCATGCTTACTGTATTTCATCCAACGCTGGATCCAAGACCCGCGCCGTAGCACCTTTAACCAACTCCTCCACCCATATCCTCGCGTCCCTGCAAAGACCTTCTCATAACCAGGCCTGAGCCCCCACCCCGGTCTTCGCCCCCGTCCAGCAGGAAGTAGCCAAAGAAAGAACCGTCGCCCCTTTTCCTATCAACAAAAGGCTGGTATGAAAGGTCGATGCAGGGGCCAGGAATGGGGAAACCCACATACAAACAACAAGATGGCCCTGACACCAGTACCCCTGATTCCATCAAACCGAAACTGAAGCCATAAGCAGGGGAAAACAACTCGGCTCCACGAAAAAACAACTTTGTTCCACCTAAACCTGTTCCCCCCTACCAACCCAGTTTTCCTGCCTAACCTCTCCTCACCCTATGAAATGACATCTCCCCCCCCAACGGGCGTGACTTCAGGGACAACCCACCTTGGGTCAGCAGAGCTCGCCCGGGGACGCAATGAATTTTCCCTTCCTTTGAGAAAGTTTAGCCTGGCTCCCCTTTTCTTTGCCACGCCAAACCTTTCATCTTGGTGCCCGAAACCCAGAAGGCTGTGTCCCCTGGCGCTGGGGCCGCCTTCCCGTCCCTGGGACTCTCCTCTCCATGGCAGACGCCTCACATCCACCACCGGCCTTGATCCTTGGGGTGAGTCACTGCCTGACCCTCCTTCCTAGGAGGCCCTCACCCCTGGTTATCCGGCTCCTCTCCTCACCCCCATCCAGGTCGACTGTTCCATAAACCACGGGCCTATGCCAGTCGACCCCCATTGCTCCTGGTTCTGGATTTGGGGACGCCCGTGCAGCCCAGGTGTCCCAGTCCAGGTGACAACCTAGCAGTGGAGACGTCCCCCTCGCTCGCTTGCCCCCATTCCAAAGGCCAGGACCAGGTCGTGGTAGGCCGCGATTCGGGGCCTGTGCCCCCATAGGTTAGATGAGGAGGTGAGACGCTGCGGTCCTGAGTCTGTACCCCCATTCGTTGGGGAGAGGAGCCCACTTACCCATGGGGTTCACAGATTCCAAGCCGAGCCCGGCCACCCCTCTGGGACGCTTCTCTCAAACCTCGATCCTCTGGGACTCGGGCCAGATCTGTGCTTCAGCGTCTCGTCTTCTCCTGCAACACTGCCCGGCCTCAGTGCCCATTGGAGAATGGCTCTCACTGGCCGGGACATGGCGCTTTCCATTTCACGGTCCTTACAGACCTAAACAGTCTCTGTCACCGCAATGGAACATGGTCAGATCCCTCATGTCCAGGCTTGCTTTCTCGTGTGCTCCCGTCCCTCCCTCCTGCAAACCGGTCGTACTTTCCAAGTCTCCAGACTCTTCTCACTCCTCGCCCTCTCCAGACCCCTCTTCTGCATTCTCTGATCCTCTAGATGTTCAGTCTTCACCTCCTTCAGCTCCCTAGTCCAGCCCCCGCTTCCACCTCCCAGCCAGCACACCTGCTCTCACAATCGTCCTCTTTGTCCCCTTAGGGAGGTTGCGGGGACTGAAGGAGCAGGTGGAGTCCAGGATCCTTTCCCTCTGTCTGATCTCTCCCAGATGGAAAAGTGTCTCGGCTCTTTCACTAAGGACCCCACTACCTACACCAAAGAATTTCGTTATCTTACCCAAGGTTACACCTAAGGTTACACCTATAACCTTCGGTGTCATGACTACACGTTATCCTCTCTTCCACCCTGACCTCTAATCACAGAGAACGTGTTTTTCAGTCTGCTCGAGGCCACACAGATCAGGCCACTTCACTGATACCACCATGCCCCAGGCCCTGAAGCAGGTCCCCGCCAGGAGCCTGGCCGGGAATCCCAGACTGACGCTGACGCGGGTCGCGGGGGCAGGGCTCGCTGAGAAGCTTCATCCCCTGCCTCTTAGCTGGGCTCCAAGTAGCAGCCGGTCTCCAAGGCGGTTAATTTTGACAAGCTGCAAGAGATCACCCAGTTCCACCCCGTACAGAGGAGTATGGTGACTACAAACAATGGCAAAGAGCATATGGCTGCTAGAACCTTTCATAAACCTATCCGGGATGCGTTGGTTGTGTTACAACTGGCGTAGACAGAAGGACAGTTCAAAGCAGGACGGCTCTACGCAGACGAAACCCTTTGGAACCTCTGGAGGGATTGCCGGGTGGCTGGCTAAGAGCAGGTGGTGCTCGGTGGCCAACCTCCTCGCCCTGTGGGCACCTCCCCAGGAATGGCCAGAGGTAGATGGATCGGCGGGGAAGTTGGAACAGGCCCTGTACGAAATAGAAGAAACCCTGAATGCATGCAGTGCCCGCGAGGCGGCAGGAGCCGTGGGATGAGTGTTTCTCACAGCTCTGCTTGAGTCCAGGCAGAAAGAGCAATCTAGAGTCCAGCGAGTATGAGATGAGATGCGGAAAGAGATGCAGAAACTGCAACAACATTTGAGGATTCTGGAGGAAGAAGTTCAGAGAAACCAACCCACCATTCCGGAGATGCCAGACTCAGAAAGGAAGGAGAGGGAGGCTGGTCCTTTGCCCCAATCTCAGCCGTTAACGGCAAACCAACCTGCAATGCTGGAGATGCCAGATTCCTATGAAGAGGAGGAGGAGGCTGGTCCCATGCTCTGGGTCCACCCGGTGGTGACTCTGAAAATGAAGCAGCAGCGTTCTATGGCCCCAAGGGGTCAGGCTGCTGGACCACCACAAATGACAGAATTTACTACCTATCGACCATACACCCAGGCAGAATTGGTGGACCTGGGCAAACATTTCCACCAGAAACCAGGGGAAACCCTTGGCAGCCTGGCTGCTACGTTTAGGGGACTGGGGGTGGATGGGATTATTTGCACAGCACAAGAGATGGACATACTTGACTGACTTTACACCCATCCTTGCAACAGAGGCTGCAGAACAGCCGATGGTGTTGCCAGGGCAACCACACCCTCCTGGAATGGATAATGGCTGCCATACGGACAGTATGGGCTGATGCGGGAGATGTGCCGGACACAGTAAGCGGATGACAGACGTACGCCGAGCTGGTACAGGTCCTTCGGGAATTGGGGATGGGGCAGGCCATGTTTAATGTGAATACCTGTGGTCCTGATGACGAATGTCTCACAGCAGGGATGAGACTTGGTATTAAAGAATGCCCCCTCATCCTCATTTGGATCCCTCCTGGCAGTTCTAGCACCCTATGTGGGACCTCAGATACACAACGTCACAAGAATGATAGCCCGCTTGGGCGAAGTAGAGAGCCGGCACTCTCAAACTCAGAAGGGAAAACGGGTAGTTGTTGAAAAGTCAAAAGGAATGCCAAGGAGGGAAAGGAAACCTCTTGGCATCAAAGAACCTATTAAAGTCACCCGTAACCAAATGTGGACAGATTTAGTGAGAGCAGGTGCAGATAGCACTAAAATACACGCACAGCCCAATGCATATTTGTTGGAATTATGGCAGCAGCTGCAAGAAGACCAGAGGGTCACGCCCATGAGAAGGACTGCTGGTCAAGTGGAGCCTGGAAGCTCCAGGCCCCAGGAGTACACCCTGCGACTGGAAGACCATTTGCTGCCAACCTCATCCTCGGGTAATGGCCTGATCACCTTCAGTAGGTTGAGGGCCAAGGAACCCGTCCACAGGGGACGGGCTGGGACTGGAGGCCACATGTGGAGCTTGCCATCCACTGGTCCCCAACTAACGTGCAAAGCGTTTTAGCTCTGGTAGACACAGGAGCAGAATGTACTGTGCTCTGTGGAAATCCAGGAAGATATCACGGGTCTACTTGTTGTATTGATGGCTATGGAGGCCAGAGTGGGAAGGGCAAGAACAAAGTGTGGAGGAGCACATTGGTGGATTATGGGGAATTGGGTGTGGTGGGTGTGGTGTATTAAAAACACCTGAAGGGGCTCATCTTACACTTCCAACAATGCTGTAAACCAACATTACTTTACTTTATATATATATATCTTCTGGGTTCTCTGGCTGCAAAGGGCATCTGCATGTGCCTGTGCTCATATCAGCATAACGTGAGGAGGTGGGGAGACTGGCCCAGCCCTGTCACCAGGCCCCTCCCCACACTGACCTGTGTCTCTCCCTGATGACTTTCCTGCTCCAGCAGAGTTGGGGCTGACTCCACCCCTGCCTGTACTTTGTGTTTTCCTGAGAACAATGTCTACTTCCCTGTTGAGAATAACCATCCACATATGAAATTATTTTTTTACCTTATCACATGGGGTTGATGGGTTAATTAGAAAGATTTGAGAGGAAATAAAGAGTCCTGAGGACCAGCCACAACTGCAGGTTTGCTGTGCTGAGTCTGTGCAGGTGGGGGCGGGAGAGGCTGTGAGAAGCCGAGAAGGATGGGGCCTGTGTCCAGTTGGTGCTCAGTGTGTCATGGGCTTCGATGTGGTCACTCCTCAGGGGTCATCTCTCTGCTCCTTTGTCCTTGTCCTTCAGGAGCACCTGTCCCAGCGGGGCCTGTGACCACAGAGACTCAGACATCACCTGGGCCTGTCCTGTCTCCAGAAATGTGGGTGGAGGTTGCATGAGGCCTAGTCAGCCTAGGCTCAGTTCAGAGTTCATTCCCTAGTCCTCGTACTCTGTATTTATGATTTTACTTCCTGGGTTTTATTGCTTTATGCCTGTTCTTTTTCATGTTTATAGACCAGGGGTTATGTCCTCTGGGCATCCCTGTCTCTGACAGCAGCAGGAGCATCTGTCATTGTCCCCATATGGCTCAGGGCGGCCCCTGCTCACAGGAGTATCTGGTGTTAGAAATTAATGTCCAGACTCAAATAGTTTTGGGACTTTTTTTTTTAAGACTTATTTATTTATGAATACAATTACTGGGGTATAAGCCCGTGGTGGGGGTGGGGAGGGTGAGAGGATTCACCAGAAAGAGTGGGGAGCAGAACAGGAGCATCTACTGAAATACACTGCTGAGGGGATAGTGGGCGAGACAGGAGAGCTCTGCTGCGCCATGTGGTTTGCTCCCTGGCCGGCTGGGGATTGAACTTGTGCTGCAGTGGCTGGCAATAGCTTGATAGCACTGTCTTTAACCCCTGTGCCACCAAGGAGGCCCCGTTTTGGGACTCTTTTTGAAAAGATTTCCATCTTTTTTCCCACCATGTTAAATGACCCAATTTGGGTATTAGTAGAGAGGATGATCAGATAATTCCTCTTCTTAGATCAGTCCCTGTTGGGTTTCTGTCTTCTGTGCAGCTGCCCCCTCTCCCCACCCTCAGGTCTGATATCCCAGATCTAAACTATGTTCACTGCTGGTTAACAATAAGATCCATAAACCTAGGATCTTCTTTTTTTTTATAGGCTTTTTTAAAAGATTTATTTATTTATGCATACAAGAACTGGGGTGTAGGACAGAAGTGGGGGGAGCAGTGAGAGGATTCACCAGAGACAGAGTGGGGAACAGAACAGGCAGACTGACTGACATACACTGCCGAGGGGAGAAGCAGGCGAGACAGTGGCTGTCGATAGCTTGATAGTGCTGTGTCTTTAACCCCTGTGCCACCAGGGAGGCCCAGGATCTTCTTTTCTAAAGGGAGAAATATTCTTGTGTGTTGTGGTGTGCAGGTTTGGGGGTGTGGAGAAAAAGATGGGGGTTGGGGGAAGGAGCAGAATTTGTGATAAAAACAGAGGGGACACTGACGTCTCTGAGAGTGGAGGTGTGTGTAGAATGTGGTCTGAGGCTATCTTAGTAAAGACACTGTCTCTACAATGGGGAGGTGCTTTACCCTGATCCCTGATCATTCATAAATTAATTGTTGCATCAGATGTGTGACAGGCTGTTTTTGCACCTAGGAAACCTCAATGAACTAAATAAAGCCCAACTTGCTGGCCTGTGGAGCGTGTGTCCTGGTGGGAAGGGGAGACTGGAGACTGTGACAGTAAATAAGGGGCATGTCTGGTTAGAAATGGGTAAGGATGTGGGGAGGTGACCCAGAGTCAGGGTGCAGGGACAGGGAGGATGGCACAGTGTGGGAGGTCTGTGTTCTCCACGTGTCCCCAGATCTGCCAGTAGGAGCCCCTGCAGGTGCTCCAGGTCCTAATCATCTCCCATTTCCAGCCACAGCCCAGATCCTGATGGTGCAGGATGTCCTCACAGAAGCAGCCTGGGTGCTGAGAGGGTCTATGGGCACCCGAACTCCCAAGTGAAAACGGGCGTGTGTGCATGTTGTGCAGGGAAAGGGGCTGCAGTGGCAGGAAGGCACAGAGCAGGATCTCTAAGACCCTGTGCAGATGGGTAAAGGAGAGTCCTGGAGCCCTTGGTAACTTTCTCAGGCTTTTATTGGGATTTACCAGGTGCACGGCAGGCAGGTGTGGTGGGGGGCAGGGAGCTGGCAGGCCTCCCAGCCCCTGGTGAATCTTCACTTTTCCTGGACTTTCTGGCGTTCTCTCGTGGCCTCGTTCTCTCTCTTCTGCTTCCCTTTCTTTCTTCTGCTCTTGTGCTTCTACTCGTTCTCATTTCCTTTCTATTCTTTTCTCCTTTGCTGTTATGCTGGTGTCCCTGTGACACCACCCTTATAAACCAGTCTCAGCCCAGGTGTACCTACGTGTACCCACCCCCCACTCCAAGGGCCCGCCATCAGGCATGCAATTCAGGACCGCAGGGTCCATCATCAATCCTAGTGGTTGGAGGGCAGAAAAGCCTGATAATCACTTTCCCTACAGGGGCCTTTCCTGCTCGTAGATCCAAGAATAGGTGAACATCTTGAGCGAGGGACAAGGCCTAAGGCAGGCCCAGGCTGGGCGAAGGAAGCCACCAGGTGAGTCACTTAGAACCAGCCCCGTCTGAGAGAGACCCCACAGCTGTCCCTGGAGCTTAGCCCTTGGACTCACAGCAGAGTTGCAGATACTGCTCTGGTGCTCTTCTAGCTATTCATCAAGTCCTTTCCACCAAAAAGGGTCCTGGGAACCCCCTGCACACATGCTCCGGGGCTCTGCACACATGCACACATGCTTGGGGGCTCACTCCCCATATTCATCCCCAGGAGGGAAGATGTGACAAAGGAGGCAGCAGAGGCCCCTGAGGAGACACTCGGGAACTCTCCTTGGCCGCGCTGTGAGGGCAGGGCCTGCATGGACACCACCGCCTTCCTCTGACATGTTCCCTCGAGTTCCTTAAGATACAGCAGAAAATGATACAAATCTAAATTCTAGAAAATAATTCCCAAAAATGTAGCTGCATTGCTGTTATCAAATCGTAAACAATACCAATTATCACACCAAAGAAGTAGATGTGACTTCTCATCCCACAGGGTCTTCTGTGAGCCAGAATCTAATAATTAGGTAATGTGCAAAAAAATTCCCATTGGAAATGACACGTATGTTTGAGGGCCACACTGATACCCCCCAAAGACTGCAATATCTAAAGAAATGGAAAAAAGAGAAGTTTTGCAGGAAGAAAGCTGGGAAACTGCCTTAGCCAGGTGTTGAAGGTTAACACCATCAGTGATGAGTCAGATGGACACGATGTGCCCTTTTTGTGTTGAGTGGAGAATGACGCTGCATCCCTGTGGTCTACGTCCCCAAACCAACAGTCTCACTAAGAAAGAAAGAAAAAAAAAAACCTAAATTAAGGGACAATGTTCCTGAGCAGGACTCTGTGATGGAGCTAAGAGTAGAAAATTCAGGATGGAGGAGTCACATGACCAGAAACTGGAGGACGGGACAGAGTTGATTAACATCATCATTAAACCCACTATAGAAATGAATAAACGCTTTGGGCCAACTGCTATCGCAAGTATCAGACACTATAGGAAGTATAAGGAAGCTCAGACCAGAGCTGGGATGTGGGGATGGAGCCATTGCAGAGAATCACTGCTCCTGACAAATCAGCCTAGTCACACCATAGAAGTGATTAAAGATAAATAACAATTGCACAAAGGAATGAAGCCCTCCCAACTAGAACACTAAACCAGTGCACTGTGGGAAGACTCAGCTCTGCTCCCAAGGCAGCCACCTGGGACCTGCAGGCTTCTGCTAACACACCCGCCCTCTCCAGGTGCAGCTCTTCCTGCCTGTTTGTGTCTGCATGAGCATCTTCTTTCCGTGTGTATGTGCGTGCGCACACACACACACACACACACACACGCAAGCCACTTAAAGGGGGACTCTGGAGAAACTCTTCTCAGAGGTGACCCAAGAACCCCCATTTGTGACCCCCAACACCTCTCCAGAGTATCACTCCTCACCAATGTCAATGTTATAAAAACAAGGAAAGCCTGAGAAACTGTCATCCAGGCAAACTGGATGGGATTATGGAGCATCAAATGGACATTAGCTTTTGCTAATGAAAGCATGGCGTTTTGTAATTATGTCCACATTGCTGCATTAGTTGTAAAAATAAAAATTTTACTCATGTAGGATGTTAACACTGAAAATGGGATAAACAAGCCCTGTGTGGGATAAACAAAACCTGTACTACCTATGCAACTTTTCTGTAAGTCTAACAGTATTCTTTAAATGTTATTTTTTAAATACCCTCAATATTTAATAGGTTGGAAAAGGAAAAGTTTTTCTACTTTCCAGTTTTCCCAGATATCGTTATCCTGGGACTGGAGTAGGGATTCTGGGGGGAAGGGGGGGATTGGAAACCTCACACCCAGGGCAGGCTCCGGAGTCTCCTCTCCTCTGAGCCCTGCTTCTCTGACTCCTCACAGAGCATCTCACCCCAGGACGCCGCCCTCCAGGACCCCCAACTCTGCCCACCTCAGCCCCCGCCCTGTCCTGGCGGCTCCACCAGAATCCGGAGCAGCGCGGCAGCGCCCCCTTGTGGCCACAGGGCTGAGCACAGGAGCCCAGAGCCGCCCTTTCTCCTGCTCAGCCAGGCGCTCCCCAGGCTCCCTGGGCCCCCAGCGGCAGGACAGGGATCTGCACACAAGGGGGCGCCCAAGTCCAGTGTCAGGTCAGAAGTCCCCAAATTTTCTTCCTAGTGAGTCCTATGGACTAAGGATAGAACCAGGTTTCCAGGTTTTAACAGCTGATTCCCAGATTGTGGGCAGATCCTCCAAATATTCCTTGAGTCTTGGAATGGAGCCTTTGACTCCAGAGTCTCTGTAATTTGTTTCTGCTTCCAAGGGTGAAAGCATCTTCTCCTGGGAATCAAACTTCAATTTCCCCAGGAGCCCAGGACCTCACCCAGGTAAAGGACAAGTTTTCTAGAAAAGACAAGGCCCATGAGCTGACCATCGAGCCATGTCCTGCAGCAAGGGGCAGCAGAAATGATCCAACTGGGGAAGAGCTGGAGGTGGTATGTGGGTGGATTATTGGTTGAGCACCACACCTAAGGGTAACAATAACTATAGAAAGATGACCCACTATGTAAGAAAATGAATAAATATATATTTTTTAAAGTTCACCACCTTGAATGAGGGGCGGACAGAGGAGAGTTCCCAGGGCATGACTAGGAAGATGGGGAGGCTCCTGGAAATGGAGCAGAGGATGAAAATGGGGACTAGGGGAGGGGGCCCAAAAGAAGTGGTGGGGGCACCAGAGAGGATGGGGCCAGGACGGGCAGCGTCAGGGACACTGCCGGGAGAAGGTATGTGTGGGTGACACAGGCTCTGGCTGGGGGCTGGGAGAGTCTCTGTTTTCTCCTGGTAGAACTGTAGAGGGGTTGACTCTATAACTGACCAGTAAATTACTTGTTTTGGGCCTTTTCCTGTCCATTCAGGGCTGGTGTGACTCAAACACACATACTCAGGCTGATGAAGGAGAGAGATGAAGAGAAGACAGATGTTTGAAGGAGGCCCCCATTTCCTGAGCCAGAACATCATCCTCAATTCCACCAATGCTAGGCGCCAAGAAGAGGGCAGAGCAAGGCCTGTGCTGCCCTGGAGGACCAGCCCTGGGGGACTGATTCTGGGGCTCCAGGGCCCCACTCCCTGTAAGCATGTCAGAATCAGACCTGCTCACACCTCCAGGCTGCTGACAGCCCCTCTGTGCCATGACCCTGCACACACTGCTCTGGAGATAGTGTGAAAAAAATAAAAGCAAACAGCAAAATTAAATGGAATCTGAAAACAATAGTAATAATTGTATTCAATCAGATTTATTTTGAAGGACACTTTAGGGGCTGAGAGACACATCAGAGCCTTGGGTACTGTCATTGCCTGTGGGAGAACAAAACAGAACCTGGTCAGAGAGGAGATCACAGGAGGGACTGATGGGGGTGACTCTCCCATAAAATCCACCTATACTGTCCCCAGGGGCTCAGGGATCCAACTCCTGATCCACACTTACCTGCAGCCTGAGTGTAGATTCCTCCTTTTCCACCTGTGGGAAGAGACATCATGTGAGACCAGGGAGGAGTCAGGTCAGAAGCCTAAAGGAATCTTCTAATCCTGCACCGCAAGGAAGTTTCCAGAACTGTGAGTAAAGAGCCAGGACAGGACTGGGAAAAATGAAGAAAGGAGGTGAGGGGGGACTGGACCAAATGCCCTCTGGGCAACACACGTGTGTGGATGGTACTTCCCATTAACCAGGAAGGGCAAGTTCTCCCTGGGACATGAAAGCCCCCAGTGGACAAGATCCCCCCAGTCCCTTTCCTACCTGAGCACTTCTTCCTCCACATCACAGCTGCAGCCACCGCAGCTCCAGTGAGCACAGCTCCAAGGAGAACCAGGCCAGCAGTGATGCCCGCGGTGGGGATGGAGGGCTGAGGAGGGGGCACTGGAAGGGAAGGGAGAGTGAGACCCTGAGCCCCAGGTCCCCCATCCTGAGCCAATAGAGGTTTTCCAGAAGGGGTCCTGATTCCTCCAAGCAGACGCTCAGAGCCCATGTTCCCTCCTTACCCCATCTCAGGACTCGGGGCTCCAGCAGCCCCTCATGCTGCACGTGGCACGTGTATCTCTGCTCCTCTCCAGAAGGCACCACCACAGCTGCCCACTTCTGGAAGGTTCCATCCCCCCCAGGCCTGGTCTCCACCAGCTCCATCTCCTGGGTCAGGTCCTCCCCATCTCGCTGCCAGGTCAGGGTGATGTCCGCAGGGTAGAAGCCCAGGGCCCAGCACCTCAGGGTGACCTTATGCTCAGCGGGGTGGTGGGTCACGTGTGTCTTTGGGGGATCTGAGGTGGTAAATCAGAAAATTCACATTTTGGGTTTCCTCCATGGACACTGAAGTATCCTCATGTGACCATCCTCGGAATGGACTAGACAACTGGTTTGGAAGGAAGAAACATAAAATGTAAAAAGCAGGGTAGTGGGGGGGATCTATGAGATTCCCTTATTCCTTAGAAAGTTCTAGAACCAGGATAAAAGCCCAGGCTAGGATGATGCAGGTCTCTAAGGAGTGGAACACAGACTTTATTTCCGACGAGGGGGGAGGGGAGGGGTGAATGACACAGAAAAGCAGGAATCACATAACTGAAAATGTTCTCAGACCAGAAACAAGACTGAGAGAGAAACTCGTGTTTCTCAAACAGGCCCCTGGTCAAAAGGACCCGGTGACGTGTGGTGTCAGGGACTGTCTGTCTTTCTCAGGAGAGACGGGATCCCTTCACTGTCCTTCAGGAGACGCCAGAGTCTCTGGGAGTCTCTCTAGTGCAGAACCCGAAACCCAGGGGAGCCCCCCTCTCGGGACTAGAGAGAGGACTCATTTCCCGCAGTGACTCCAGGCAGGGGGGGACCAGGAGGCCTCCAGGCCCCTCTTACCCGTGCGCTGCAGAGTCTCCTTTCCGTGCTCCAGGCATGTGCGCAGCCACCACAAGTACTTGCCCTCCAAATCGTTCCTGAATCTCTCTGCCATACCCTGGGCCTCCAACTCGCGCCAGGTGATCTGAGCGGCCGTGTCCACCGCGGTCCAGGAGTGCAGGTCCTCGTTCAGGGCCAGGTAATCGGCGCCGTCATAGGCGAACTGACTGTACCCGCGGAGGAGGCGCCCATCGGGCCCCATGTCGCAGCCAGACATCCACTGGAGGGTGTGAGAGCCTGTCCCCGCCAGCGTCACCCCGCGGTCACCCCGCCCGCACCCCCTCCCGCCGGGAATAAACTAAACAGAATGAAATGGGGTGAAAGTCCCGCGGGCTGTTCTCGGGCAGGTTGCAGAGAAGCCTGGAGGGGGAGACCCTGGGCGACCCCCGTCCGTGGGGATGGGGGTGCTGACCCGGCCCGGACCCGCGCCAGCTCACCGGTCTCGCTCTGGTTGTAGAGGCCGCGCAGGGCGTCCAGGTGCGCTCGGTACCACAGTGTCATGTCCCTTAGGATCCGCGTCTCCTCGTCCCACTCCTCCTGCTCCACCTGCTCCGCCCAGGGCGTCCGCGGCTCCAAGCTCCGGCCCGGAGAGTTGCTGTCGAAGCGGTCGAACTGCGTGTCGTCCACGTAGCCCACGGAGATGAAGCGGGGCTCCCCGAGGCCGGGCCGGGACATCGCGGTGTGGAAAAACCTCAGGGAGTGGGGACCTGGGGGCGGGAGGGGAGACCCGGCCTATGCATCTCCCCTTTCGGGGGCTCGAGTCCCAGGGGGCGCCCACAAGACAGAAAGTGGGTGAAAGACGAGTGAGAGTGAAAAGCGGCTGCGGGACGAAAATGGCCGGGACTCGGGGGGCCAGAGGAGGCTGGGGTCTCGGGGGGACGGAAAGGGGCCAGGACGGGGCGGGCCGAGGTGGGGGGACAACTAGGGCGGCGGCGAGGTCGCGCCTTTCCCACCCCCGCTCACGCCCTCGCTCCCGCCTCTGGGAGCGCCCTGTCCCCTCCCGACCCGCACTCACCCGCCCGGGTCTCCCTCGGGGCCGCGGCCACCGCGAGCAGGAGCAGGAGGGCTGCGCCCCCCATCCCCCAGGACGCGCCTCCACCCGGGCTGGGGAGACGGAGTCCCGGCGGGCGGGAGAGGACTTTGGAACGGGAGCCGCCCAGGTGCTGATTGGAAACCTCTGGAGACCTCCAGGCAATGGGGAGTGAGCCCTGGGGTGAGTCACCAGTATCCAGGCAGGAGGACCCGCCCAGGCTGTGAGCCCAGAAGCGGAACCGAGGGAAGAGGGCGAATCCCCAGCAGTCACCTTCCAGCCCTGCACCCCGCGCTGGGGACTGAGACACAGAAAGCCACACCCCGAGACCTGGGACTTTGCCGCCCCCTCCTCTCCTGCTCCGAGACCTTTGTCACACCGTGTCCCTGAGTCCAGGCCCAGGGACTGGGTCCAAAAGTCTCAAACATTTTTCTTTCAGAAACTCTGTTCAGTCTCACAAATTATTACGGATCCCATGTATAATTTTGTTACGTGGGTTACAGCTTTAAATATTTACTTGACTAGAATAAAACCTTTTTAAAAGATGTTATTGCTTCTTTACTTTAGAATATAAATAACCTGGGGCCTCCCTGGTGGCGCAAGGGGTTAAGCATCAGCACTATGAAGTGACCTGTAGCTGCAGCAGCACCAGTTCAATCCATGGCCAGGGAGCAACCCACATGGCACAGCAGACCTCTCCTGTCTCACCTGCTGCCCCCCTCAGCAGTGTATTTCTGTAGATCTGCCTGTTCTGCTCCCCACTCTGTCTTTGGTGAATCCTCTCACCCGCCACACCTCTGGCCTCTACCCCAGTTCTTGTATGCATAAATAAATAAATCTTTTTTAAAAAAAGAATATTAATAGCCTATGGTATGCTAATGATGGAGTTTTTGGAGTCAGTGGGTTTGGAGTGCGGGGTCCTCGGGTTCACTCTGGGAAAGGTTTCACCAGGTTTCAGCGACACGCGAAGATTCCCCAGGCGAGTTTCTCCACAAGACAGAGACATTAGTTATATTTAAAGAGCAGATTTATTAGACAAGGAACGGAAGAGTACAGGACACTTGCATAGACACAAGCGGGAAGGAAGAGCTGCCCCCCGAAAGGGGCAGGTTTGCTAAGAGAGACCTTCATGGTTGCAGGTGGGCAGCCTTGAGGAGAGCTGCTTCCACTGAGGGAGGTCAATGAAGAGAAGTGCAGGCATGATGCAGGTCATGGCCAGGCAGGAGGCTGCTGCCCTGCGGAGGAGAGAATTGGTGAAAAGATGCACCTGCATAGTCACAGGTGGGCAGAGGGATTGCTGCCCCCAGCCTGTGCAGAGACTGCACTGACATAGTCTTTTTCTGTTTGGGAGGGGTCACTCCTTGTGAGCCTTCTGGTTAGTTGTTGATGTTGGACAACTATGCAGAATCTGAAAGGGACAGGAGAGTCTACAATGGGCTCAATCTCCATATCTTTACCCTTGGGCCTGTGCTCTAGACAGCAGTCTGATACCCACTTGGATTTTCTGCTTTGTAATCTAGGCTTTGGAGCCTAAGGATCTTGGTTTCTAGAACTGTGTCAATGGCTGTGTTAATCCCTTCTACCCCCTTACTCCTTGTGTGAGCCCCATTTTTTAAAAATAATTTGATTCCAGTGTAATGAATACTGAAGATCTTTATAACTTAGTGGAACACTATATTACTTTAAAAAAATCACAGGTTAGCACAAGACCCAACCAATATGCAAGGGAGTGATGAGAACATATGTTATTGAGCAATGAATATAATAAAGATTCCAGCAGAATTTCCAGTCTTGGTGCAATTGTAACAGGCTGCTGCCCAGGAAAAGGGGAAGGTCCAGGTTCCCTTGCCCCACTCAAAGGAGGGTGGAGCTAAAGAGAAGAGAAGAAGCTGCAGAGGAGACTGAGGAAGGAAGGAAGCAGGATGGAGCCATAAGGAGACCTGGAGGAGGCACATGGAACAGAGAGGCACGATGCTATTGATGGAGGACAGGAATGAAAAAAATAAATAAACTGAAAAAGGAAGCACAACAAGACCAGAAATGTGGCTCTCACAAGGAGGTGGGGGTAGAAGAGATTAGCATAACCGTCAACACAGTTATGGAAACTAGGATCCTTAGGCACAGACTACACAGTTGTGAAAACTAAGATCTTCAGGCACCAATGCCTGGATCACACAACATCCAAGCGGGTATCAGAGCACACATCCACAGGTAAAGATGTGGAGATTGAGCCCATGGTGGAATCTGCTGTCCCTCTCAGATTCTGCTTAGTTATCCAAAATCAGCCACTAACCCTAAAGCTCACAAGGAGCGGCCCCTCCCAAACAGCAAAGGACTATATCAGTGCAGTCTCTGCACAGGCTCAGGACGGCAAGCCCACTGCCCACCTGTGTCTATGCAGGTGCCTCTTTTTACCAACCCTCTCCCTCCGCAGGACAGCAGCTTCCTGCCTGCCTGCCTGTGACCTGCACCATGCCTGGACTTCTCTGCACTGACCTCCTTCAGCAAAGGCCGCTCTCCTCAAGGCTGCCCGCCTGCAACCACGCAGGCCTCTCTCAGCAAACCTGTCCCTTTTGGGGCAGCTCTTCCTGCCCGCTTATGTCTATGCAAGTGTCTTTCACTCTTCTGTCCCTTTCCCTAATAAAACTGTCCTTTAAATATAACTAGTGTCTTTGTCTCCTGGAGAAACTCACTGGGGACCTCACCACGTGTCGCTGAAAGGGGAGCTCTGGTGAAACCTTTCCCAGAGTGACCCCAAGGACCCCGTACTCCAAACCCACAGACTTCACAAAAGCCACGTCACTATCAATGTAACAGATATGGACACAGATGTGTATAAAAGGAAACCTTGGTCTTTAAACTGGTGCTCTGACTTAGGGGGCTACCCAGGTCTGGGACCTCATGCATGAATAATAAAGCTTCTGACCTCACCATTATGAAGCACCCCTTGTTCTTCCTCTGCCTGGGTAAAAGGCCAGAATTTATTTCTATAACAAGAGGACTATGGAAATGTAACAGAATAAGAAATACTCAATGATATTGTTTCAGGTTTCACTCCAATTGACCTTGGAGAAAATACCAAGGTTAAAACTATAGTTTTAATGTAGTATCAAAGTGGAATATTCCAAATTGTCTGAAAACACTACTTCAACATATTTGTGTAAGGCAGTGTCTGCATAGTTATAGTAAGGCAGTGTGTATTTTTTCATAGACTTCAACCAGAACAACAGACTAAACGGAGAAGAAAATATGAAGAAAATTCAAAGGTCTTCTAATGAGACAGACAAGAAAGACAATTGCAAAAATGTAAAAGATCCACTCTTCTCATTGGCCTGATTATTTTCAGAAATGTTATTTTTGTTAAGAATACTTTCTCGGGCCTCCCTGGTGGTGCAGCGGTTGAGCGCTTGGTTGCGAAGCTGCCTGCAGCCTCTGCAGTGCTGGTTCAATCCCTGGCTGACTGGTGAGTGTCCCACATGGCATGTAGACCTCTCCTGACGCCCGCTGCTCCCCTCAGCAGTGTACTTCGGTCCTTCTGCCTGTTCTGTTCCCTGCTCCAGCTCTGGTGAATTCTCTCACCCTCATGCGTTTCTGACTGGATCCAGTGCTTGTATAAATAAATAAATATATATATATATATTTTTTAGAAGAACACTTTCTCATTTAAAGAAAGTTTGCTGAATAAATGGTGCTGGGAAAACTGGGTCGCTATATGCAAAAGAATGAAGCTTGACCACTACCTCACACCATATACAAAAATCAACTCAAAATGGATTAAAGAACTAGACATAAGACCTGAAACCATAAAATACATAGAAGGAAATATAGGCGAAACACTACGTGATATGCACATCAAAGACATCTTTACAGCACATCACCCAAAGCAGTGATAGCGAAGGCAAAGATAAACAGCTGGGACTACATCAAATTAAAGAGCTTCTGTACAGCAAAACAGACAATAACCAAAACAAAGAGAAACCCAACCCACTGGGAGAACATTTTTGCACACAACACTAATGATAAAGGACTGATCACAAAAATCTACAAAGAGCTGATGAGACTCAACAAAAACAAAGAAAATGATCCAGTCAAAAAATGGGCAGAAGAGCTAAAAAGAAACCTCTCTGAAGAGGAAATGCAAATGGCCAACAGGCATATGAAAAAATCTTCAACATCACTTGTCATCAGGGAAATGCAAATCAAAACTACAATGAGGTACCATCTTACACCAGTGAGAATGGCACATATTAAAAAAACTAGCAACAACAAATGTTGGCGAGGTTGTGCAGAAAAAGGTACTCTTTTGCACTGTTGGTGGGAGTGCAAACTGGTCCAACCACTATGGAGAGCTGTGTGGAGATTTCTTGACCTACTAAACACAGAGCTTCCATATGATCCAGCAATTCCACTCCTAGGTATTTACCCAAAGGACACAGAAACATTAATTCAAAAGGGCACCTGCACCCCTATGTTTATTGCAGCACTATTTACAATAGCTAAGCTTTGGAAACAGCCCAAATGCCCAAAATAGATGACTGGATCAAAAAGATGTGGAATATATACACAATGGAATATTACTCAGTAATCAAAAAAGATAAACTCATGCAATTTGCAGCAACATGGATGGAGCTGGAAGGGATCATGCTCAGTGAAATAAGCCAGAAAGAAAAACAAAAATACCGTATGGTCTCACTCATAGCAGGAATTTAGAAAACCTAAATAAGAGGCCAGGATAAAGACTAATTGCAATAAAGTAAAAAATCAAAATCAACAAGGAGCTATAGACCAGAGACACACTACAGAGGGATTACGGTCAGAAAAAGGGCTGGGAATTGTATGGGGAATATAACCAAAATGAAAATGCATACATTATGTAAAAATGAAAAATGATGTAAGAAGTATATAAAATAAAGTAATTTATTAAAAAAAAGAATACTTTCTGTCAACATGCATTAGGTTATTCATATTATTCTAAATGAAATAGTTACATGATTAAACACAGCTTTATTCCCAGTGTGGTAAATATGGGGAGCGATATCTCATACACAAAAGTATGCTTGGTGTCCTCACTTATTTACTGGAAGGAAAATGACTGAGAATCGCAGACCCAGTGCTTGGGTCACGGAGACAGGGTGAGGAAGCTTTGGGTGAGGAGAGGAGGGGGCAGAGCAAAGCCCCAGGTCCCCTAGTCTGGTTCTCATGGTTCCAGGTCCCAGGGCTGTGTCCAGGGCAGGAAGGTTACTGTTGGGGATACCCCACTGCCTCCCTTTGCTTCACTTCTGTCTCCACCACCTGTGCTGGGCCCTGGACACTTGTGAATGCTCATCCCCGTTCTCAGTCCCCAGTGCCTAGATGGTTCCCAGTGAAGCCAATCAGCATGGCCCCCAGGTAAGTTTCCACCCACCAGCCTAGAGTCAGGAGCTCCCCTGACCTCAGTAGTGCTGGTTATGGGGCCCCCAACCCTCCTCCTGCTGCTTCTCTTCAGGGCTGTGGCCCAAACCTGGGCTGGTGAGAGCAGGGAGGAGGGAAAAGTTTTCTCTGTTAGAGGCTGTTGCCTTAGGCTCCTCTGTCCTCCCACGGTTCCTCTCAATCCTAGTCCCTTTCTGTCCCCGCCACCCTAGCTTCCTCTTCTGTCCCCCTGAGTCCCACTCCTTCTCCACCTGATGCCCCTTTTCAAGCTCTCAAGCCTCCTCCCTTCCTGAACACTTTCTCCCCTCATGCCCCATCTCCCTATGACTCAGGACCAGTGCAGGAAGGAGGTTCAGCCTGACTTTCACCGTCCTGCCCCCAGGCTCCCACTCTTTAAGGCTTTTAGAAATCAAGACCTCCCAGCCCAGCCTCAAGGAGCCCTGATACATCGCAGTGGGCTACATGGACCATGCACAGTTCGGGTGGTTTGACAGCAACTCTCCAGGTCACAGTGTGGAGATGCTGGAGCCCAGGGTGGAGCAGGTGGGGCAGGAGGACCTGGACAAGGAGACAGAACCAAAGACAATAGGCACAGAGGTTCAAGCTGCCCTAATGGCTCCTGGAGGACCTGCATGGCTGCTTCAACCAGAGCTAGGACAGTGAACAATGCTTGCCCAGGGCCAGGTCACAGCTCCCATTCGCCAGAGACCTTTGCCCCTAGTCAGGGTCACAGTGATTCCCAGAGGCTATGGCACCTGCCATAGTGGAGGAGGGAGTTTGGGTAAAGCACAAAATGAACAACCTGTAGGGCAGGTATTTGGAGTGCATCCCAACTCTCCTGGAGATGGGGAAGGAGGTGCTGCAGCTCAGAGGTAAAAGGGGCTACAGGGCCTTTGATCTCCCTGAGGCTCGCACCCCACAGGGAACACTGAATGGTCAGAAAAGTGCCCCCTTCTGGTCAGAGAGAGAACTGTCTCTCAAGTTTTCAAGCTCTGAATAGAGACTGGCCCAGAGGGTCCTATTGTTTCTGAAGGACAGTTAAGGAATCCAGTTTCTCCTGAGAAAGAGGGGAGACCATCCCTGAAATCACCCTGCACAGGACCCTTTTCGCCGGCAGCCATCGTAGGAACAATGAGTTTCTCTCTCAAGATCTTGTTTTTTGATCAGAGAGCATTTTTGGAGATCTCACTCCCGCCTGTCTGTGTCATCACCCTCCACCCAAGACAGCAACAAAATGTTTAGAGACCTGCATCCCACCCTGGGCTCTCACCTGCTATCCTGGACTCTCAGACCAGGCTGGTTTTTGGGGTTTGTGCTTCCTCCCTCCAAGCATGTTTTCCTGTCCATTCTGAGGATGGTCATGAGGCTGCTTCAGTGACCATAGAGGAAATAGCAACCATAAAATGTCCGATTCTTCCCGCTCAGGCCCCCAAAGGGCACGTGTGACCCAGCACCCCATCTCTGAGCATGACATCAACCTGAGGTTTTGAGTCCTGGGCTTCTACCCTGAACTGGCCCCGTACACGGAGCTGGTGGAGACCAGGCTTGGGGGATGGAAACTTCCAGAAGCGGGCGGCTGTGGTGGTGCCTTCTGGAGAGGAGCAGAGATACATGTGTATCTTCAGCATAAGGGGCTGCTGGAGCCCCTTATCTTGAGATAGGGTAACTAGGGGGACTTAGGCACAGAGCCTCTTCTCAGGAGAATCAGGAGTCCTCTGAGAACTTCTAAGGGTCAGACTAAGGACTGGGGTCTCCCCTTCCCTTCCCTTCCAGTGCCCCCTCCTCAGCCCTCCATCCCCACTGTGGGCATCACTGCTGGCCTGGTTCTCCTTGGAGCTGTGCTCACTGGAGCTGCGGTGGCTGCAGCTGTGATGTGGAGGAAGAAGCGCTCAGGTGGGGAAGGGAGTGGGGGATCTTGTCCACTGGGGGCTTCCATGTCCCAGGGAGAACTTGCCCTGCCTGGTTAATGGGAAGTACCATCCACACACGTGTGTTGCCCAGAGGGCATTTGGTTCAGTCCCCCCTCACCTCCTTTCTTCATTTTTCCCAGTCCTGACCTGGGTCTTTAGTCACAGTATTCCAGGATTAGAAGATTCCTTAAAGACTGCGTGGGCTGACTCCTCCCTTGTCTCACATGATGATTCTTCCCACAGGAAGACAAGGAGGAAGCTACACTCAGGTTGCAGGTAAGTGTGGATCAGGGGTTTGATCCCTGAGGCCCTGGGGATAGTGTTGATGAAGCCATTCAGTTTCCATTCATGATGGTGATTTTCATGTCTTCAAATCTTAAGGCCACTTATTAATGGCTCAGCTCACCATGCAGACATTCACCTCTTTGACTTCAACTGTGGACAATAATTTACATTGTGGGGTAGAATTGGAGGGGCATTCTTCCTTTGAAGGAAAGAGACCACAGTTATGTGAAGAAGGTGACATAAGAAAAGCACAGCAGTGAGCAGGAAATGGTTGTAAAAATGAGAAATTAGGGCATCGCTGGTGGAGCAGGTAGTTGAGTGCAGTGCTGTGAAGCTGTCCGCAGCCTCTGCAGTGGCACGGCAGACCTCTCCTGTCTTGCCCGCTGCTCCCCTCAGCAGTGGATTTCAGTCAGTCTGCCTGTTCTGTTCCCTACTCTGTCCCTGGTGAATCCTCTCATCCTCCCGCACATCTGGCCTGCACCCCAGTTCTTGTATAAATAAATCTTTAAAAAAGAGAGAGAGAGAGAGAAATTACTCAGCGCTGACTTTACAAAGACTGAGCACATTATTTTTTTTTGGTATGTCATGGCGCGTTCTGTCCTTGTTGTATTCCATGGATTTTATGGTTTCTGGTCTTAAGTCCCAGCCTGTTATCCATTTTGAGTTGATTTTTGTGTGAGGTGGGAGACAGTGGTCTAGTTCTTTTGCACGTGGCTGTCCAGTGTCCCCAGCACCGTTTATCGAAGAGCCTTTCCTTGTGACCCCTCATCTTAACCTTGTCTACATAAACTTCACTGGATGGCACGTTGGAGAAAGGGGTTTACTTCTTCCCATCCATAGTTGTATTTTAAAACTACAATTCATTTTACGTTCTCCATTGTCTTTCAGCAACCTTAGGTATTTACCTGGAACTATTTCAAAAGCACTTGAAACAATTGAAAGATTAGAGGCATATGTCCTTTAAAGAGGAAAGTAAATGATGAACCCATCTGGATCAGGACCATTAATATCTGACAAGACAGAACAGGGAACAGTGTGGGCTGACAGAGCAGCAGGAACAGGCCCTGAAGGGCTGGGAGAGGCAGTGAGGGGGTGAGTGTCCTTCCTGCAGGGTGTCCAGGATCCCCTAGTGTTGTCCAGGGACACCTACCTTGTGCTCTGTACCCCCCTCTTTTCCCTCTCCACTTGGAACAAAAGGAAGCACTAATGGGGAGACATGTGTCCTCCTGGGGCAGTTTTGAGTCCAAGTCACTTCCTGCTCCCCTCCCCATGAGGTGGGTGGATTTAGGGGCTGTACTGTGCTGAGAGCTGGGGTGGGGGTGGTTTACATCCTGCAGCTGCAGCCCCACCCCCCAGGAAGTCTGGCTGGTCATCTACCCTGGGGAGAGGGGGCGTGGTAGTGCCAGAAAGGCACAGAGCTGATTCTCTATGATCTGAGCAAACGTGTAAAGAAAAGCCCTGGAGCCCTCGGTGGCTTTCTCAGGCTTTTGTTGACCTTTTACATGTAGTGCAGCAACCAGGTACATGGCAGACAGGGGTGCTGGGGTGCCAGGAGCTGGCACTCTTTACTGGGCTCTCTGGCAGTTCTCCCTCTCCTGTGTTCTTTGCTTCTCTGGGCCAATATAAATACTGCAGCCCTGGCCCACAGAAGTAAACAATACAACTGAATATAACAACGTAACAAAATGCAGGTGTTCCATCAGGCATGCGATGCTAATGGCGGGAGGGCAGAAAAGCCTGACAATCAGTTACCTTGCAGGGTGGGTAACTTTCAGTGTTTTGTTAGGAAACTGTTATCCCATTGTAACAGGGTGGTCTCCAGGAAAGGGGGAGCATCCAGGTTCCTGCCCCACCCAAAGGGAGGGTGGAGCTGAGCTGGGAGAGAAGAAGCTGCAGAGGAGACAGAGGAAGGAGGATGGAGCCAGAAGGAGACGGGAGGAGGCACATGGAGCTGAGAGACACGTGTAGAAACTGCGCTTGCCTTTTGGTCGTGGACTGGGTGATATGATGTGGGTGAGAGACCCGTGGGGAGGTGACAATGGCAGCTTATCCCTTGATTTTCATTTTGCTCTTTTCCTCCCATACTTGTCTGGTGGTTTCTGATCCTTTTCTGTGGGTCCCCGCCAGAAGGTGCTTTAGACTTGGGGCAGGCTTTGGCGCCTTGCTCGGGGCCAATCCCGTGTGAATGGACTTTTACCCATGAGGGGACGGGTAACTTTGGGTGCTTGATTTAGAAACTATATTCTTTGTCTTTTCTGTATTGTTCCCTAATTGTATTAAATTTACTTTTCATTAAAGTCTCATGTTTTGTGTTGATGGGCGGATGGCAGAACCTATTTAGAGCAGGCAGGTTTGCGGGGTTGGGGTGCCGCGCTCCCTGCCCTGTAACACCATCTTCCCTTCCCCTCTGGCGCACCTCTGGTGTGTTCTTTCACACTCAGAGTGTGCTCTGCCTTTATGTGGCAGATGGCAGAAGCCATTTGGAGCATACACATTTGGGTGTCCAGGGTCCCCTAATTGAGGGTGTGTAGGGTAAGGTAAAAAAATGTCAGGCTTTTCTACCCTCCCGCCATCAGGATAGATGATGGATCCTTGCAGTCCCGAATGCATGCCTGATGGCGGGTACCTGGAGTAGGGTGTGGGCATAGGTAGATGGGATTCACCTGGGCTGAGACTGTGCTTTTAAGGGCGGCATCATGGGGACGCCAGCAGAAGCCAAACAAAAGCCGAAGAGAAGCCGAGAGAGAAGCAGAGAAGGCCAGTGAGCCCAGATAGAGTGAAGACTTGCTGGGGGCTGGGAGGCCTGCCAGCCTCCCGGCCCCCCAGCACCCCTGCCTGCTGTGTACCTGGAACCCCAATAAAAAACCTGCAAAAACCACTGAGGACTCTGACTCCTCCTTCACCCGGTCTGCATGGGATCAGAAAACCTGCCCCGTGTCTGTTACTGCCCTTACAGGGTGTTTTCTCTGGTCAGGACTCATTTCCCTTCTCTACTGCTCTGCCTCCACTGGATCCTCACCCAGAGGCAGGAATTCCCCAGGAGGAGGAATAAGCCCTCAGTGGGGATCTGACCAGGTTCCTGCTGTTTGAGGCAGGACCTTGTCTTTGGCCCTGGCAGGTCAGGGCTGGGGAGGGACTGACCTTCAGGTGAACTAAACAAGCAGTCAGAGCAGAACAGAACAGGGGCCTGTGGGGGGGACCCCAACTCCTTGGGGACAATATTGTGTATCCTGATGCTTCTCCATGACACCTGCTCACACTGAGGGGCATAGGACCACAAGCAGGCACTGGCCTGTCTGGGAAGTCACTGGGTGATGAGGAGGAGGGAAGAGCAGTTTGTACCTGGGACCAGGTGCTGGGAATGGAGGGGTCCAGTGTTTTGAGCAGAGTGGGTCTGGGGTATGGGTTCCACAGGGTGGGAAGGGAAGGGAGGATGTTTTTTTCCAATAAACCTCTTGGTCCCTAGCAGCACAGAGGCTCAGGAGCCCTGAGAGGAGCCAGGTCTGTCCTTGGTCTCAGGGCCTAAGGAGTCACCAGGAAGGGCCCTGCTCCTGCTGGTGGGGGTCCCTGGGCCCTTCTCCCCCCTGAGCCCAGAGCTCCTGGTTGCCCTGCTCCTCTGTGTGGGCCTGGCTGCCTCTTGCCCTGTCTCTCCCCAGCCCTGAGGAGATGGCGCCTGCTCCTGTCCCAGCTCTGTGCTCTGCCTCCTCCCCTCCCTGCTGCTCCTCCTCCAGCTGCTCCCCGGGGTCCGAAGGTGAGTGTGAAGATGGAAGGGCATGATGGCTCAGAGTAGGATCTCTATGAACCCATGCAGAAGTGTGAAGGATTCCTCGAGCCCTCAGTGGCTTTTTCAGGCTTTTATTGGGATTTTCAGGCTCTTACTGGGCACACCCCTGCCTGCCATGTGCCTGGGGCCAGGAGGCTGGCAGGCCTCCTAGCCCCCGGTGAATCTTCACTTTTTTTTTTTTTTTTTTTTGCTCCCACAGCAGTGTATTTCAGTCAATCTGCCACTCCTGTCTCTGGTGGATCCTCTCACCCCCCACCCCTTCCCTCATCGCAGGCCTTACCCCAGCTCTTGTATGCATAAATAAATAAATCTTTAAAAAAAAACAAGAAAAAGACTCTTCACTCTTTCTGGGTGCTCCAGCATTCTCTCATGGTCTCGTTCTCTCACTTTTGGTTGTTTTCCATTCTGCGACACCGCCCTTACAAGCCCCATCTCAGCCCAGGTGCACCCACCTGCGCATGCCCACACCCTTCTCAGGTGCCCGCCATCAGACGTGCATTCAGGACCGCAGGGATCCATCATCAATCCTAATGGCGGAAGAGCAGAAAAGCCTGACAATCATTTACCCTACAGTGTCCCTCCCTGTTCTGTGGAATTGGAAACTGTCCAAAGTAATGTTGAAACTGATGGTGACGGGGAAAGCAATGAAACAACCGATGCAGTAAAAGGGCCCATCACACCAGCCTGGCACAATTAGCACGTTTACCATCTTAGCATTTGCAAGCTCCCCTCTGAGCAATTTATGACTGGTCTCTATCTTTTTTTTTTTTAAAGATTTTTATTTTATTTATACAAGAACTGGGGTACAGGCCAGATGTGCAGGAGGGTGAGAGGATTCACCAGAGACAGAGCGCGGAACAGAACAGGCAGACTGACGAAATACACTGCTGAGGGGAGCAGGGGGCGAGACAGGAGAGGTCTGCTCACCAAGTGGGTTGCTCAGAGGCCGGCGGGGATCGAACTAGCACTGCAGAGGCTGTGGAAAGCTTCACAGTGCTGCGCTCAACCACCTGTGCCACTAGGGAGGCCCTGGTCTCTATATTAACAGGGCCTCATTCCAAAAGAAAGGAGTCAAGTGGCTGGCTCCTTCCCCCTCCCATAGCACAGATCCTTGTCTAACCGCAGCCCCCCCCCCCCTTTCTCTAAACAGCCCTGTGCTCTACCAAATGGCCTGCACACTACAAATAAAAAAGGAAATTTGTCAAATTTATCAGTGTAACAAATGCTGAAATGCCGGAGTTATAAATGGAAATCTTTGTGTATGTTCGTGGCCCAGATCTTAGAGGGGAGACTCTTCTGTCTGGTGCCCACTAGTGTGATAATAATGAAACCTGTACCCACTTGTCCTTGGAGTGCCCTTTGGTCCTTTCTAGCCTGGCAAAATATTTTTTCATCACACTGTCTCCCTCCAGTGGGTAGGGCCCTGGGGTCTGGAGCTCTTCCTTCAGGAGGGATGGCTGTGTGGGGGGACCCTGGCTCTAGAAAAATTGGGGTACTTCCCAGGGGAGAGAGAGGGATTGAAACAGAAGAGGAAAGAACACAAAGGACAATGCTGATGGTGCGTGGGTGAACTGGTGGTGGGAATTTTAAGGGGACTACACCTGAGAGTGTTACAGGGCAGGGAGAGGGGCACCCCAGAACCCTCAAACCCGCCTCCTCTAAATAGGTTCTGCCATCTGCCTCATCAACACAAAACATACAAGACTTTAATGGAAAGGAACTTTAATAAAATGAGTAAACAATACAGAAAAGACAAAGACTATAGTTTCTAAATCAAGCACCTAAAGTTACCCGTCCTCTCGTGGGTAAAAGTTCACCCAAACAAGATTGGCCCTGAGCAAGGCCTGAAAGCCTGCCCCAAGTCTAAAGCACCTTCTGCTGGGGACCCACAGAAAAGGTTCAGAAACAACCAAACAAGTCTGGGAGGCAAAGAGCAAAATCAAAATCAAGACAAAAAATACCATTGTCACCTCCCCATGAGTCTCACCCACATCTGTTTCAACCAGTCCATGATCAAAAGGCAAGCACAGTTTTTTCACAGTTCTCTCTGCTCCATATGCCTCTTCCAGGTCTCCTTCTGGCTCTCTGTCCTGCTTCCTTCCTTCTCCAGTTTCCTCCTCCAGCTTCTGCTCCTCCCTGCTCAGCTCCACCCTACCTTGGGTGGGGCAGGGAACCTGGAACTTCTCCGTTTCCTTGGCACAACCCTGTTACAAGAGGAGAAAGCATACATTCCACAAAAATGTAGAATGATGTGATAGATAGATAGATAGATAGATAGATAGATAGATAGATAGATAGATATAAAAGATGGGGGTGCTCCCCCAAAACTAATGTGATGACACAGTTAAGAGCAGTCTCTGAGCTGCAACAAGAGGGGGAGGGATGACCATTGCTCATTCAGGGGTTATGATGTTTCAAAAAGTGACCTATCAAAAATGTGAAAATACCTATCCCCTCATTTTTTACTTTTGATTTATTTGTATCAAACACTTGTCAGTTAACTTAGGGGGAAGAAACAGGTACCTTATAAGGGAAAACCAATCAGGTTAACTTCAGACTTCTCTGAAGAAACAATAACAACAGTACAAAACACAATAAAGCAAAAACAGACAATTATAAATCAGAGACATACTGCAGGGGAGGAGGAGGGAGAGGGATCGAGGGAGGGAGGGAGGAGCACAAGGGTCTGTGGTGCTGGTGCACGGATACATTGGTGAAGGAAATTCTATGGGGACTGCACCTGAGGGTGGGGGAGCAAATATTGTTTAAAAATGAACAAGGATGTAAAAAATAAAAATTTTTAAAAATTAAGAAAAAAAGAAACACTTGTCAGTTACTAATTCATTTAACTCCACCAATATTTATATGTTATGTGCTTGGTGCTGTGTACAAAACAGAGACATTCCTAACTTCAGAGAGCTGCTTTCATGCAGGAGACAGTGAATAATAAAGACAAGAAACCCACCCCATCCTGTAGAGGGGCTGAGAGGAGGGACAGTCAGGGAGCAGGTGGGGCAGCAAGAAAGGGGGTTGTGGGGGCAGCTGTGTCCATCAAGGGGGTCAGTGCAGATGGTGGGATGGAAGCAAAGCCCTGGGAAGGGGATGTTCGGGAGAGAGGTTCCCATGGAGGGAACAGCCTGTGGGGGGCTGGCTGGTGCCCGGGGTGCAAGGGCAGAGGGGGTGAGCATCAGCTAGAGCAAGAGGGAGAGGGAGGGACTAAGGAGTGGGCGTCAGAGGCCTGGGAAGGGGCCACCCTGTGAGGATGGGGGTAACTGTGGGGATGGGGAGCCCCTGCCAGGCTGTGAGCAGACCAGGGCCTGGTTCAGCTCCCAGGTGGCAGGAGAGACTAGTCTGTGTGTCTCCAGGTGAGACAGGAGGGGCTCAGGCCAAGCTGGGGCAGCACAGGTGAGAAGTGCCCTTTGGAGGTGCAGGGGGCTCCCGAGGACAGTACCGTCCTGTCCTGTCTTCCCAGGCCTCATCAGGTAGAGGGCTCTGACTGGAGAGCAGGCTGGGTGAAGCTTTTTCTTCTTCTTTTTTCAATTGAGGTAACATTAATTTACACACTGCATAGATGTGAGGTGTAGAGCTTCTCAGCAGGCAACTGTATATTTCACACATACCCACCAGCAAAATCCAATCACAATCCTTCACCAAGATATTCCCTCTACCCTCCGTCCCCTCTGGTGATTGCCATTTTGTTGTGGTTGTTGTTGCTTTTTCCCTTCATATTCCACAAATGAGTACAATCCTATGGTATCTGTCATTCTCAATTTGACATAGTATAATTCCCTGAAATTCTATCCACATTGTTGAAAATGGCGAGATTTCTTCTTTTTGCAGTATCTGAGTACTATTCCATTATGTGTATGTATGATGTATGTAAATCACATTGTGTTAATCCTTTCATCTGTTCTTTAGAACTTGGGTTGTTCCCTATTTTGGCAATTGTAAATAGCACTGCAATGAAAATAGGGGCCCTGTCTCGTTTTGCATAAGTGTTTTCTTATTCATCAGGTCAATATCCAGAGGTGGAAATACTGGATCATATTGCAATTCTTTTTTATTTTTTTGAGAACCACCGTATTGTTTTCCCAAATGGCTGCACCAGTTACATCCAACCAATAGTGCACAAAGGTCCTTTAATCCTTGTTCCTCACAGAATTTATTTCTTGACTTTTGATAATAGACATTTTTACTGGTGTGAGTGGAAATCTAATTGATTTTTTCAAATGTTGACCCATCCTTGTGTTGCTGAGATAAACCCCACTCAGTCATGACGTGTGATCCTTTTTCATGTGTGATTGAATTTGGTTTGCTAAGGTCTTGTTGAGGATGTTTGCATCTATTCTCAACAGGGATTGGTCTGTAGCTTTCTTTTTTGTGTGATGTCCTTCTCTGCTTTTGGTATCAAGGGAATGTTGGGCTCATGAGATGTGATGGCAGCATTCCCTCTTCCTCTGTTTTTTTGAAGAGTTGAAAATGTCTGGTCCTGGGCTTTGATTTTCAGGAAACTTTTGATTCAAGTTTTAGTGTCTTTGCTTGTAGTTGCTTTGTTCTGAATCTTCCTGACTCAGTCTCAGAAGGTTGTATACTTCTAAGAATTTGTCACTTTTTTCTAGGTTATTTGAGGTCATTCAGTTTATCGACATACAGATATTTGGCATTATGACGTATAGATATTTGGTATTATGATCCTTTGTATCCTAATGTGTCTGTTGTAACTTCTCCCCTTTTGTTTCTTATTCTATTTATTAGTTTTTTTTTCCTTTTTTTCTCCTTGAAAGTGTAGTAAAATACTTGTCTATTTTGTTTATTTTTTTCAAAGAACCATATTTTGGTTTCATTGATTTTTTTTTAATCTGTCTTTGATTTCTCTGTCATTTATTTCTGCTTTAATATTTTTTTTCCTTCTACTGTCTCTTGGTTTCATTTGTTCTTTCTAGCTGTTTAGATTCTTTACCTGAGCTCTGTCTTGACTCTAGGTGTGGCCTGTATTGCTCTATATTCCCCTCTTAGTGCTGCTTGTGCTGAGCCCACTGATAGGTTGTCATTTGTCTCAAGGTATTTTTAAATTTCTTGGTTGCTTTCCTTCTTAACCCAAGAGTGATTTGGTAGTGTGTTGTTCAATCTTCACACGTTATTTCCCCCCGCTGGTTTCCTTTTATATTTCTTCGAGTTCGATACCATTGTGATCAGATAGATACTTACATGATTTCAGTCATCATGAATTTATGACACTTGTTATTTGACCCAACAAGTGATGTATTCTGGAGCCTATTCCAGGTGCACCTGACAAGAATATTATTTAGCTTTTTGGAGTGTAGCGCCCTATAAATATCTACTCAGCCTGGATGGTCTAATTTCTCACTTAAAGTTATAGTTTCCCGGAGTTCTGTCAGGTGGTGTGTCCTTGATCAAAGTGGAATGTTGAATTTCTTTACCACTCTTGTGTTGCTGCCAATATCTGTTTTCAGATTTGTTAATAGTTGCCTTATGTATTTTGCTGCTCCTTTGTTGGTGCATGTGTATTGATGTCCTTGAAGTTATGTCTTCCTGATTTAGGATTCCTTCATCGTATGATGTTCATCTCTGTCTCTTGTTACCTTTTTTTCTGGAAGCTTATTTTATCTTATATGGCAGCCCCTGCAATTTTTGGGGTGCCCCATTTTCTTGTGTTTTTCCCGAGAACTGTTTTGATCCAGTCTCCTGGAGGCAGCATAAAGTTGGGTTTTATTTTTTGGTACAACCAGTCACTCTGTGTCTTTTTCTTTGGTGAGTTCAATTCATTTCCATAAAGGGTGATGACATGATGACTTACTACTGTGCTTTTGTCTTTAGTCAAATCCAGACAAGAAATGTGTGGTATCTGGAGCGGGTGGTGAGGGCTCCAGGCTCACTGCCTCCTTGATCCCCTGGTCCGTTTGGAGGATGGTGTCGGTCCAGAGGCCCAGACATTAGCCACGTGGCTGGGGTTCAGACCTGGGCACTGCCATAACCCCTCAGTCTCCATGTCCTTGTTTCTGAGAGGGTGTGGGGGAGGGGTGTCAGGACAGTATCACTTCCCAGTTCACAGAGTGCTGGGGAGGGACCCCCGAGGTCACACAGAGAAAGTAACTGCTGAGATCACATAGTCGGCCTTCAATCAGCTCCCTGAGCCACTTCTGTTCCTTTGCCCACTTCTGGCTTTCAAGACCCAGCTCCCATGTTCCCTCCCTGCTGAGGAAGGAAACTCTCTGGCTCTGCCTTGGCCCCCTCTGAGGCAGCTACTGCAGCCCTTCTCTCCTCACACACCCCAGGCTGCAGGGCCTCCAGGGTGGGGTCACGTGGTTCTCGGTGATCCCAGCACACAGTGGGGTATGTTCCTGTGCAACAGCATGCTTTGGGCTTGGGGACCCCAAATGCCTGACTGCAAGTCTGTGCCATCAGGGTCACCTGGGGTGTATTTAGAAAGAAGTTCCCAGGCCTGTTCCCAGAAGCAGAGAGTCGGCTCTGGCTGCCCAGGGCTGGGGAAGGGAAGATCCTTCCACACTGATCAAGGCCCTTCAGATCTGCCAACATCTCCTCCCCATCACAGCCTCCTGGGACCCGGAGCTGGAGCCTCTGAGTGAGGCCCCTCCTGCCGCCTCCCCCTCAGAGACTGTGGAAATGACAGATCTTTGTTTTAGGTGCAAAGTATGAAGTGATTTGGTACAGACCATTAAAAAAATTAAGGCGATAAAGTGATCAGTGGCTATTTTCTCAAAAGAAACCGGTGCTCCTGAATAGCTCACGTGACAGTCAAGGTCCTGATAACAATGAGCTGTCAGGCCAGGATTCCATGTCCCTTGAAGTGTCCTTCAAAATAAACGTGATTGTAAAAACTATTTCCACTGCTTTTAGATTCCATTTAATTTTGCTGTTCATTTATTTTTCACACTATCCCCAGAGCAGTGTCTGCAGAGTCATGGCACAGAGGGGCTCTCTGGCTTCCTGCAGATGTGAGCGGGGCTGGCTCTGACCCACCTGCAGGGAGTGGAGCCCTGGAGCCCCAGAATCAGCCTCCAGGGTTGGTCTTCCAGGGTGGCCCAGGCCTTGCTCTCCTCTCCTCTTGGAACGCTGAATCTCCCTGGCACCCCAGCATTCATGCACTGAGGGGGGATATTCTGCATTGGGGGCTTCACGTATACATCTATATCCCCCATCTCTCTGCCATCTGCAGCATTAAAACAAAACATCTAAGTTCCTTTAATGGAAAGGAACTTCACTACAATTAGTGTGCAACAAAGAGAAAGGAAAGAATAAAGTTTCTAAATCAAGCACCAAAGTCACCACCCCCTCATGGGTAAATGTTCGGCCAAACGGGGTTGGCCCCAAGCAGGGCCTGAAAGCCTGTCACAGTCTAAAGCACCTCCTGGTGTGGATCCATAGAAAAGGGTGGACAGGGCTGACAAGTCTGGAAGGAAAAACCAAAATCAAGATAGAAGCTGCCATTGTCACTTCCACATGGATTTCTCACCCACATCTGTGTCACCCAGTCCAAGGCCAAGAAGCAAGTGCAGCTTCTCTACCCCATGTGCCTCCCCCAGGTTTCCTTCTGCCTCCATCCTGCTTCCTTCCTCCTCAGCCTCCTCTCCAGCTGCTTCTCCCTGCTCAGCTACACCCTCCTTGGGTGGGGCAGGAGCCTGGATCCTCCCCTGGGGACCCCCCTGTTACAGTCCTCTCCTTCACCAGCATGTGCCTGTGTGTGGATGACACCAGCCCTGCAAGGACGGGCAAGGCCCCAGATGTGCGCAGTTCCCTGGGCAGTTACAGGCCAGCACTGCTGCATCCCCCTAGGTGAGACAGACCCTCCAGCCCCCCAGTGAGAGCCCATGTCACCCACACCGACCTTCCACCTCAGTGGCCCCCGTGCTGCCCCTTCCCTGCCCGGTCCTCTCTGGCTCCCCCTGCACCCCTTTCCACCTCTGTCCCCTAAAGTCGTCATTTCCATCCTCTGCTCTCTTTTCTAGGAGCCTCCCCATCCTCCTAGCCAGTGCACTGGGGGCTCTCCTAGGCCCCCCCTGATCCAAAGGATGGACAATGTCAGGCAATTCCCGGGAGGAGGGGCTTTTGTCCTTGGAAGCAGAAGCAGAAACAAATTACAGGGACCCTGGAATCTAAGTTTTCATTCCAACGGACTGAGGCAATCTTTATATTTGGGGATTTGCCCAGAACCTAGGAACCAGTAATATCCTGGAGACCACTGGAAACTAAAAATAAGGACACTGATCTTTGCCTTCACTATCACTGCTTTGGGTGATGTGTCTGTAAAGATGTCTTTGATGTGCATATCACGTAGTGTTTCGCCTATATTTCCTTCTATGTATTTTATGGTTTCAGGTCTTATGTCTAGTTCTTTAATCCATTTTGAGTTGATTTTTGTGTATGGTGTAAGGTAGTGCTCAAGCTTCATTCTTTTACATGTAGCAACCCAGTTTTCCCAGCACCATTTATTGAACAAACTTTCTTTGCTCCAATGCATATTCTTTGCTCCTTTGTCAAAGATTAGTTGACCATAAATCTGTGGGTTTATTTCTGGATTTTCTATTCGATTCCATTGGTCTGTGTGTTTGTTCTTGTCCCAATACCATGTGGTTTTGATGATTATGGCTTTGTAGTATAGTTTGAAGTCTGGGAGTGTGATGCCTCCATTCCCTTCTTTTTTTTTTTCACAAGAGCTTTGGCTATTCGGGGTTTTTGGTGATTCCATATGAATCTCATCAATAATTGTTCTATTTCTTTGAAGAATGACATTGAAATTTTTATTGGAATAGCATTGAATCTGTATATTGCTTTTGGTAGGATGGCCATTTTAATAATGTTTATTCTTCCAATCCATGAGCAAGGGACTACATCAAATTAAAGAGCTTGTGCACAGCAAAAGAGGCAATAACAAAAACAAAGAGAAACCCCACCGACTGGGAGAACATTTTTGCACACAACACTAATGATAAAGGACTGATCACAAAAATCTGCAAAGAGCTAATGAGACTCAAGAACAACAAAGAAAATAATCCAGTCAAAAAATGGGCAGAAGAGCTAAAAAGAAACTTCTCTGAAGAGGAAATGCAAATGGCCAACAGGCATATGAAAAAATGTTCAACATCATTCTTGTAATCAGGGAAACGCAAATCAAAACTACCATGAGATACCATCTTACACCAGTGAGAATGGCACATATTAAAAAAACTAGCAACAACAAATGTTGGGGAGGTTGTGGAGAAAAAGGAACTCTCCTGCACTGCTGGTGGGAGTGCAAACTGGTCCAACCACTATGGAGAGCTGTGTGGAGATTTCTTGACCTACTAAACATAGAGCTTCCATATGATCCAGCAATTCCACTCCTAGGTATTTACCCAAAGGACACAGAAACATCAATTCCAAAGAGCACTGCACCCCTATGTTTATAGCAGCACTGTTTACAATAGCTAAGATTTGGAAACAAACCAAATGCCCAAAAATAGATGACTGGATCAAGAGGATGTGGTACATATACACCATGGAATATTGCTCAGCATTCAAAAAAGATAAACACATGCAATTTGCAGCAACATGGATGGTGCTGGGAGGGATCATGCTCAGCGAAATAAGCCAGAAAAAAAAAGAAAAATACCGTATGGTCTCACTCATAGCAGGAATCTAGAAAACTTAAATAAGGGACAAGGAAAATGAATAACTCTAAGAAAGTGAAAATCAAAATCAACAAACAACTATGAACCAGAGACACTCTATGAGGGGTGGGGTAAGGGGAAGGGAGGGATTGGGGTCAAAATAAGGGGGTTGCAATTGAATGGGGAGTACAAAAATAAAATTTATTAAAAAAAAAAATAAGGACTTCTAACTTGACACTGGACTTGGGCGCCCCCTTGTGTGCAGATCCCTGTCCTGCCGCTGGGGGCCCAGGGAGCCTGGGGAGGGCCTGGCTGAGCAGGAGAAAGGGCGGCTCTGGGCTCCTGTGCTCAGCCCTGTGGCCACACGGGGGCGCTGCCGCGCTGCTCCGGATTCTGGTAGAGCCGCCAGGACGGGGCGGGGGCTGAGGTGGGCACAGCTGGGGATGCTGGAGGGTGGCGACCTGGGGGTGAGATGCTCTGTGAGGAGTCAGAGCAGCAGGGCTCAGAGGAGAGGAGACTCCGGAGCCTGCCCTGTGTGTGAGGTTTCCGTCTTTTCTCCCCAGAACTCCTCTCTCCAGTCCCTGGATGGTGATACCTGGGAGAATCGGAAAAGAGAAAATTTTTTTCTTCTACAACCTATTCAATATTGAGGGCATTAAAAAAAAAATAATATTTAGGGCCTCCCTGGCGGCTCAAGGAGCTAAGACGCAGCAGTATGAAGCTATCCGCAGCCACTACGGCATGAGTTTGATCCCCAGCCAGGGAGCTGCCCATATGGCACGTCAGACCTCTCCTGTCCTGCCCGCTCCTCCCCTCAGCAGTGCATTTCAGTACATCTGCCTGTTCTGCTCCCCACCCTATCTCTGGTGAATCCTCTCACCTCCACATTTCTGGCCTGCACCCCAGTTCTTGTATATATAAATAAATCTTTATAAAAAATAAATCAATCTTAAAAAATAACATTTAAAGAATACTGTTAGATTTACAGAAAAGTTGCAAAAGCAGTACAGGTCTTGTTTATCCCACACCATTTCCATTTTGTTAACATTCTACATGAATACTTTTATTTTTTTACAACTAATGCAGCAATGTTGACATAATTACTAAATGCCATACTTTCATTAATTTTTGCTATTGTCCATTTGATGCTCCATAATCCCATCCAGTTTGCCTGGATGACAGTTTCTCAGACTTTCCTTGTTTTTATAACATTGACACTGGTGAGGAGTGATGTTTGGGAGAGGTGTTGGGGTCACAGATGAGGGTTCTTGGGTCACCTCTAAGAAAAGCTTCGCCAGAGTCCTCCTTTCAGTGGCGTGTGGGCACACACACACACGGAAAGAAGAAGACGATGCTTGCGCAGACACCAGCAGGCAGGATGAGCTGCCCCTGGAGAGGTCGGGTGTGTGAGGAGAAGCCTGCAGTCACCAGGCAGATCCTTGGGAGCAGAGCTACGTCTTCCCCGGGGCAGAAAGGGCCCTGAGGTAGTGTTCTGGTTGGGAGGGCTCATTCCTTTGTGGGATTGTCATCTGTCATTAAATTAATTACTTCTATGGTGTGACTAGGCTGATTTGTCAGGAGCAGCGAGTCTCTGCAATGGCTCCATCCCCACATCCCAGCTCTGGTCTGCGCCTCCTTATACTTCCTGTAGCATCTGATACTTGCTATGGCAGTTGGCCCGAAGCGATTTTCATTTCTATAGTTGGTTTAATAACTGCTAATCACTTCTACCCCCACCTCTAGTTTCTGGTCATGTGACCCCTCCACCCTAAATTTCCTACTCTTAACCTCCATCAAGGAGCACTGCTAAGGACTATTGTCCCTCAACTTCGGTTTTTTTTTTTTTTTTTTTTTTATTGGGACTCTGGGTTTAGGGAAGCAGACATCAGGGGTGCAGGGCCATTGTCCACTCAACAACACATCAGTGCTCATCATGTCCACCTGACTCATCACTGACGGCATTAACCTTCAATGCCAGCCTAAGGCAGTGTTACCCAGATACCACCTTACACTTGTGAGAATGACCCACTGAAGAGTGTGGAGAAAAAGGAACTCTGGTACATGGTGGGTCAGAATGGAGACTGGTCCTGTTAGCCAGCAGAATGAGGGGTTCCCTGGCCCCTCAAACCTGCGCACTTGACATGAGTTGTGTCATCAGCTGCATAAAGAAAAAACATACTCTAATGCATAACACCTTCATTAGAAAAGAAAATGAATACAAATTAGCGTGCAATAGAGAATTAGTGTGCAATAGCAAAAGAGAAGAGAAAGAATATAGTTAGAATAGTTCCCAAGTGAAGCACCCAAAGTTACCCGTCCCCTCATGGGTAAGGCCCAGCCAAACAGGCTTGCCCAAAGCAGGCCCGCTGAGGCCCGAAGGCCTGCCACAAGGCTAAGGCACTTACTGTAGAGACCCATGGGACAGGGGCAGGAGGGGCCAGGCAAGTCTGGAAGGAAAAGAGCAAAGTCAAAATCCACAAGATAACAGCGGCCATTGTCAGCCTCCCCTTGAGTCTCTCATCCACGTCTTTGTCTCTTTCACGTGTCTCTTTCCATGTCCCCAACTCCTTGGCACAAATCCAAACCTGAGGAGCAAGAGTGGCTTCTTCTTGGAATGTCTCTCTGCTCCATGTGCCTCCTCCAGTCTTCTCTCCCCATCTTGTTCTATGTCATCCTCCTCTTCCTTAGCTTCTCATTCCTGCTCAGCCCCACCTTTCCTTGGGCGGGGCAGGACACCTGGAACCTCCCTTTTCTATGGATAGCACATGGGTACAGTCCTGCCCCTGTGGAGAACAAACGAAGGTTCCTCAAAATATTCAAAATAGACCTGTCACCTGGTCAGGGATTCCATTCCTTGGTATTTATCCAAAGAAGGTAAAACACTAATTCCGAGGAATATGCGCCTCCTGTGGTCACTGCAGCACTGTCTACCATAATCAAGCTATGGACACAACCTAAGTGCCCAACAGCCGATGAGGGGATAAAGAACACAAGCTTTATACCCAGTGGAATACTACCCAGCTGTGAAAAAGATGGAATATTGAATTTGCAACAACATGGATAGATGTGGATGGGATTATGCTAAGTGAAAAAATTTAAAAGAGAAAGTTAAATCCTGGATGATTTCATTCATATGTGGAATATAAGGAGACAAAGCAGGCACAGATGAGACTAAACCAAAACAAACTCTAGAAATATAAGTGCAAAATTGAAGCTATGGGGTGGGGTGAGAGCAGGAAACAAGGTAGGAAGAGGGCCCAATGGACTGTGGTGGAGGACTATGGATGCCCTTAGGTGGGTGGGAAGTGATAATGAACATCTAAAGAGGGTGACCCTGGGCCTCTGCACACATGCAGTGTGTAAACCAATGTTACCTCAACTCAGTAATACAATGAGGGGAAAAAGAAAAGTTCTTAAGCAAAAGAAAAAAAGTAACTTGTCTTCTCCATCAATCACTGACCTCAGGACTTTGCCTTCGCCTCCTCACTGTCATGCAGGGTGAGGGGCTGGTTTCCCACAAGGTCAGAGGCAGGAGGTGCAGGGACTCCTGGGGCTGCTCAGACCCCGCTGAGTAGAGACACTGCAGAGAGGGCGGCTCTGAGGGGACCAGAGACAGAGGGTCAGAGTAACCCCAGTGCTGAGCGAGGATCTGGTTCCCAAGGAGAGGGGAGTGTGTGTGTGTGTGTAACAGCAGAGACAAGATACACAACATAAGTTGATGGGAAGTCAATTAACATCAAGCTCCAGAATAAATTAATTCAAATCACACACAGAGTAGAGAGTGTCAGAACAACACCTCAGTAAATATAGTTCCATGGAGGAGCAGTTTTTGAACAGGACTGAAGAAGCATTAGACCTGAAGAAGAGGAGGAGGTTTAGAAATACCTCATGGTTGGCTTGAGGTGTAAGGAGCTGGGCAGGACCCTCCTCCAGGCCCCGCCTACAATATGGTGGCACCTTCACCCTGACAGCTCTCTCCCCCAAACCCCAATTTTTTTCTCCTTTGGAGTCACCATAGAAAACCCACTGGCCTCAGAGTCAGGGAGCACCATGGGCTGCAGCTACTTTCTCTCTAGACCAGAGCTGGAGGGAGCCACTCAGGGGGAGGGAGGAGTGTGTGCCCTGCTGGCCTGGTCCAGGGGCAGGATTAGCCCAGGTCACCCCAGTTACTGAGCTGAGCCTTTGTCCACAGTCCAGGAAGGGAGGGAGAGATGGAGCAGGGTCTCCCTCAGCTCCTGGAGGAAGGTGTAACGTTAGGTGGGTGAACTTAGGTTTCTTTCTCATTCTGGGCTCCCCCAACTCCCCAGGTAACCCTCCATGTGCAGCAGGGAGAGGATCTCAGATAAACCCAGGCTGGATCCCGCACCTCCCTCCCCACTATAGTGCTCAGGATGAATCCCCTTGTATTCATGGCTGCACTGGAGGAGAGCAAAGAAAGGTAAGTATTATTATTGTATTTGCAAGTGATTAGAAGTAAGATATTTTACTATAAATGCTCTTTTATTTTTGTTGTTGCTCTAACAGTGCTATGCAATCAGAAAAAAAACCTGGGAGAGGGAGAAAGTGTGGAATTGAGTTTTCATGATGCAAACAAAAAAAAAAAAAGGAAAAAAAGCCAAAAATGAAAATAAGACAAACATGGATTATTCAGTTTAACCCATGACACCCTGGAAGTTGCCAGATATCATGATCCCAGAGCAATTCATGACTGTGGGGAGTGAGACTCAACAGCCCAGCCCAGGAAACACAGCGGGGGATGCAGGGCTCTGACCAGCCCAGGGCCCCCCTGCTGTGGCAGCTGCAGTGGGGAAGGGTCTCCGAGCTGAGGAGTCTGGGAACTCAGTGTGGTCACATCCACTGGAAACATCCAGAGTGAGGTTGGGTCATCCTAATGACAGCTGCCTCACTACCAGCCCAGGCCGTCCTACTATTGATAAGTCAAATTTAAAAAATTCCTCCTTGGAGGGAAAGTGTCAGGGAAAGGTGGTGGTGTCCATGCAGGCCCTTCCCTCACAGCCCGGCCCAAGGAGAGTCCCCGAGTGTCTCCTCAGGGGCCTCTGCTGCCTCCTCTAGTGAGCAGAGGACTCACCTCACGGGAAGGGAGACCTGCCCTGCCATGTCTTCCCTCCTGGGGATCATGTGGGGAGTGAGCCCCCAAGCACGTGTGCAGGCAGCTCGGGACCCAGCACAGGGAGTGCTTGATCCTGAGGGCTCCGAGGGCCTTTGTGGGAAGGAACTTGAAACATAATTAGGTCTCCCCAGCTTCTCCTGGAGCTCCCAGAGGGACAGGGCTGTGCACACAAGGGGGAGCAGCATCCAGAGTGAGGTTCTGTGTCTTAATTGTCTCCCCAAGAGGACATTGCCTGCTCCCTAGAAGCTTCCTGGAGTGCTTGGATATCTAAATAACATTAAAATATTACGAAAATCGAAGCCTCCACCATCTGGGTGTCTAGCTCATCCCAAACCTGGCATTTATCCTAAAGACAGGCCTCCTAAAACACTCAGGCACCCTAGCTCAGAACGCCCCACCCACTGCCTTCTCAAAACAGGACCATGCCTTGAGAACATCTTACTGACAAGGTAAAGGAAGGCTAAGGCTTAGGGTAAGGCAAAACTTTATTCTTTGCTCCCTCTAAGGAGCCATGTGGAATGGGGGATGGTGAGAACCTGAGGTTTAAGGAAAACCAGGCATTTGGGGATGACCTGACAGTTTGACTTATAAGTTATGGTTTCCAATAGAGAATATTGAACTTAAAAGGGTGTTCATAAGTTTGTTTAATCGCCACTGGGTGGTAGAAACATCCATCGTGATGTTGGAAAACGACGCCTCTGGTGTGTTTCAGTCCCTAAACTGATGTTTGCAGGAAGTTTGCCTTTTCTTTCTTCTGGATTGTAGAATCAAGTTCCAGGTATCAACTTTTATTCCTTTTTTTTCCCAGTGGGAAATTTTCTTCAATTCTCAAGTCAGGATTTAATAATATTTGAAGCTGCTGTCACCTGATGATTTTGGAACGGATTTCCCCAACCTTCTTCATTCCAGTACACATTTCAAAATCCTTCATACTGAGAATCTTCACCCTGAAGATTTCCTCTGTGAGGGCTGTGATAACCGACTCTTTGAAATAGAAAGTTGCGGGCCTCCCTGGTGGTGCAGCGGGCGGAGAACTGCGCTGTGAAGCTGTCAGCAGCCTCTGCAGTGTGGGTTCGATTCCCGGCCGCCCAGGGAGAAACCCACATGGCACGGCAGACCTCTCCTGCCTCTCCCGCTGCTCCCCTCAGGAGTGTCTTCTGTCTGTCTGCCTGTTCTGCTCCCCACTCTGTCTCTGGTGAATTCTTTCACCCTCCCAAGCCTCTGACTATACTCCAGTTCTTATATAAATAAATAAATCTTTAAAAAGAAATAGAAAGTTGCCTATATTTTCCAAAATTCAAATCATAATTCATAAAAGGGCTTCAATCACTTCCCCCACCTCTCAAAAACACTGTCTCAATTCCTTCCCACTGCACGGTCTGGTTAGGAACTGAACCAAACTATATTAAGGACAATTATGAATGAAAGACTTGAAACTGTGGATCAGAGGGAGGGATAGTGGAGGAAAGAAAATTCTGAATAAACGGCATCATTCCTCATAGGGCCCAAATCAGCCTTTGGAACACATAAGCCAATTTAATTCCTCTTGTTATCTCTCATAAGTGAGAATTTTGTGGCAATACCAAATGCCTAACAGTTTAGGACATTTTTTTTTTTCTTTTTCTCCAAGTGGGAGTTGGAGTTATGTGATTTCAGCAAGGTTGGAGGATGGTGTGTGAGGATGGGAAGAGGTTCCAGTGGAGCTCAGACTGAAGTCCAGCCCTTGCTATGCAACTAGTGGGCTCTGCTCATGCCTTGACACTTGTTTTGACAAGGTAAAACTTCTATTTACTTCTATAGGGAAGGGCTTGCTTTCTGGCTTCAGGAAAAAAGATTTTTATGTGTAGATGCCTAAAGTGAGAAATCCCACCTTGTCTCATTATTTGTACTCCCATTTTTACTGTGTTTCTCTAATTATATAATGTAAATATCACACATTCATTGTGAACAACTCAAACCATTTATAAAATATGAAACTTCTGAAATATAAAAATGTAATAAAAAATATCTTGTCATCTTACCATAATAATAAACATTAATATTTTGGTGACATTTTTGCATGCATCTCTTTACATATCTATGTGTTTTTAATAAACAGCATTTAGCATAAATGATAATTTTCCTGTGGATACCTTTCTACACCCATCTCAGCAGCTTAATCCCCATCTCCATTTTCCCCAAGTAACACACATATCTTACCCAGAAAAAAAACTTGAGATTTTGCATGCGAATAGTTTATTTGGGTTCATTTCCGTGGGAACAGGAAGCATAAAGCAGGGAGTGGAAGAAAAGTTGATACCAGGGAGCTTTACTGACCTGGGTACTGCCATGGGTAACTGGGGTTCAATCTCCCTGACAAATAAGGTGCAACTGGACTAAGGTGGTGGAAGTTGATACCTGCATGAAACTGCTCACTATGATACAATAAACTATAGCAGTAAAAAGGTGAACTGAAGGGATAGAAGACATAAGGACTGAGAAATGTCCAATACAGTCTACTCCTTACACCACTCAGATCTTTTCATGGGCTCTGTGGAGTCCAGTCAGTCACAGAGTCTTTGATGTGGTGGCCAGTGACAAGCTCTACAAAAGACTCAGTTAATGGGCCAAGCCTCCACAGATGCATGTGGTCTCAACACCATTATTAATGTGCTTTGTCTCTTTCCCACACAGCCATTCCAGATTCCCCTCCCCCTGGAGCAAACCTACATTCTTCATCCCTGCAGAGTGGGAGGCTGAGTCCCTCACCCCCATCAGGACATGATTGCTGCATGGCCTCTTTGTATTTCTACTTGGCAAGAAGCCCCAGTTCTCCAGAGTTTCTACACGTGCTCCTTTCTTATTACATTGTGCAGCAGCAACCCTAGCTCCTCATAGTAATCAGGGTCAATTATTCTGAAAACAATAACAGTAGAGTTCATTATGGCTCACTGGCTCAAGGAATATAAATGCTTAGGCAGTAGATATAACATCAAATCTAGCAGAACCTTGCTGGTACAAATATGCCTCCCAACCTCCCACCTCACGTCCCTGGAGAGCCTCTAAACTAATAGGGTGAAGGTGTGGGGTGAGAAGTATAAATTCCTCCAGTGCATCATTAGGAGTAATGGTGAGAGTGGCTGATCCTTCTTCACCTCTTAGTTGCAGGATCCATGCTTTCTCGATATTGGAACACAGATTATATATTGGCCATTACTCAATGTGTATAACACATGTTGAAAGCTGCCTTCCACCATCTCAGAGTGTTTTGCCCAAAATAAAATGTTAAAAGGTTTTAATGTCTCTCCTCCTTCAATTATGCTGTCAACTTGCAAGTGACATGCTGTGTGGTAGAATCAGTGATTCCTGCAGACATGCTGCCAATGTCATACTTATTTCACCATAAAATGTGCCCCTTATCAGAGGCAATGTTATATAGGCTCTATGCTGGTGAATCAGGCAATCTGTTGGCTCTTAAATGGAGATGCTGGCAGTCAGGGAAGGGAATCTTACATCCAGAATGGATGTCAATTCTTGAGAACAAATCACTATCCATAACAGGGTAAACTGAGTGAAGAAATCCACCTGTTACCATGTAGCTGTCTGGTCTACTAAGTGATGTTATCACAGCAAGAGCTTGACTGTGATTTCTTTGACTGGAAATCTGGGCATTCGTGAGTGACAGTGACTGATGAATCTCCCATGATGAGAAAAAACTCATGCTACTGGACTCAGGTATGATCAAATCGCCCTTGATCTCGATTTCTATGACTTTCAGGGACTGTTGAATAAGCCCTGGGGTGACCAACGAGAGAGGCTGAGTGTTATCCACACAAAGGGGACATGATCTGTGGTAGGTGCTCTCTGAGGTGAGAACTAACATGAGACACAAAGGTCTTAAACCCTGTGTCCACTCCCATGGACAAAAATGCCTCATTTCCTAACTTCCTTTGACGTTCATCTTCTCATCTTGCTCCTTCTCAGCACTGAATCATTCAGAAAGTCACAAACCGCTGCCAGGAGTCTATTTTATAGCAGTAACGGAGGGAGGTCAACATTGCCACCATTCAAATTAAGTCATCAGGGCACTGCCTGCAACTCTTGCCACTCCTCACTGTCTCATTGGGCGCTCCTGGGTGAGGCTATTTAATGAAATTGTAGCCCTGGATATCCCATTACATCTCTAATCTTAATATCTTCCTCCTAAAACATATGTTCTTATAAATGGATGTCCTAACATGGACTGATATAGACATTAATAATGATTTCTTGATTATACTTATGTAATGACCTATGGCTGATTTGATAGATATTGCTCATTTACAAAACCCTACTGTTTAACTAAAATTCAATATCCCCAATTTTTTTTTTTTCTTTCGGCATAGGGATAAGAGGATTCAGCAGAGACAGAGTGGGAAACAGAACAGGTAGATTTACTGAAATACACTGCTAAGGGGAGCATCTGGTGAGATAGGAGAAGTCTGCTGAGCCCTAGCAGGGTCAGCTCCCTGAGCTGGGCTAGATTCAGGCCTCAGTGGTGGCAGCGCTGAGACTTCACCCCTAGGACACCAGGGAGGCCCAACAAACCAAATTTGCATTACACCTACCATGTGTACTACCTCTATTGTGTACTTGGGAAGATCCCAGGTCACTACTTATTTGGTTCCTTCTCTGTAAAACGCCCAGGTAGAATTCAGAACAGAGGCAGCAGACATGTGAAGGAATCAGGGCCTGAGGGGCCTGGGCAGTGAGTGGTTTGGCTAAAGGGTTTACACTAGTTGTAGATCTTCTGCATAGGCCATAGCAAGAAAGAGGCCAGCACTATGACAGAAATGGATGCAAAAGGAGTGAAAAAATTGGGGTGATACAAAACAAACTTTATTAGTATTTCTATAATGAACAAGAAACCCTGGAGGAAATAAAATGAAAAAAACTTGAAATCAATTAGGAAACAAAGATTTTGAATTACAAGAGGAGGGCCAGGTGTCAGTGGGTGGAGGGATAGTAGAAGTTAAAAGAGGATATGTGGCTAGAGAGGTGGGTGAGGACAGGTTTGGGGTCAGCGGTGCTTAGTCAGCACCAGAGGTGGGCAGGCAGGACAGGGGTCAGGGGATGGGACCCTGGAGGAATGGCATCAGGTGAGCACCCTCTGCATATGTTGTTCCAGAGCAACAGGAGAGCCCAGCAGGCCTGCTGGGTCAGACAGACAATGCCCAGGATGCTGTAGGCATCCTGGGCACTCTGAGCTCACTAAATCCCTGAATACTCAGCCTGAAACTCCCCAGATTCCAGCAGGATGTCCCCAGGCTGCTGAGCTAATACCAGCCCTGCTGGGGAAACCAGGCCAGGACCTGCAACCTGTGGGACAACCTGCTGGGCATAAGCACACACCACCTGTTTGTGGGGAGCCAGGACCTAGCCAGGCCCCAGCAGGGCATGGTGGCAGTGGTGTGTTTACACCAGCCCCACCGCGGGAGACAGGTAGAGGCCAGGATGCTTCGGAGATGCCCAGTGTGGGCAGTTCACACCCCACCCCTTCTGGGGAAGCCAAGACTGGCGCAGGATCCCAAAGACTTCTTTGAGGATTTTGAGATAAGAGGAGTGCTGCAGGAGGAACCAGACAATGACCAGGATGCTGCACCCCATGGGGACAGTGCTGAGCTCACTCCACCCCTGCTGGAACAGCCAGGCCCTGGCCAGGAGAATGCAGCCTACGCAAGAGCGTCCTGAGCTCGAACCACACCTGTGGGAGGAAGCCACCTCTGGCCAACATCCTGCAGGTTCCAGTGAGGGTGCGAAGGCAGCAGCAGCCCTGCCTGGGGAACCAGCCCCTGCAGGGATCCTGCAGCACAAGCAGAGACAACCCCGGTGTCTGCTTCTCTCCAATCAGCAACTTGGCTGGGCTCTGGCCTGTCCCATGGGCTGCAGGGGAGCCCGGCTGTACTCCTTGAGAAGCGGCTACAGATGCAAGAGGACAGGCCATCAGCCACACGCCAGATTGCCACTTGCCTTTTCAAACAGACCACATGCTAGAGCCCTGAGCAGGGACCACCCTAAAATAGGGGGCCCTTGGGATTCTGTTCCTCAAATGAGGCAGTTGCAGATGCCAGGTCAGACTGCTCGTGGTCCAAATCTAGCCCGTGTGGTCTCCTCCAAGGGCCACCTGACCCTACCCCGCCCAGCCGGACCCATGCACCAGCCTGGGCCACTCACCCTCGGACAGCTCCTCCAGGGATTTCGGGTACTGCAGCCAGTTCCTTTGGACATGTGCCCCAATCTCAAAGTTGCAGGTGCACTTCAACCTGGGCTCTGTGCTGGGACAGATCCCACACTGGGCTGTGGGAGGACAGTCGGGGAATTGCACTCTCTGGATCTCTTCACCTTCCTGGACACAAAAGACCTCCTGGGAGTAAACAGACGCACCTGCTGGGTAGCAACCAGCTGGGGCAAGAGGGAGCAGCCATGACGGTTTGGGTCCCACCACCAGCCAGGCTGGTTCTGGTGTAGACATGAGCAGACTCCTGGGTGGGCCAGACCCTCCTTCCTGGAGCACGCACACACTCACTCTCACCGCACGCACACCCGCACTCACAGGGGGAAGGGACGGGTGGGGGCATCAGAGCCCTGGCGTGGTCTGACCTGTCCCCAGGGCCCCCCTAGTTACCTCAGGGGCAGTGCTGGTGCTGGCCCGAGGCGTATGCACAGGCTCCTCATGCCTTTCGGCAGAGTGTGACACGAGTTTCGGGGACCTTTTTTGGGTCCACTGCGGGGAGACCTGGGCAAACAGCAAGAAAACGTGGGGCCGGGTCCAGGCCCAGCAGGCAAGTGAGCTGGGTCAGGTTTGGTTCAGAACCAACTGCCTGGGGACCAGGGTTCTGAGGTCATGTGTGCCCTGTCATCTCGCGGAGGTGATGTCACTTCCTGGGTCCCCTTCCCTGGACTTCCTGCTCAGACAGATGCCCCCCCCGCTCCCCCCCGGCCCGCCACATGGCTACCTGGGCCACTTCCTGTTGGCCCTCCATACCAGGCTCATCTCACAACACTGACAGCAGCACAGCCTCCCAGAGACCTTGGATGGAGCCATGCAGCCAGGGACAACCTGGGGACCCAGGTCTCTGGCTGCTGACCTGGCTCATCCTCCCTGCCAGGCAGCAGGCCCTGCAGCATCGGCAACTCCAGGCTCCTGTCTCCCATGGGCCCAGAGGAGCTCCAGAGTGTGGAGCCTCTCCCTGGGGAGTGGGCCACTCCTCTCTGCTGCCCTTGGAGGGGAGGCTGGTGTCAGGCTCACAGCACTTGGAGGGTCCCACCCGGGGGAGGGCACCTGCACACGCCTCACCCAGGCCTGGGCAGCCCTGCTGGGGGCAGAGACATCTCCCACCCGGGGTGCCTGTCCTCCCACCCAGTGTACCTGTCAGCCCTGCTCCTCTCTGGCCGTGCCCTACAGGGCCTTGCGGGCCCAGTCAAGGTGCCAGGGCCACAGACAGTGCACACCTGCTGGCCACAGATTTCTCAGGGCCCCCTCCCTGCTCACACACCTGCCCACCTGCCTGGAGGTTGTATTGACTTGGGACTGGGTTCTGACTGGGACGAGGCCACCCAAGGCAGGGGGTGTCCACTCCAACAGTGACTGATGCCAGCGAGGCCTCTTCTGTCTCCTTCCCTGTCCTCACTGGCTGACTCTCCCTTTCTCTTTCTGTATGTCTCTCTGATGTTCTCTCTCCCCCTCTTGGTCTGTCCTCATCTCACTCTCTGTGTGTGTCCCTGTCCCTCTCGGCCTCTCTGTCCCTGCCCCATTCCTCTGTGTCCCTGTCTCAGTCTCTCTCTGATCCCCAGTGTGCAGAGGACCAGAGGGAGGGAGGGAGGAGCACAGGGGACTGAGGTGATGGTGCACGGGTGCCTTGGAGAAGGAAACTCTATGGGGACTACACCTGAGGGGGTAGGGGGAAAACAAATAGTCTTTACAAGTGAAAAGTGAAGTTAAAAAATTAAAAAAAAGAAGAATATAAAAAAAAAATACAATCACGCCTGCAGGATCCTCATCCTGTCTTGGTTTCTGCAGCAGTGGGGGTGTGAACTGTCCACACTGGGCAGTTCCTCAAGCATCCTGGCCTATACCTGTCTCCCGCAGTGGGGCTGTTTTGATCATGTCTCCTGGAGACAGCATAAAATTTGGGTTTTGTTTTTTGGTACAACCAGTCACTCTGTGTCTTTCTCTTTGGTGAGTTCAATTCATTTCCATGAAGGGTGATGACATGATGACTTTCTACTGCGCTTTTGTCTTTAGTCAAATCCAGGCAAGAAATGTGTGGTAGGGCCTCCCCGGTGGCGCAGCGGTTGAGCGCTGGGTTGCAAGGCTGCCCGCAGCCTCTGCAGCATCGGTTCGATCTCTGGCTGCTCCCCGGCCACCGGAGGAGGGTCCCACATGGCGCGCAGACCTCTCCTGCTGCCCGCTGCTCCCCTCAGCAGTGTACTTCATCAGTCTGCCTGTTCTGCAACCTGATCTGGCTCTGGTGAATTCTCTCACCCTCCTGCACTTCTCACTGTACCCACTGCTTGTATAAATAAATAAATAAATAAATAAATTTTTTTTTAAAAGTTATATCTCAATAAATTTGCTTTAAAAACATAACAAATAGGTCTACAAGTTGCCCTGTGTCTGTCCTCCACAGTATCCTCATCAAGGGCTTGTGGGGCAGGGAACTGCCTGAGCCCATGAGGAGCTGAGCACAGACGGTTTCACTGGACAGAAACTGTCAAGGCGCCTCCTCTGCGTGGTCCTGAGTCACGCGATGAGATGCTGACGTCACGCTGCTTCTGTGATGGGAGAGACTTTAGGGGCCATGGGTGGGAGGCAGCTTATTTTTCATGTGGGCAGAATGGAAATAATGAGTGTCCAGAAGGTCTACTGTGTTGGTTTTCAATTCTCCACCAGTTCTGGGATACACAGGAGGGGAGACAGCTCCCCCCGTGAGTGTGTCTGACTCGCTGGCTCTTCCTCGTGAGGAGAATGAAGCAGAAGGGACGCGCCACGTCACAGAGTCAGGCTCACAGGGGCTGAGACTTCCCGCCCGGGCTCCCCTCCTGGTCCCTCTCTGGGGTGACTCCCTGCACACGGTGGACCCTCAGCTAAGGGGACGCCCACAGGACAAGGACCTGAGGGTTTTCTCCAGGAGCCACATGCAGGAGCTCTGAGGCAGGTCCTTCCACGCTGATCACGGCCATTCAGAGTCGCCAACATCTCGTCCCCATCGCAGCCTCATGGAACCCAGAGCTGGAGCCTCTGAGGGAGGCCCCTCCTGCCGCCTCCCCCTCAGAGACTGTGGAGACGCCAGATCTTTGTTTTAGGTGCAAAGGAGGAAGTGATTTGGTACAAACCAGTAAAATATTCAGGCGATAAAGTGATCAGTGGCTGTTTTCTCACAAGAAACAGTGGAGGCCAGAGTAGCTCACGTGACGGTCAAGGTCCTGATTGCAATGAGCTGTCAGACAAGGATTCCACATCCTCTGAAGTGTCCTTCAAAATATGTGATTTTTAAAAATCAGTTCTACCGTTTTCAGATTCCCATTTAATTTTGCTGTTTTGTTTTCTTTATACTATCCCCAGAGCGGTGTCTGCAGGGTCACGGCACAGAGGGGCTGTCAGCAGCCTGGGACTGTGAGCAGGGCTGACTCTAACCTGCTAGCAGGGAGTGGGGCCTTGGAGCCCCAGAATCATTCCCCACAGATGGCCCTCCAGGGCAGCACAGGCCTTTCTCCTCTTAATTCCCCAATCACCTCCTCTTCATTGCAGGAATCTCCCTGCCACCCCAGCACTGGGGAGTTGGGGAGGATGTTGAGGCTCAGGAAATGGGGGCGTCCTCCTAACCATCTGTCCTCTCCTCCTCTCTCTCCTTCAACAGCCTGAGTGTGCGTGTTTGAGTCACACCAGCCCTGCACTGACAGGAAAGGCCCAGAACTTAAGTGATTCCCTGGTCAGTTACAGCACCAGCCCCTCTGCAGTCCCACCAGGGGAGACAGAGACTCTCCCAGCCCCAGCCAGAGCCGCGTCTCCCACACAGACCTTCCTCTCACAGTGTCCCCGATGCTGCCCCTTCCTGGCCCCACCCTTCCTGGTGCCCCCACCACTCCTTTGGGGCCCCATCCCCTAGTCCCCATTTTCATCCTCTGCTCCATTTCCAGGAGCCTCCCCGTCTTCCTAGTCATGCCCTGGGGGCTCTCCTCAACCTCCCCTCATTCAGGGATGGAAAGTTTTTAAAAGATGTATATTTGTTTATTTATTTCCTTACAGCGTGGGTCACCTTTCTATAGTTATTGTTCCTCTTACGTGCCTCCCTTCCACCAATGATCCACCACACACCACCACCAGCTCCCCGGGTCTCTCCCCGGCTCTGATCACTCCTGCTCCCCCCTGCTGCAAGACGTGGATGGGTGGTTGGCCCCGGGTCTTGGTGTTTTCCTGGAACCTTGTCCTTTTCTTGGGCGAGGCCCTGGGCTCCTGGGTAGAATTGAATGTTAATTCCCTGGAAGCAGAAGCAGAAACAAAGTACAGAGACTCTGGAGTGCAAGGATCCATCCGAGACTGAAGGAACCTCTATATTTGGGGATCAGCCCATAATCTGGGAATCAGCTGTAATGACCTGGAAACCTGCTTTTGTCCTTCCTCCACAGGACTAAGAAAATTTGGGGACTTCTGACCTGACATTGGACTTGGCCGCCCCCTTGTGTGCAGATCCCTGTCCTGCCGCTGGGGGCCCAGGGAGCCTGGGGAGGGCCTGGCTGAGCAGGAGAAAGGGCGGCTCTGGGCTCCTGTGCTCAGCCCTGTGGCCACACGGGGGCGCTGCCGCGCTGCTCCGGATTCTGGTGGAGCCGCCAGGACATGGCGGGGGGCTGAGGTGGGCACAGCTGGGGATGCTGGAGGGTGGCGACCTGGGGGTGAGATGCTCTGTGAGGAGTCAGAGCCGCAGGGCTCAGAGGAGAGGAGACTCCGGAGCCTGCCCTGTGTGTGAGGTTTCCAGCTTTTCTCCCAGAACCCCTCTCTCCAGTCCCTGGACGGTGATACCTGGGAAAACTGGAAAAGAAAAAAATTTTTCTTTATATAACCTATTAAATATTGAGAGTATTTAAAAAAATAACATTTAAAGAATACTGTTCGATTTACAGAAAAGTTGCAAAGGCAGTACACGTCTTGTTTATCCCACACCATTTCCATTTTGTTAACATCCTGCATGAGTACAGATTTTTCTTTTACCGCTAATGCAGCAATGTTGACATAATAACTAAACGCCATACTTTAATTCGTTTTTGCTAATGTCCATTTTATGCCCAATAATCCCATCCAGTTTGCCTGGATGACAGTTTCTCAGACTTTCCTTGTTTCCTTGGGAGAGGTGTTGGGGTCACAGATGGGGGTTCTTGGGTCACCTCTAAGAAAAACTTCACCAGAGTCCTCCTTTCAGTGGGGTGAGGGCACACACACACACACACACGCACACATATGAAAATAAAGAAGTCCATGCTTGCACAGACACAAATTGGCTGGAAGACCTGATCCTGGAGGTGGGGGGGGGGGGTGTTGGGGAAGCCTGTTAGTGGAGGCTCATTAGAACTCTGTTGGTGTGTGTGGTGTGGAATTACACATTTTTATAGGTGTGAAGCTGTACTCCAAAAATTTACACAGTGTTATAAACTAGTGTAACACACACACACATATATATTAATTATTGGTTTTGGGTGTTTTGCTTACATAACTGCTAAAAGCCATGATCCATTATGGAGGTCTTACTATGTGGGCCTCTTAGTTGAATCATAGTCTCTGGTATACTATCAGCTTTCCAATCCTCAGATATGGAGGAAATTCCTAATTCCATTTATACCACATCTAGGTCATGGGTAAGAAAATGTTTGCTCCTCAGTTGATCTATGTAGCCAACATCTGCATCAGTAATATAGTAAATGCTTGAATTTCCTCAAATTATGTCCTGGAAAATGTTTCTCAAATTCTGTCCCCTGCAGTTATTTCATTGTTTTCCTTTCCTTTCCAGTCTGATTTGGCTAATTTTAATGCCATTCCAATAGGGAACAGTGGTAGAGAAAGAAATAGATGAGATAGTAATACATCACTCCTTAATTCTTGTAGCCCTAGGAAAATCAAGTGTTCTCTACGGTGGTGAAAAGAGGAGATTATTTCCTGAAGCAGGAGCACTCACAATGTAATGGAAATGCAGGGTTGTATTGCCATGGTTTGATCCATAGCACATTTTGGAATAGTGCCCAAGTCCTGTTTCATAAGCCTAAATAACTAACCTGGACCCGGGTTCCAAGGAGGACCATGAATTTGTGGCTCATGCATGCACACTCCTCTGCCCCACGGGGGGCATATTGTGGCAACACCCTTGTAGAAACTTTGTTTCCTGTGGTTTCCTGAGGGGAGGTTCCCCAACTGTGTTTGCATGGAATAGCTGTGAGCCATCTACAAACTTCCATAATGGAGTTTCCCTTCATATATTTAAGTTGTATTCTGTTGTATAGTGATTTGTGGACCAGACAATGTAGCAGAAGTACACTGAAGCAAGTCGATTAAGAGTTGATAAATGAATGTAATGTAACAGAATTAGCTGACTGCTTTATTCTCAAAATGTTTATACTTCAGTTAGTTTATGCTTTAGTTGGAATTACCATGTTAATCCCTTCATCATATTGCTCTGTACTATTCTCAAATAGTTTCTCATTAAAGTCTTTTCTCCTTGATCTGCTTTGCAGACTTTCCAAACAAAGACTGTCACCTTTTCCCAATGTATTTTTTTAAGCATAACAGAACTGGGGTGTAGACCAGAGGTGCAGTGGTTGAAAGGATTCACCAGAGAGAGTGGGGAGCAGAACAGGCAGATGTACTGAAATACACTGCTCAAGGGAGCAGCAGGCATGACAGGAGAAGGCTGCTGCACCCTATGTGGCTTAGCTCCCTCGTGGAGTATTGAACTCAGGCCACAGCAGTGATAGAGCTGAGACTTACCCCCAAAGACACCAGCGATGCCCCTTTCCCAATAATTTCTCACTGCACCATTGGCCATATAGAATTTAATATAAAATGAATGTGTCTTTACTGATCAATGAATCATGTCACAGGCAAGTTTTAGATTTAAATTAATTGGTATGCATGTGTAAGGACTATATACTACATGGTTAATACGAACAGTTTTTTCTGAAATTGAAAAGAGTCTTTTTGGTAAATGTCAAAGTAAAAACTAATATGAAAATATTTAACCTTTCGTTCTTATTATAACAAAATGGAAAATAACAAATGGCAGAGTTTCACATGGTAGCCCTGAAGGATAATGCTTTACAGATCCCTTTTATCCATCTCTTTTAATAAATAGCCCTTCATTACCTTTTTATGTTACAAGTTTGCATACTGAACCAGATTGCAATGAAGTAACAGTCTAATGAAAAACACTATGTTTGAAATAGATGTAGGTCATTCTGTGCCCATAATTTTTTAAGTAGTTGATGGAAAATTGGTCTCTCTAAGTAAGAGATTTTTGTTTTATTTTCAAGTTAGGCTATAGTTTTGGATCTGTGGACAAACCATTTACTCTCCCTGGTATTACCTTTCTTCTAGCTAATTCTGTGAGTCATAGTCTCTTCTGGTACCATCGATATTATTGCAAATAGGAAGATTTAATCCGGTGGGGTTTTTTAGTAGCTGAGTAGTATTTGTGTGTTGTGCGCCATATTTTTGTAACCAACTCATCTATTGTTGGACCCTTAGGTTGCTTCTATCACTTTGGTATTGAAAATACTATTACAATGAACATAGGAGTGCACATATCCCTTCATATTAGTGTTTTTGTATACTTCAGAGAGATATCTAAGAATGGGATTGCTGGATCATCAGGTAGAACTATTTTTAGTATTTTCAGAAATACCTATCCTACTTTTCTAGGAAAGGAAACAGTCTTCATTTCCACCAACAGTGGAGTAAAGACATGGATATAAGTTCTGAAATCACAAAATACACAGAAAAACAAAAATGACACAGTTCCTTAATCAGCCTTAGAGATGACTTTTGTCAATCGGATTACATTGGCAAAGGAAACAAAAGCAAATATAAACAAATGGGACAATATTAAACTAAAAGGTTTCTATAGAGTGAAAGAAACCACCATTAAAAAAGCTAATGATTTGGAGAAAATACTTACATATGTCAGACAAGGGCTTAATATAGAAATTTTATAAATAACTCATTAAACTCATCACCAAAAGAACAAATGTCCCCATTGAAAAGTGGACAGAGATGTTGAAGGGCGCCTTGTCCACAGGAGACAGAGATGGCAGCAGGCCCATGAACGTGTGTTCTTCCTCTCCTATTCAGAAAGCAAATCAGAAGCAAAATGAGCAATCATCTCCTATCTGTTAAGAGGGTTATTATCAAAATAGACAAGAAACAAGTGATGGTAAAGTTGTGGAGAGAAAAAATTCTTTGTAGATTGTTGTTACAAATTTAAACTGTTCTAATCATGGAAATAGTGTGGCAATCCCTCAACAAAATTAAGAAAATAAATATCACATGACCCAGCTAGCTGACTTCTCTTTAGTTGTCAAGCTTTACCACAAAAATATACAAACTTAGGGGGGCGGAGCAACATGGCGGCGAGGAGACGCTGCGAGTAAGATCTCCCATTAAAAAAAGTTAATAGGGAGGAAAAGCGGCAGGTCCCAGTGAGAACTGGGACACGGAAGATAAACGGACGACTCCAGCAAACTGCCCGAAGAAGAAAGTTGCCATAAAAGAGGACCAGAAGGGAGGGAAGCGCAGAACCCTGCTCCCCTCCCCCGCCCACAGAGGCGGCACTCTCCGCCCGCAGAGAGGAGGAAAACAACAAACCAAAACGGCCAACAGGAAAAACGGACGCAGCAAGTGGGACTGTGAGTGGAAAGGAACTATTGCAGCCACCACACCCCGTGAACGGGAGCTGAGGCGAACCCTGCAGGATTCGACGCGGCGGTGAGCGAACGGCTCCGGGCGCCATTAGAGAAGAACAAAGACCCCCGGAGACTCGCACACAGCCCAGGCTGCCAGTAAGCTTGCGCGGAAAGTGGCGCGCTCGGCGCGCTTGAAAAGCAAGTGCACACCAGGATCGTGGCTGCGCAGGTCCCCGCGCCTGCGACCTAGGCTTGGGAGACGACCTAGGCTTGCGGGGAGATGCTCGGAGGTCCTCACTGAGGTGAAGGTCCTTCCCTGAGTAAGCAGGAACCAGGCGCCCAGGCACGGGAGCGGTGCAAAAGGCGCCATTCCCGTGCCACTGAACTGGGCTACAGCCCGCGTCCTGGAACTGAGGGCTTTGGAACTGAGACCCGGGGCACGAAATTAGGGGCGTGGGTTCCCCACGACGGTGGGGCACAAGGCAGACACAGCACCCCAAAGCCGTTGAGGTGTACCCTACCATCCCCGCTCTGCTCCCTGTCCCACGGGGTGGAAAATCAGCTCCCCAAGGGCTCTAGGAGAGATCTCTGGCGCCACCTAGCGACTGGAAGCCAGCAGAGGCTCCTGAAGGAGATAGTGGCCAGCTGGGGAGTTAGCCCACACCCGGCCTCTTCCGACCAGTAGTCTGAGCCCACAGGGGGAGCGAGCACCCACAGCCGGGGCAGACCAGGCACGCAGAAGAGTGTGCCTGACACCGTACGCGCAGGGAGTGTGTCCCACATCACCATTTTAGAACAGGGACATTTCTTCAGTAAAGACTACCTGCAGAAGGCTTCCTCAGGAGCCAGAGGTGAGCTGGGGAAGTTCGCCCACGCCAGATCCCCTCTGGCCTGCAGTCCAAGCCCAGAGGGGGAGCAGGAACCCACCGCCGGGGCAGACCAGGCGCACAGGGGAGTGTGTCCCCACATCGACATTTTAGGACAGGGACCTTTCTCCAATAAAGACTGCTTGAAACTGACAGATGACTCCTGGAGGAACCAGAGGGGAGCAGAGAAGCTCACCCAAGACGCCGGCCAGTCCCAACTACACAGTGTCCCAACGCATACAGCAAATTAGAAAACAGACAGTAGGGAGGAGAAGAACCACACGCAACCTAGCAACTCTCCAGAGAAAAAGCACACCACAAAAAGAAAACCAGCCCTCAGATTGCAACGACAGTAACTTGGAAGAACTTCTGAGCCTTCCAGAAAGAGAATTTAAAATTGCCGTGATTAAAAAACTGACAGAAGTCATAAAGGAAAACAATGATAAGGGAAAAATAATCAACGATCAGAAGAATGAAATTGAGTCCCTAAAGAGGGAAGTAAAAGAAATGCAGGAGATCAAAGAATTAGTGGAAGAACTAAAGAATTCTGGGAAAAGCAATGAAAGCAGAATTGATGAAATGGAAGAACGAATAAGTGCTCTTGAAGACACAGAAATAAAAAGAACCAAAACAGAAAAGGAAAGAGAAGTACGAAGGAAAAAGAATGAAGAAAGACTTCGGGAACTATCTGACTCCATGAGGAAAGGAAATATAAGAGTTATAGGAATCCCAGAAGGAGAGGAGAGAGAAGTAGGAACAGAGAAAATATTCAAAGAGATAATTGAAGAGAACTTCCCAAATGTGAAGAAGGAGCTGAAAATTGATATACAAGAAGCAAGAAGAACACCAAACTTCCACGACGAAAGAAAAAATACAGCAAGACACATAATAGTAAAGCTCCCAAGAATCCAGGACAAGGAAAAAATAATGAAGCTGGCAAGAGGGAAGAAACAGATAACATTCAAAGGAAAGCCAATCAGGCTGACATCAGACTTCTCCGAAGAAACACTACGGGCAAGGAGAGAGTGGAGGGACATAGTCAACAGACTCCAAGAAAACAGATGCCAACCAAGAATACTCTATCCCGCAAAGCTCTCCTTCCTCTTTGAAGAAAGAATATGGACCTTCCCAGACAAACAGAAACTCCGGAATTTCATTGCAACTAAACCCCCACTCCAAAAAATACTACAAGGAGTCCTAAAGCCAGAACCTCAGAGGGACGAATAACAATGAAAGAAGGCCAAAAAAAAAAAAAAAAGTTATTAAAAGAATAAATAAATAAAATCAAAGGAAAGACAAACACAATGGCAAATACAGATGTTAACATATCAATATTAACTCTAAATGTAAATGGACTAAACTCTTCAATAAAAAGACACAGAGTTGCAGCCTGGATTAAGAAACAAAACCCAACCTTTTGCTGTCTCCAGGAAACACATTTAGCTACAAAAGATAAAAATAGGCTCAAAGTTAAAGGATGGAAAACAATCCTACAAGCAAATGGACCAAAAAAGAAAGCAGGAACAGCTATACTTATATCAGATAAAACAGATTTCAAACTCAAAAAGATAAAAAGAGACCCCAATGGTCACTACATTATGATCAAGGGGACAATACTTCAAGAAGAAATAACACTCATTAACATATACTCACCAAACGAAGGAGCACCAAAATATATCAGACAACTGTTGTCCTCTCTGAAAACAGACATCAGAGAAAACACATACGTAGTGGGAGACTTCAACACACCACTATCAACAATGGATAGATCAACAAGACAAAAAATAAGTAAAGAAACCAAAGCTCTAAATAAGGACCTAGAGCAATTGGGCTTAACAGACATCTATAGAACACTAAACCCCAAAAAAACGGAGTACATTTTTCTCAAGTGCACACGGATCATTCTCCAGGATCGATCACATACTGGGGCACAAGACAAACATCAACAGATACACCAAGATTAAAATCATATCAACCATCTTTTCTGACCATGAAGGCATCAAACTAGAAATAAACCATAAAAAGAAGGCAAGGAACTTTCCTACCTCATGGAGATTAAAAACCACACTACTGGAAGACCACTGGACTAATGAGGAGATCAAAGAGGAAATTAAAAAATTTTTTGAATTGAACGACAAGGAGGACACCAATATCCTAAATGTATGGGATGCAGCAAAAGCAGTATTAAGAGGAAAATATATAGCAATAGAAGCTCACATCAAGAAACAAGAAAGAACTCAAAGAAACAACCTAATCTCGAAGCTCAAAGATCTAGAAAAAGAACAACAAAAAAACCCCAAAACCAGTAGAAGAAAAGAAATAATAAAAACCAAAGCAGAAATAAATGAAATTGAAACTAAAAAAACAATCCAAAAGATCAATGAAACCAAGAGCTGGTTCTTTGAAAAAATCAATAAAATAGACAAACCCCTAGCCAGGCTCACAAAGGAAAAAAGGGAGAAAGCACAAATAAACAGGATCATCAATGAAAGAGGAGAAATCACAACGGACACAGCAGAAATCAAAAGAATAATCAGTAACTACTATGAACAGTTATATGGAAACAAGTTTAACAATCTAGAGGAGATGGACAAATTCCTACAACTCTACAATCACCCAAAGCTAGATAAAGAAGAAATAGAACACCTAAACAGACCAATTACAATTAGCGAAATTGAAATGGTAATCAAAAACCTCCCCAAAAACAAAAGCCCAGGACCTGATGGATTTACAAATGAATTCTACCAAACATTCAGAGACGAATTAGTGCCTATCCTTCACAAACTCTTCCAAAAAATTGAGAAGGAAGGGACAATACCAAACACATTCTATGAAGCCAACATTACACTAATACCAAAACCGAACAAGGACAACACAAAAAAGGAAAACTACAGGCCAATCTCCCTAATGAACACTGATGCAAAAATCCTCAATAAAATTTTAGCCATCAGAATCCAACAATGTATCCATAAGATAATTCACCACGACCAAGTAGGATTCATTCCAGGGGCACAAGGATGGTTTAACATCCGAAAATCAATCAACGTTATCCAACACATCAACAAAAAGAAATATAAAAACCATATGATAATATCAATAGATGCTGAGAAAGCTTTCGACAAAGTGCAACACCCATTCATGATAAAAGCCCTTGAAATTCTTGGGATACAAGGAACATACCTCAACATCATAAAGGCCATCTATGACAAGCCAACAGCCAGTATCATTCTCAATGGTGAAAAGCTGAAAGCAATTCCATTAAGATCGGGAACAAGACAAGGATGTCCACTCTCACCACTGCTTTTCAATATAATACTGGAAGTCCTAGCCAGGGCAATAAGACAAGAGAAAGACATCCAAGGAATCCAAATAGGAAAAGAAGAAGTCAAACTATCACTATTTGCAGACGATATGATATTATACATAGAGAACCCCAAAAACTCCACAGAAAAGCTAATTCAACTCATCAATCAGTTCAGTAAAGTGGCAGGATACAAAATCAACACGCAAAAGTCAGTAGCCTTCCTATACACAAACAATAAATCTGAAGAAGAAGAAATCAAAAAAACCATCCCTTTTGTTATTGAAACAAAAAAAATCAAATATTTGGGAATAAATCTAACAAAAGAGGTAAAGGACCTATACAAAGAAAACTGTAAAACACTGTTAAAAGAAATAGAAGAAGACACAAAGAAATGGAGAGACATCCCCTGCTCGTGGATTGGAAGAATAAACATTATTAAAATGGCCATCCTTCCAAAAGCAATATACAGATTCAATGCTATTCCAATCAAAATTTCAATGTCATTCTTCAAAGAAATAGAACAATTATTGATGAAATTCATATGGAATCACAAAAAACCCCGAATAGCCAAAGCTCTCCTGAAAAAAAAAGAAGGGAATGGAGGCATCACACTCCCAGACTTCAAACTATACTACAAAGCCATAATCATCAAAACTGCATGGTATTGGAACAAGAACAGACATACAGACCAATGGAATCGAATAGAAAATCCAGAAATAAACCCACAGATTTATGGTCAACTAATCTTTGACAAAGGAGCAAAGACTATGCATTGGAGCAAAGAAAGTTTGTTCAATAAATGGTGCTGGGAAAACTGGGTCGCTACATGCAAAAGAATGAAGCTTGACCACTACCTCACACCATACACAAAAATCAACTCAAAATGGATTAAAGAACTAGACATAAGACCTGAAACCATAAAATATATAGAAGGAAATATAGGCGAAACACTACGTGATTTGCACATCAAAGACATCTTTACAAACACATCACCCAAAGCAGTGATAGTGAAGGCAAAGATAAACAGCTGGGACTACATCAAATTAAAGAGCTTCTGCACAGCAAAAGAGACAATAACAAAAACAAAGAGAAACCCCACCAACTGGGAGAACATTTTTGCACCCAACACTAATGATAAAGGACTGATCACAAAAATCTGCAAAGAGCTGATGAGACTCAACAACAACAAAGAAAATAATCCAGTCAAAAAATGGGCAGAAGAGCTAAAAAGAAACTTCTCTGAAGAGGAAATGCAAATGGCCAACAGGCATATGAAAAAATGTTCAACATCACTTGTAATCAGGGAAATGCAAATCAAAACTACCATGAGATACCATCTTACACCAGTGAGAATGGCACATATTAAAAAAACTAGCAACAACAAATGCTGGCGAGGGTGTGGAGAAAAAGGAACTCTTCTACACTGTTGGTGGGAGTGCAAACTGGTCCAACCACTGTGGAAAGCTGTGTGGAGATTTCTGGACCTACTAAACATAGAGCTTCCATATGATCCAGCAATTCCACTCCTAGGTATTTACCCAAAGGACACAGAAACATCAATCCCAAAGAACACCTGCACCCCTATGTTTATAGCAGCACTGTTTACAATAGCTAAGCTTTGGAAACAACCCAAATTCCAAAAAATAGATGACTGGATCAAGAAGATGTGGTCCATATATACCATGGAATATTACTCAGCATTCAAAAAAGATAAACACATGCAATTTGCAGCAACATGGATGGCGCTGGAAGGGATCATGCTCAGCGAAATAAGCCAAAAAGAAAAAGAAAAATACCGGATGGTCTCACTCATAGCAGGAATCTAGAAAACTTAAATAAGGGACCAGGAAAATGAATAACTATAAGAAAGTGAAAATCAAAATCAACAAAAAACTATGAACGAGAGACACTTTTAGGGGGGTGGGGGCGGGAGGGGAGGGATTGGGGTCAGAATGGGGGGGCTGCAATTGTATGGGGAATATAACAATAAAATTTATTATTAAAAAAATAAATAAAAAAAAATAAAATCTGTAAACGTCAAAAAAAAAATAAAAATAAAATAGCTTGTCACGCTTAAAAAAAAAATATACAAACTTAAATTCAAAGAGATATATGGAACACCATGTTCATCATAACATTATTCACAACACTCAAGACAGAGAAACAAACTCAGAGCCCACTGATAGATGATAAAATAAAAAAAAAAAGTGATATATATGATATATGTATATATCATATATATATACAGTGGGAGACTATCAGCTATAAAGAAGATGAAATCCTGCTGTTTGCAACAACATGGATTGACCTAGAGTATCTATATTTTGCTATCTAAAATAAGTCAGAGGGATAATAAAAGCACCATATGATTTTGTTACAGGGCAAGGAGAGGAGCAGCCCAGACACCACAAACCTACCTGCTCTAAATGGGTTCTGCCGTCCACCGCATCACCACAAACATATGAGACTTTACTGGGAAGGAACGTCAATACAATTAGGAAACAATATAGGAAAGGCAGAGACTACAGTTTCTTTTTTTTTAAATACTTTATTTTCTATAATTCTTACATCATTTTTCATCTTGGCACAATGTATGCATTTTCATTTTAGTTATATTCCCAATACAATTGCACACCCCCTTATTTTGACTCTAGTCCTTCCTCTCCCTGCCCTCCCTCCCTCCCCCCGCCCCCCGCACCCCCTCCCCCTGCAGGGTGTCTCTATAGTTTCTAAATAAAGTATCCAATGTTACCAGTCCCCTTGTTGGTAAAAGTCCATCCAAAAGGGATTGGCCCAGAATAAGGTCCCAAAGCCTGCCACAGGTCTAAGGCATCTTCCAGTGGGGACCCATACAAAAGGATCAGAAACCACAGGTCAAGTCTGGAAGGAAAAGAGTAAATTATCAAAAGCAAGACAAAAACCGCCATTGCCACCTCCCCACGGGTCTCTCGCCCACATCTGTGTCACCCAGTCCACGACCAAAAGGCAAGCGTGGTTTCTTCACGCGTCTCTCTGCTCTACGTGCCTCCTCCGGGTCTCCTTCTGGCTCCATCCTGCTTCCTTCCTTCCTCAGTTTCCTCTGCAGCTTCTTCTCTCCCTGCTCAGCTCCACCCTCCCTTGGGTGGGGTGGGAACCTGGAACCTCCCCCTTAACTGGGGACCACCCTGTTACAATTTCACTCCTATATGGATGATAGAGAAACAAAACAAATGAACAAACAAAACAAACCAAAAACAACATCTTAGTCTGTAAGAACAAAATACTTGCTGCCAGAGGGAAACAGGAAAAGGGGCTTAGGAATTTGGGTGAAGGAGTTCTTGTATGGTGAAGAATAGAAACTGTTTATTCAAATGTTAATTTTTAATGTACACCAAAACCTATCGCTATATAATGGTACAAACCAGTGGAACTTCAGTAAAAATTAAAAGAAAATGAAGTGGAACACAAAGATGTTTATTAGAGCTCATGAAATTTGTGATAATTCCGAAGCTCCATTTGTGTATATATGTAAAAAAGTAAAAGCTATTCTGAGATATTTTGACTTGCTCTCTTAGACGCAATCCTCATACTTTTTCTTTTTTAAATTTTTTCTCCCTCAGCAGTTAATTTTTAAAAACAAGGAATCAACTGATGGCCTATGAAGGGACATTTCAAGGTCTTACTTTCAGAGGACATTTATTCTGATTGCTGTGTGTTCCTTACAGTTTTTGCTCTAATACATGGGAGTCAGAATCTCCAAGATGGATGAGGGTTGCTCAAAGACCCACATTTTGATGCAAATTTCCTAAGTCATCCTAAATTCCAGCCACTTCAAAATTCATGGAGCAAACCCAAAGATGTAGAATTGTGGAGAAAAGGGAAATGATTTCCTTAGAACAAGGAAATGACACCCTCAGGCTAACTTCAACCTTGTAAATACAGTGAAAAACCAGCCACCTTCATTTGTTAATTGCCTTTGGCTATCTCCTTGCTGTAGTGCAGATTTTAGTAGTTGCAAAAGGAACTACAATATATGGTAAATAAAGAGAAATTTGTCAATCCTTGTTCTACAGTCATGATTTGTAAACATTCAAGCACAGCTTCTCTGGCATAGGGAGGGTGAAGAAAGAGATCTGAGCCTGTGTCCTTCTTCCCTTATCAGGTCTCTGAATCTACAGAAAATAAGGGAACTTTTTAGAGTTTGAAAATCAGTGAATTTATCTTTAATTGCCCAACCAATATTAGCTTGCTAATGCTGTTAATAACATTTATATCAGAAATAATAATAATTCAGGGTCAGTGATATAAGCGATGATTGGATAGTTCGAGAAGTGGAACAAACATTATTAGCAGTCTTTGTGGTGGAACCATAGCTGGGGGAGGCATGAGGTATGGGGGTGTTAGAGTGCAGCAGAGATGGAGTAGAGAACAGAAAAGGAGGATTTATTGAAATACCCTGCAAGGAAACAGGGGGCAAGAGGGAGCTATACAGCTGTGTGTGAAGGATTTGAGACTTTTACACTAGGGTTCCATAGGGTTTCTTACTTGGGGAGCCAGTTTGCACGGGTTATTGGCTGGGATGTCTGCTCTTGGGTGCAGACCCTTGACACAAACACATGTGCAGGCCCTGCCTCTGCATTCCTGGAGTTGGGCTGGTTTATCTGCCATGGTGGTCAGTCTAGCGGCCCAGTTCCCGTGGCAGCCTTATTGATGCCCTTCTCTGCTCAAGTCTCTCAAACATGACTGTGGGGTAAGAGTGAGAGCTTAGTTTTTAACCTTATGAAATGACACCCTGACACCCGTGTTGGGCCAGATGTATACTGCAGGAGTGACAACATGATCCTTTCTCTGGAAATCACAGTATTTTCTTTCCTTTTTCCAGAATTTATACTATTTTTGCTGATTTGATGGGCTCATGTTTTAATATTTGGTAATTAAACATGGTTTTGACACGGAATGAGTAATGAAAAAATAAAGCAACCCAATTCAACCCCCTTTTGCTCTTTTGATTGTACCATAACTTACAACTTAATTGTCAGAAATTCTCTCTTAAGAAAATGTAGAATTGCTTCCGTGTTTAGCCTTTGGGGATTTGGGGTTCCCTTGATGGTAATTTACTTGACACTTATTGATGTAAGAGTGTTAAGTCATAAAGTGCATGCTTTGAATTGTTTCTGTCAGTAGAGACTTCCGAATTTAACGGATGCAGACAGGTGAAGACCAGGAAGAGGGAATGTAAATAGCATATAGGAAAGTATCCACTGTGGCAGGAAAACAGAAACCAAATGGTGGGGTAGCGTTAAATAAGGTTAAAATTAAACCCCACCCCTTGCCCAGCAGGAATGTTTGGGAGGCTTGAACACAGAGAGAACTGATAAGGCTGCTCTGGGTCCCAAAGTGTAAAATGGATCCCTTTGACCAGGAATGTGGAGGCAAGGCCAGGACACACTCTGGGTCAAAGATCAACCCCCCAGGATCAGACACCCCTGTACTAACCAGCCCAAAACTTACTCCCCAAAGCAAAACTGACAAAACTAGTTATAAAAGGGAGCCCAAAATCTTTCTTCACTTGCAGATCTTTCCTGTCTCCCTAGCTGCTTCTCTTAGCAGTGTATTTGAACAAATGTGCCTTTTCTGTTCTCCAGTCTGCCTCTGGTGAAATTTTTCACCCCTGCACCTCTGGTCTGTCAAGGTATCCTTAAGAATTTGAAAACCAAGCCCCCACTCCTTGGCCAACAGGCAAGTTTGGTAAGCTGGAATGATAAAGGGAGTGGATGGGACTGCCATGGAAACATGGACCTTAAGCTCATGAGGCCCAGAACTGATGATCCTCTATGCTGATTCAGATCATCAGTCAGGACACACCCAAGACTAGTCACCCTAACCAGTCAATGGTTCTAAAGCGTAGAGACTTGGGACCCAAACTCTGAGCAGTCCACCCTTCCTGTTTCGCCCTCTGCTTCTTTTAGCAGTGTATTTCAATAAAATTCACCTGGTATTTCCCATCTGTCTCTGGTGAACAGGGTCTCCACCTTGATTCTTCCCCACAACATTCTATATCAATAATCTTTGTTAGATAGAGTGGTCTGATTTCTTATAAAAGAAGATAGAACCTAACCTCTTCAACTACACCAATCTTCCATCTACCCAAATCTCTACTCGTTGTTCTCTGAATTCAGCAAATAAAAATAAAACTTAAAAAAAAAAAAGCATGGGCCTCCCCTGGTGGCGCAGCGGTTGAGTTCTAGGTTGCGAAGCTGCCTGCAGCCTCTGCAGCGCCGGTTCAATCCCTGGCCACCAGCGAGGGTCTCACATGGCACCACAGAACTCTCCTGTTGTGCCCACTGCTCCCCTCAGCAGTGTATTTCGTCACTCTGCCTATTCTGTTCTCTGCTCTGGCTCTGGTGAATCCTCTTACCCTCCCGCACTTCTGACTGTACCCAGGGCTTGTATAAATAAATAAATAAATCTTTAAAAAAAAAATAAAAGCAAATAGCAATTACATCTCCCAAGTTGCTCAGGATAGAAAGTTTGGCAGCATCTTTCATTTCTGTCTTTCCCTCACTTTCTATATCCATCCAAATCAGCCCTATTAGCTAACATCCTAAGCAAAGTACCACTCTGACCCACACCTCTCTCTTTGTCTACTGCAAGTTTCTCCGTTGTTTTCCCTGTTGCATCTTGTTCTCCTACAATCTAGTTTCCCCAATGCAAAGAGATTTTTCTCAAACACAAATTATTCAATTCACTCCACTCGCCAACACCTCTCTCCATTTTCACAATTAGCATGAAGTTCAGGCCATCCCCCTGAATTAGGAAGTTCTGAGTGACTAGTTTCTGGGAATATCTTTGACCTTGTCTCACAATTCCTTCTCCTTTGTCCACATGAAACACTGACCTCCTTTTTCTTACTGCAGGGTGATTCAGTCCTTTCTGCCTCTCTGTGCTCCCCTCTGCAATTGTGCTTTCTCCCAAACTTTGCTGTATGCATCCTGGTCTGTCAACAGAGTTCATATTGTCATTTATTGAAGTCTTATAATTTCCATGAAAGAATAATGTTTTCATAGCTTTACAGATACATACATTTTATTAAAAATATCCTTAAGGGTTTCATATTTTGATGTTATCCTAAATGCCATTGAAAATTCAATTGGTTTGTTTCGATCCTTTGTACAGATCCAATCACCATTTGTTATTTCTCTGTTGGATATTTTAAAACTTATTTATATTGCTTTTATTCCCTGCCACTGAAAAGTCAGTTTTATCACAACAATCTCTCTATATCTTGATCACTAGAACACTATCAATTCTACAAAAGTACAGTGTAGTTTCTCAATAATTAGTCATTGTTTCTTTTGAGTGAATATCATATATAGGTAAACTTGGAAGAAGTAATTAACCTCTCTAAATCTCCTTCCTCAGATATTAATATATTTGTATGTGCACATATTGATATATGTAATATATATAGAATTAAAACAATGATACTTATACTTCCTGATATTTATCACTATTAAATCACTTTATTTTGGCTAAAGTGTTAAAAGCAACCTTAAAAAAAAAGTATTCTGAATTTCCTAACATTTTTGTTTAGTTTTTAAGCACATTGGTATTGTTATGACCTATTGGATTTGTTAGACTATTCCTTCTCAAAGGAACTATTGGGTATATAGTATTATTATTTAATGTTATTTTTCTACTAAACTAGACTCCATGACACAATTATAGCCCCCAAAAAGAAAGACAGGCTGAAAAAGAATCCTGAAATTACCTCTTGAAAATTTTAGAATTTAAACCTTACTAGTTCATTCCAACAGTAGTAACTGTGCCTCCTTTTTTTTTTAAAGATTTATTTTCTGTATACAAGCACTGGGGTGCAGGCCAGATGCGCGGGAGGGTGAGAGGATTCCCCAGAGACAGCCGGGAACAGAACAGGCAGACTGACTGAAATCCACTGCTGAGGGGAGCAGCGGGCGGGGCAGGAGGGGTCTGCGCGCCACGTGGACCCTCGCGGGCGCGGCAGAGGCTGTGGACAGCTCCCCAGCGCGCGCCCAACCGCCTGCGCCCCCTGTTTGCTGTTCTCCCCACAGTGTGAGCGCGACAGTAAAGCATCTGCACAAGGCAGGGCCAGGATGGGGGCGCCTGGAAAAGCCAAAACCCAGGCCGGGATTGCTCAGGACAAATGAAAGGGCCTCTCGGGCATTCCAAGGGTTGTCGTTAAGCGGCAGCTTCTTCGTTAAGGCTGAGAAACCGCTGGGGGTTCCCTCTGCCAATGGCTGTGGCCTCTGGCTCTGACGCCACAAAGAGCCCTTGTGATGGCACCGGCACCGCCTCCATCAGGCCCGCCCGGACTGCGCCTGTGTCCTCAGGAGCCGGGAAGCTCTGGACAGTGACCTGTGCACTCCGGACGACGAGAGAGACAGTGAGAGCCTGTTTTGGGGTATTTGGTTCTCTTTGGGTTTATTTATTGTTTATTTATTTAATTATTTGTTTAGGCTATTTATTTTAGTTATTTTATTTTTCTTTCTTTGTTTTTTACCTTATTTTCCTTGGGTTTTTTTTGTATTTGCTTATAGTTTTTTTTTTCTTTTTTCCTTTCATTTCTTTGGGTTTTTTTTATTTTCCTTTATTATTTTGTTATTGGCTTTTATTTTTTTCTTTATTTTCTTTATTTTTTTCTTCAGTTTTTAGTTTTGTGATTTTTATTTTTCGAGTGGTCTCGCCCATTTTCCCTTCTGTTCTTGTTTCGTTGTTTGTGCTTTCTTCCCTTTGTCGTTTCTCTGGGTTTTTATTTTGGTTTGTTTGTTTGTTTGTTTTTTCAGGTATTAGTTTCTAATTGTTGTTCGTTCTGTTGTTTGTTCTATTGGTCTTTGTTGTTCTGTTTTATTCTTAAATTTAGTGGTTGGTTTTTAATTAGTTTGTTTTTAATCATATTTTTATGTTTACATCTCATTTGTCATTTTTTGTTTGTGTGGTTTCATTTATTTGTAGTGTAGTTAGTATTGCTAGTAAGCTGAGTGAGGTTATTTTTGTTGGTAGAGTTAAGTTAGCATTGTTAGTATTTAGTGAGGTTAGGTTTGGGGTCAGCAGTGCTGAGTGGAGGCACCAATTGCATTGGATGTGGACAGGCAGGTCCAGGGCCATAGGCTGTGTCCTTGGAGGGGTGGTGTCAGGTGAGCACCCTCTATTTTGCTGCAGGATCCCTGCAGGAGCTTGTTCCCCAGGCAGGGCTGCTGCTGGCATTGAACCCTCTCTTGAATCTTCAGGATGTTGGCCAGAGGTGGCTGGTCATTGTCTGGTTCCTCCTGCAATACTCCTGTTGCCTCAGAATCCTCAAAGAAGAGTGCAGGATCCCAAGACAGAGGCCTTAATCAGAGACATCCTGCAGGGGAGGAGGCAGAAGAAGGACCAGAGGGAGTGAGGGAGGAGCACAGGGGACTGCGGTGATGGTGCACGGGTGCCTTGCAGAAGGAAACTCTAGGGGACTGTATCTGATGGCGTGGGGGGAAGCAAAGAGTGTTTGCAAGTGAAAAATGATGTAAAAAAAAAAAAAGAAGAATATCAAAAACAATACAATCAAGCCTGCGGGCTCCTGCTCCTGTCTTGGCTGCCCCAGCAGTGGGGGTGTGAACTGCCCATACTGGGCAGCTCCTGAAGCATCCTGGCCTATACCTGTCTCCCGCAGTGGGGCTGGTATGAACACACCAATGCCAGCATGCCCTGCTGGGGCCTGGCTACGGCCTGGCTCCCCACAAACTGGTGGTGTGAGTTTGTGCCCACCAGGTTGTCCTGCAGTTTGTAGGTCCTGGCCTGGCTTCCCCAACAGGGCTGGTATTAGTTCAGCATCTTGGAGACCTCCTGGGGAACTCTGGGGAGTTTCAGGCTGACTGTGCAGGGGTTCAGTGACCTCAGAGGCACCGGGATCATCCTGGGCATTTTCTGCCTGACTCAGTATGCCTGCTTGGGCTCTCCTGTTGCTCTGGAACCGCATATGCAGAAACAGATTCTCCTGTCCCTTCAGGACCCCTGGTGACTATTGGCATCCAACCTGCCAGGATAGTGGGCCCTTGGGGGTATTGTTTCCTACATTTGGCAACTACAAGTCCCAGATCATACTGCTTAGGGTCCAAATCCAGCCCGTGTGGTCTCCTCCCATGGCACCTGACCCTACCCCTCCCAGTCAAGCCAGGGCACCAGCCTAGGCCATTCACACTTGGGCTGCTCCTCCATGGGCTTTATGGACTCCAGACAGTTCCTAAGGACATGTGCAGCAAGCTCAATGTTGCGGGTGCGCTTCAAACTGGGCTCTTCTCTGGGTGGGATCCCACACTAGGCTGAGGGAGGCCTGTCGCTGAAATGCACTCCCTGGGCCTCCTCAGTTTCCTGGACACAGAGCACCTTCTGGGAGCAAGCAGACACACCTGCTGGGTAGCACCGAGCTGGGGCAAGAGGGAGCGGCCATGACTCTCAAGGTCCCACCACCATCCAGGCTGGTCCTGGTGTAGACATCACACACCTCCTGTGTTGGCCAGACCCTCCTTCCTTGAGCACGCACACACTCACTCTCACAGCTCGCACACCCGCACTTATGGGGGAAAGGGAGGGGTGGGGTCATGAGAGCCCTGGTGTGGCCTGACCTGTCCCCAGGGCCCCCCCTGATTTCCTTAGGGTCAGTGCAGCCTGCTGGCCTGAGACGTCGTCACAGGCTCCTCATGCCTTTCAGCAGAGTGTGACATGCGTTTCAGGGACCTCTTTTTGGGTCACCGTGGGGGGACCTGGGCATACAGCAAGAAAGCATGGTGCCTGGACCAGGAATACCAGTCACGTGAGCCGGGTAGAGTTTGTGTTCAGAACCCAGCTGCCTGGGGACCAGCGTTCTGAGTTCTGTGCCGTGTCATCTCATGGAGGTGATGTCACTTCCTGGGTCCCCTTCTCTGGACTTCCTGCTCAGACAGATGCCCCCCCCCCATCCCTATGGCTACCTGGGCCCTTCCTGTTCACCCTCCATGCCAGGCCCAGTCCACAACACTGACAGCAGCACAGCCTCCCCGAGCCCTTGGATGGCGAGTCTTAGCCAGGGCCCCTGCTGGGTATCCTGGCCTCTGGCTGCTGACCTGGCTCATCCTCCCTGCCAGGGAGCAGGCCTGGCAGTATCAGCAACTCCAAACTTCTGTCTTCCATGGGCCTGGAGGAGCTCCAGAGTATGGAGCCTCTCCCTGGGGCAGTCCTGGGGAGTGGGCCACTCCTCTCTGCTGCCCTTGGAGGGTGGTTGGAGTCAGGCTCACAGCACTTGGAGGGTTCCCCCTTGGGGAGGGCACCTGCACACGCCTCACCCGGGCTCGGCCAGCCCTGCTGGGGGCAGAGTCATCTCCCACCCGGTGTGCCTGTTCTCCTGAGAGGTGAAATCCACCCAAACTCAGCCCTGCTCCTCTCTGGCCGTGCCCTACAGGGGTCTTGTGGGCCCGAATCAAAGGGCCAGAGCCACACACATCCTGCGAGTGCCGGCCACAGTGTTCCCAGGGCGCCCTCCTTACTCGCAGATGTCTGCTGACCCTGCCCGGCAGTGTTATTTACTGAGGGCTGGGTTACGGCTGGATGATGAGGCCCGAGGCATGGGGTGTCCACTCCTACAGTGATTAGCTCCTTGCTGTCCTGTCCACGCCAGCTGACTCTCCCTTTCTTCTGTCTCTGTGTTCCTCTGACTCTGATTTTCTCTCTGCCTTTTTGGTCCGTCCTCAGCTCCTTCTCTCTGTTTGTCCCGGTCTTCTCTTCATGCCCGTTTCTGCCCCAGTGTTCTGTGTCCCCCTCTGTTTCTCTCTGGGTTCCCCGAGTGCTGCTGACTCTAGCTCAGCTCCCCTTAGGTGATCAGACAGTCCCCAGGCCCTGCGGCACCCCGTGAGAACAAGTTGGAGATGCCAGGGTTCTTCTGCCGGTCGGGCAGAGTTCATACAGCTGAGGGGCTGTGGGGCAGGGTTGCTGGGAGGGAAGGGCTGGGTGTGCCCTGTGCTCTCCAGTGAGGGCAGTGAGAGTGAGTGAGGGGATGGCTGCACCCCATGGGGACAGAGGCCCTTCCTGGCTCCAGGTTGCCTGAATGTTGATGAAAAAGACCTGAACGGCCACAATCCATGTTGCGTGTAAACAAACTGGGCCCTGGGAGGAGGCCCTGAATTGGGCCCTGGAGTCTGATGTAAGGTTTTGTTGATGGAACCGCCATTTTTTTTTTTTTTTTTAGCTTTATTTGTTTATCCAAGCACTGGGGTACGGTCAGAAGCGCGGGAGGGTGGGAGAATTCCTCAGAGCCACAGTGGAGAGCAGAACAGGCAGACTGACAAAGTACACTGCTGGGGGAAGCAGCAGGCGGCAGGAGAGGTCTGCGTGCCATGTGGGACCCTCGCTAGGTCCCATGTGGGACCCTCGAACCGGCTCTATAGAGGCTGAGGGCAGATTTGCAACTGCTGTGCCACCTGGGAGGCCCCGATGGAACCTCCATCTAAACACATGGGTTGAGCTATCACGAAGCACAGAACCTGAACAGAGGGCCTGCTGGGAGGCACGGGACAGCTCTGTGCTCTGGCTGTTCTGGCCACAGTCCAGGCACCAGCCCTGAGGGCTGTTGACCCAACAGGTAGATTGACTGAATTACACTGCTGAGGGGAACTGTGGGCAAGACATGTGGGGTCTGCTGCACTATAGATGGGTTTTCTCCCTGGCCTGGGCTCGACTCAGGACTCAGCCGTGACAGTGCTGAGACTTTACCCCTAGGCCAACATGGAGGTCCAACCAACCCAAATGGACAGATACCATGTATGTTACCTCGACTGTGTGGTGGGGATGATCCCGAAGTCACCATTTATTTGGTTCCTTCCCTGGGAATCCCCAGGCAGCAATGGGAAGAGAGGTGGCAGGCAGGTGAGGGCATCATGGCCTGAGAGGGCTGGGCAGTAGTGGTTTGGCTAAATGGTTCCCACTGAGGAGTTGGTCATCTGCAAGGCCACAGTGAGAAGGAGGCCAGCCCTGTGAAGGGAATGGACATCAAAGGAGTGGACAACTTGGGTGAAGTGAGAACAACTTTATTAGCATTTGTGCAGTGAACAAGAAACCTTGGAGGAGATACATGAAAATAACTAGAAATGAATTAGGAGACCAAGATTTGGAACTACAAGAGAAGGGCCAGGTGTCTGTGGGTAGAGGCCTTGTATAACTTAAAGGAGGGCATGTAGCTAGAGAGTTGGAGAGGAGAAGTTGGGGGTGCAGCAGTGCTGAATGGTCGGCTGCCCCTGATGTGGACAGGCAGGACAGGGGTGAGGAGCTGGGTCCCTTGAGGGTTGGTGTCAGGTAAGCACCCTCGGCTTGTGCTATGGATCCCTGCAGAGCCTGCTTCCCCAGGCAGAGCTGCTGTTGCCTTAGCTCCCTCACTTTAACCTGCAGGAAGCTGGCCAGGGCTGCATCCTCCCGCAGGCCTGGTGTGAGCTCAGGATCGCCTGCACAGGCTGCATTCTCCGGGGCATAGCCTTGCTCTCCCAGCGAGGGTAGGTGAGCTCAGCGCCATCCTCATGGGGTGCAGCATCCTGGTCATTGTCTGGTTCCTCCGGCAGTACTCCTCTTGCCTCAAAATCCTCAAAGAAGTGTGCGGGATCCTAAGTCAGAGCCCTTAATCAGAGACATCCTGCAGGGGAGGAGGCAGTAGAAGGACCAGAGGGTGGGAGGGAGGAGCACAGGGGACTGAGGTGATGGTGCACGGGTGTCTTGCTGAAGGAAACTCTAGGGGACTATATCTGATGGGTTGGGGGGAAGCAAATAGTGTGTATAAGTGAAAAGTGAAGTAAAAAATAAAAAAAGAAGACTGAAAAAAAAATACAATCAAGCCTGCAGGATCTTCCTCCTGTCTTGGCTTCTCCAGCAGTGGGGGTGTGAACTGCCCACACTGGGCAGCTCCTGAAACATTCTGGCCTATACCTGTCTCCCGCAGTGGGGCTGCTGTGAACACACCACTGCCAGCATGCCCTGCTGGGGCCTGGCTAGGGCCTAGCTAGGGCCTGGCTCCCCACAAACAGGTGGTATGAACTTGTGCCCAACAGGTTGTCCTGCAGGTTGCAGGTCCTGGCCTGGCTCCCCAGCAGGGTCTGGTGAGTGACCCCTGAATGCAGGGGGGCTAAGGCCAGTACCCCCACTGCCTCTCTGAGTCCTCAGTTACACCCATGGGTGGGTACAGCCTGGTCTTGCTGCCCCCAAAGTACAGCCACAGGCTGCTAGAGGCAGAGGGACGAGGTGTCCTCACGGTCAGGGGCTGGGCTCGGGTCTGCAGCCTCACCGGGGCCCAGGCCAGCTTTCATCAGCAGCGCCCCACCTGCTACACAAAGCCCAAGGGGATCAGAGAGTTGGCAGTGTGTTAATGAGTCCCTCCCGGTGCCGGCACCCCACGACATCCCTTGCTTATGTTCTCGTTGACCTCTGGGGGGATCCTCATGATCTTTTGGTGGGATCCTGCCAGGAGCCTCTGATACAGATAAGAAAATCGTGGCTCAGAGAGACGGAGCAGCTCGTCCCAGAGCCACTGCTGATCAGATAACCGAGTCAGCATTTGAAACAAAGTCCGCTGCATTCCCAAGCCAGTGGCCTGACGTCCATTATTGCCAAACCCCAGAAACACTGCGGAAGACAACCCTTAGGTCCCCTGCCCTCAGATAAGGGATCTGGGTGCAGAGGGGTGTTATGATTCCCCCAGGGCCATAAAGCAGGGAAGAGCGGCAGGCCGCTCTGAACGCTAGTCCTGCCGTCATCTTGATGCCACAGGGGGACTACCCTTGCCGTGCCAGCCTTGGGGAGGGTGCCCTCACTTTGAGCCTCGATATGTATCTCTGCTGGGACAAACATGTCCTTCACATCCTGTGGGCTGCTGGGTTCTGGGTCCCAGAATTAGCATCATCTCAGGGCTGTCACCGCGAAAAGGGGTGTGACTGGGCAAGGTACCAGGGAGGTGCTGGTTTTCCCTTCCCCTCCACAGCCACAGGATAAAGGGTTCAGGGGAACTTGAGGAGCCTGTCCCTCCCTGGGTGGCACTTGGGGCAGATCACCCAACTTGATAAAACAACTCGGTCCTCATGAAGTCTGAGGGAGAGTGTGTGAAAGGTGCCGGGGGCCGGCGTCGAGACAGCGTGGGGGGCAGAGTGTCTCAGGGACAGTAGCTTCTAGAACGGTGGTTCTCAATTGTTCACCAGGGAACATTTGCAAAGTCTGAGGTCCACAGCTTAGCGGCTGAGTGCTAGTCAACCTACTGGCCAGGCTGGGTAGGTAGGGGCCAGGGAAGCTGCCCAACATCCTACAGGGCACAGAACAGCTCCCACAATTGAGCATAATCTGGCCCCCAATGTCATCGGTGTCAAAGTTGAAAAACCCTTTTCTAAAGCAACCTCCACGCGTCCTTTGCCTCCTCCAGCCTGGGTGGCTCCTACAGCTGGGCTGGGCCGCCGCTTGCCAGAGGTGCTCTGCCAGGTGGTATGTGTGGGGAGTGGGAAGGGGTCCAGCTGTACCCCAAATTCTTTAATAAATTAGATCACATTCTATCCTGCTTGGAACCCCCCTGGGTCTCCCAGTGCTCCTCTGACAAAATCTAAACCACTTTCCGTGGCTGCAGGCCCTGGCCCGGCTGACCTTCCAGCCCACTGGCTGCCTCCCCCAGCGCACACCTCTAGGCCCATTGTCCTTAAGCACAGCCTGGCACTGGCGGGAATGTTCCTCCTTGCTCTCCTCAGGGCGGGCTCCTCTATTCTCCTGTGTCTCCTCAGTGGGGCCTCTCCCGACCCCCCTGTGAGAGGCGGCCAAGCTCCCACCCCGCCCTTGTCCCGATCACGCTGGCCGGCCTCACCATCTGCTCGATGGACGCTCCACACGGGCAGGCTCTTCGCTGGTTTCATTCCCTGCGTACCAACCGTTCCGGCACGTTTTCATTACTGCTAGTATCCGCCTGAATCCTTATGTGAATTTTCTTATTTTACAGCTTTCCTGTCTGCCTCCCCAACTACAGAATGAGCACCGCGAGGGCAGGAGCTACCTGGCTGGTTGTCTAGTTCCCCAGCACCTTGAACAACAGCCAGCAAGGGGCAGGTGCTAGACAAAAGGAGTTCCTCAGGAGTTGGGGTTCCCAACCCCAGCCACTATCCTTCCTGCCTCGGGCTGGGAGTGCCAGTTTTGCCATCGCCAAGGGAGAGAAACACTACCCCCAGAATAGGGGGACACATTGCACCAGCAGTTAAGAACATGATCTGAGTTTGCCTCCATGAACACTGGCTGTGTGAAAGCAGCAAGTTGCTTAACTGCGCAGAGTCTGTCTTCTCCTCCATGGAAAGGGGATAAGAATAGAACAGACTTGATAGCAATGCTGGGCATCTGGCATGCAGTAAGAGGTGAATAAATGCTGGCCAATATATTTGATAGAAGCGATGCTCACAGCCCATCTGCCTGCCCCAGAGAAAATGACAAAGCCTTGGCACAGAGGCTGACAAGCACTCCTGTCCCCAGTGGCAGTCAAGACTCTGCTCTGCCCTTCCTGGTGACCGCCAGATGTGCAGTAGCTGGAAACTCACATTCTCGTGCAGGAAATGGAGATACTCGTGGCCCAGAGATCCCTGAGGCTGGCTCTGGAGCTTGCTTAGGTCGAGGGTGGACAGTGAGATCCAGGGACGTTCCCAGCAGGCAGAAGGCGGCACTCAGGTATTGGGAGGGGGCAGATGAAGCAGGCGAAAGGTCCAGCTAGAGCAAGACCATGAGGGGTGACGGAGCAGCAAGGGAGCCGCAAGCCCTAATGGGACGCCTGTTACTGGCAGGCCAGCGGCAGGAACTGAGCAGAAGAGCGTGAGCCAAGGACATGGCTCCTGCTTGCAGGGCATGTGGGCAGGGTAGTCAGAGGCACTGCCATGGGGGTGGGGGGTACAGCTAGCACATGTTATAGTAGCTCAGTGAAGGCACAGAGCTCTGCGGAGGCCACCACATGGCACTACCCAGGGGTTGTCACTCTGTCTACCTGAATGGCACCAGTGGAGTTGGGCAGTGCCCAGCCTGTGCAGCACCATGACTAAAATATCAGGATGAGCTCCCCAGAGGAAACAGTCTGATACAATATGACTCCAGAGAGAACAGGATCCCCAGAGAATGCCCCCAAGCCCCAGGCAGGGCTAGCACCTACTGTAGCATCTGGGTACCCTCTGGATCCCTCCTAATCTGGTCTTTGAGAGCTTCAATGCATGGAGTCCACTGGTCTCCCCTAGAACTGCAACCATGTCTGAAAGGAGAGAAGTGGGGACAGATGGAGGGTATGATGCCACATAAGTTACCTGGCCTGTTCTGAGCCTTAGTTTCCTACCTGACGAAACGGGGATAATGTCCACCTGCACTATGAGGATTCACACCACACACATAGCAAATCAGAGCTCCCAGGGCTCAATAGAATCATAGTTATTATTACTGCTGATCTCTCTGGATAAGGTGGCTCTGGCTAGCAGTGTGCTAAAGGGTTTGTAAATCAGAATATCACATCTCTACCAACAAGTACAGGCTTTGGCATCAGTGTTGGTTGAGCCAGGGTGCAATCATTATATAGGTGATCTTGTGCCAACCTCTCCACATTTCCAACTTCTTCAGTGTCCTATGGGGTTAGTGTGCAAGCTCAACAACATCATGCATACAAAACAGCACAGTGAGCAGCCAAAAGGAGTGCTTAGTGAGCACTTAATATCACCATTTTTAATAGGCGCAAAGCTAGAGAATGCTAGGCTGTTCCATTCGTACCTCAGCAAGCGTTTATGGAACATATATAAGGTATCAGGCAAAATCCCATGTGCTGCTACACAGTAGGACATGGTCTCTGACTTCAAAGTTTAATTTCCAGTGGGATGTTCTAATTTTGAAAGGTTCGTCAGGGGAAGACGAGGAGGGAAAGATGAGGATGACAGAATAAGTTTAAAAGGGGGCTTTATTGCGTTCCTGGACAAACTTCACGGACCCAAGGTGGGGGTCGGTGAAGCCGCGCCTATTGTCAGGGGAAGGCAGGTGTTTATAGGATGGGGAGAGGGATGCCGGGCTTGCAGGTAACAAGGAACAGTTGTTTTCTGATGGTATCAGCAGGTCCTCATTCTCGGCCCTAAGTGGGCTTCCTACCAGATGCCTTTTCATCCTAGTAACTCTGGTTCCCGCCAGACCTTTCAAATTTGATGGGTGCTTACGAGTCATCTGTTTAGTACAGAGGTTCTCCATGTGGCTGGGCAGCAGAATCTGCCAGAAAGTAGTTTACAAAGGCAGGAGCTCAGAGCCCCGGTCCTTCCTCCCTCCTCCCCCCTCGCTGGCAAATTCGGATTGAGTGAGTTTAGAATGGAACCTGAAAGGTCCATGCAAGAAGCCAGAATGCAAAAGCCCACCAGGAAGCCCACCTTGGGCAGGAACGCAGGAGCCTGCCTAGAAAATTCAGACAATGAACCCCTCCCCGCCCTAGAATTGTTTCCCGCCCTTGCAAACCCAGTCTCCCACCTGACCTCTCCTCACCCTGTAAAGCCTGCCTTCCCCTGGCAACGTGTGCGACTCCACACAGGGGTCCCCACCTTGGGTCTGTGAATTTCACCTGGGGCACAATAAATTTTTCCTTCCTTTGAGAAAGCTTGGCCTGGCTCTTTCCTTTACCACACCGAACCTTTCATCTTTTTTTTTTTTTTTTTTTTTTAAATAGAGGCATGTTTATTTATTTATTTATTATATTTGTTTGTTTGTTTTGTTTATACATGCACTGGGTACAGTCAGAAGTGTGGGAGGGTGAGAGAATTCACCAGAGCCAGAGCGGGGAGCAGAGCGGGCAGAAGGACTGAAGTACACTGCTGAGGGGAGCAGCGGGTGGCAGGAGAGGTCTGCGCACCATGTGGGATCCTCCTCCGGTGGCCGGGGAGCAGCCGGGGATCAAACCGGCGCCGCAGGGGCCGCGGGCAGCTTCGCAACCCAGCGCTCAACCGCTGCGCCACCGGGGAGGCCCCGAACCTTTCATCTTGGTGCCTGAAACCCGGGAAGGCTGTGTCCCCTGGTGCCAGGGCCACCTTCCCGTCCCTGGGACCTCTCCTCTCCATTGCAGACCCTCACATCCACCACCGGCCTTGACCCTTGGGGTAAGTCACCTGCCTGACCCGCCTTCCTGGGAGGCCCTCACCTCTGGGTATTCAGCTCCTCACCTAACCCTCTCCCTCAGTCGGCTGTTCCGTAAACCATGGTGGGTCCACGTCAGCCGACTCCAGTTACACCTAGACCCTGGCTTTGGGGACGCCCGTCCAGACTAGGTGCCCGAATCCTAGGCAACAAAGGAGTAGTGGAGATGACCCTCTCGTTTGTTTGTCCCGTACCGAAGGCCAGGACGGAATCATGGGATGCCACGATTGTGGGCCTGTGCCCCTTGACGGCCAGATCAGGTTCGTGGGATGCTGACTCTGTGCCCCCGTTAGTTGGTGTAACGAACATATAAAACTTACAAGTAAAATTGACAATATTAAGGTGCCTGCGAGCGCTGTGAGAGAAAGCAGCTGAGGCCACATACGGAGTGGTAAAGACTGATAAAGCAGACGGTGCCTGAGCCTAAACCTGGTAAGAAGGTATAAAAGGAGCAGCTCCCTGAAGCCGACTCAGAGCAGTCCTAACAACTGGCTCGGAGCAACAGACTCACTGGAGGCTACTCTTCCAGAGTCCAGCTCGCTGCCTCCCTTTGGACTCAGACTCGCTCTCCAGCTGAAACCTCTCCTCGCTCCTGCTGCTAGCTCGCTCCCAGGTTTGGCACACCAGGAAACTTGCACTTTCAGGCTCTGCTCCCCGTGACCCCGGTGGCCTGCTCCCTGACAGCAGCCCAAGGGGTCTATCAGCTCAACACCCTGCACGACCATCCGCACTGCGTGCCCTCGAGCCTAGAGACTTCCACGGCCTAAGGACTTCCACCTTGGTGGAAGGCCGGGCTAACACACTTCGCGGCGACTGTCTTCAGTCTAATGTACTTTGGGAACTTGGGGTTGGCTTGCCTGTATGAACGTAAGTGTGTGTGACTAATATAGGAAAAAATTTCTCTTTGAGAGCCAACTTCTGACTGAAGCTTATCTATCACGCTCGCGACAATGTATTGTTTACTAATTGTATTAAAGTTCCTTTCCAGGGCCTCCCTGGTAGCACAGGTGGTTGAGCGCAGTGCTGTGAAGCTGTCTGCAGCCTCTGCAGTGCCAGTTCGATCCCCACCGGCCTCGGAACAACCCACATGGCAAGCAGACCTCTCCAGTCTCGCCTACTACTCCCTTCAGCAGTGTATTTCGTCAGTCTGCCTGTTCTGTTCCCCGCTCTGTCTCTGGTGAATCCTCTCACCCTCCTGTGCATACGGACTGTACCCTGGTTCTTGCATAAATAAAAAAATATATATATATAAAAATATAAGTTCCTTTCCATTAAAATCTCATACGTTTTGTATTGACGCAGCCGATGGCAGAACCTATTTAGAGCAGGCAGGTTTGTGGGGTCTGGGGTGCCCTTCTCCCTGCATACCAGATATTTTAGAATGTGGATTTGAGGATAATCTTACGCACACAAAGTCCACCCAAATGGAACTGGCCCAGAGCAAGGCCCAGAAGCCTGCCCCAAGTCCAAAGCACCTTTCAGTGGGAACCCACAGGAAAGGATCAGAAACAACCAGACAAGTCTGGGAGGAAAAGAGCAAAATCAAGACAAGAACCACCATTGTCACCTCCCCACGGGTCTGTCACCCACATCTGTGTCACCCAGTCCACGACCAAAAGGCAAGAGCAATTTGTCCACATGTCTGTCAGTTCCACGTGTCTCCTCCAGGTTTCCTTTTAGCTCCATCTTGCTTCCTTCCTTCCTCCATCCCTTCTGCAGCTTCTTCCTCTCCCAGCTCAGCTCCAACCTCTCTTGGGTGGGGCAAGAAACCAGAAACCCCCTTTCCTGGGGACCACCCCATTGCCAGGACACAGTGCTTGGGAATGCAGAAGACTCCATTTGTACTTCCAGGTCAGCACAGCAGATATTTTAGACTGTGGATTGAGGATGATCTTAATGATTGCTGAATAGTTTTCCTTGTGTATATGTATCACATCTTCTCCATCCAGTCATCTATTTTTGGGCATTTGGGTTGTTTTCATATCTTACCTATTATAAATAGTGCTACAATAAACATAGGGGTGCCGTTTTCCTTTTGAATTAGTGTTTTTGTGTCCTTTGGGTAGATTCTTAGGAATGGAATTGCTGGATCATTAGGTAGATCCATTTTTAGTAATTTGAGGGTCTTCCACACAGCTCTGAATAATGTTTGGACAAGTTTGCATTCCCACCAGCAATATAGGAGAGTTCCTTTTTCTCCACATCCTCACCAGCATTTGTTGTTTCTGTTTTTTTCATTTTTCATGTGGGCTTTCTCACTGGAGTGAAGTGTACCCCATCTTCTTGATTCAAGATCCCCTGATTTAAAACACAATGAGAAACCACTTCACACCTGTGAGAAGGGCCCATATCAAAAGGACCAGACATAACAAGAGCTGGCAGGACATGGAGACAAGGGAACAGTCCTGCACTATTTTGGGGAATGTAGACTGGTTCAGCCCTGCTGGAAAATGGTGACCAGGTTTCTTAGAAAATTAACTGAGCACCTGCCATAGGACCCAGCAGGCCCATTCCAACGTATCTACCCTGCCTCAACAGCCCATGAGAAGTTCTCAGCTATGAAGGAAGACTCAAAGTCTAAATGAATTAGCAGCAGGGGGAGGCTGGGGAGAGACCTCTAGGGCGGCTCTGCCTCTCACTTTCCCAACCCAAGCTCTTATTAAAGATATGAACAAAGGGATAAGGAAATAGTTTGCAATTGTGTTTATGCTTATACAAATGAATAAGTTACTGCAGGAACAAGTTTTTCTAGTTAGTAGGGATCATGCCACAAGTCAGCATGTCCTCAGGGAACAGGAGTTCATTTGGGGAAGAAGTTCTGTTTGCAGAACTTCTAACCTCCTGGAACCTCCTGTGCAGAGTAAGCAGGTGCTCTCAGAGACTCCGGCTCCCTTTAGGGCGGCAGGCGCCAGCACACCTTCAGAGGACGTTACACTACTTCACAGGAAAACTGCACCCCCCTGATCACTGCAGCACTATTTACAGTAGCCAAGCTGTGGAAGGGGTGGTACATAGGTAATAGAATACTCATCATCAAGAAACATGAACTAATGCCATCTGGGGCAACATGGATAGAGCAAATGGAAATAAGCCCAAAGGAGAAAGACAAATATGTCACTTAGGTATGGATATAGAGTAATTAAACAAAGGGCTAGATTAAGCCAAACTTAAAAGCTATCCCTTGAGTCTCTTAGGTGGTGCCTGACTACTGGCTGGGGCTGCAGACCAGCCCAGACTTCCTGGCCTGGCAGCGCTGGATGGCAGACAGACCCTCTCTAGTTTACATCAAACTCATTTGACAACAAAGCCTGACTCCAGCTGACTGAATCCCCCATTGTGTATTGTTTCACCTACACCACCACTGGGTCCCCAGCCTCTGCTGTTTGCTGGGTCTGAGATGGATCTTGTACTTGATGCTGCATGTAATTTATTTCTTTGTTTGTTTTTAAGATTCATTTTTTATTTATTTATGCATATAAGAACTGGGGTATAGGCCAGAGGTGCAGAGGGTGAGAGGATTCACCAGACACAGAGGAGGGAGCAGAACTGGCCAATCTACTGAACTCCACTGCTGAGGGGATGGGTGGGTGAGACAGGAGAGGTCTGCTGCCCTCTGTGGGTTGCTTCCTGGCCAGGGATCAAACTAAGATCTAAGAAGTGTTAGCACTCAGACTTAAACCTTATGCCACGAGGGAGGCCCTGTTTTTAATATTTTTTTTACATCTCTGATACTATTGATAATAGTGTGAGGTCTCCTGCTTCTCTGCTTTCACAACAAACACACTCCTTCCAGCACGTGGCTCAGGTCGGGTTTACACGTGTCTTTGCCACCTTTACTCAGTGTCCATCTCTCATGACAGAGCAAGCTCCACGTCTCTGGGGTCCTCTCTCTGATCCCCATTGTGTCTGCAGGGGAGGCAGCTTGGGGAGGCAGGAGCCAGCCAGGGAGAGGGATGTTGGGAAGTGATGAGGAGGCAAAGGCAGAGAACACTTGGGAGATGCTCCCTGGTTCACTGAGAAAAGCATTTCTCAAAGTGTGGTTGTGGAATCCTTGAAGTCACCCAGAGCCTGTCACAGGAGCCACGAGGTCAAAACTATTTTCTAAACGTCACTTAGACACCATTGGCTTTTTCACTATTTTGCCATCTGCTGAGGTAAAAATTACTGAAAATGGAGCTTATATTACTAACTGCAGTTTTTCTTCACAACTACTTACCTCAGAAACACATCTCCAAGCCAGTTCCATTTCAAAGTGTCTTGGTTGAAGTATTAAAAATTATCCTGGGCCCCAGCCCCACCAGCGGGCAGGATGATGAGCGGCGCCCACCGCCCCGCAGCCCCGTGCCGAGACCCAGGCCATCGCCGACCAGGGGAAGGCCCAGCTGGAAGAGAAGGAGAACCAGACGTTCCCCAGGTTCAAGGCTGTGGAGTTCAAGAGCCAGCTGTTCGCAGGGAGGAACTTCTTCATCAAGGTTCAAGTGGGCAAGGAAGACTTCATGGCCTTGAGTCTTTTGGAGCCTCCCCCACCAAAACAAGCCCGTCCCTGTCCAGCTCTCAGACCAGCAGGACCCGGCAGGACGAGCTCTCCTACTTCTAGCCCCAACTGAGGCCCCTCCCCAGCTGCCTTTCCATGCCCTGCCAGCTGCGCAGACCTGCTGGGGGAAGGCCGTCCTGCTCACAGTTCCTTTTGGGCTTCCCTCCCCATCAGCGATCTCCAGAATACAATAGTTTCTTAACTCTCTAAAAAAAAAGTCATCTTCATTATTCTATCATCCTCAAATCCACATTTTATAGCACCTGATGCGATGACACGCAAGTGCACACACAACACTCCTGCTGCGTTCCCAGCTGTTATGTGCCAAGAAAAATATTTGCATGAGATGAATTGGACTATTTTTCTTTTTTTGTAGGCAATACCATCTTCACATGAAGGAATGAATGACAAAATCTGTGGCTATTTGATTTGGTTAATGAGCAGACATTGTCCTGAAAATGAGTGCTAGTCATGGGGCCCCCAACCTCCTCCTGCTGCTTCTCTCCAGGGCTCTGGCCCAGACAGACCCCTGGGCTGGTGAGTGCAGGGTGGAGGGAAAAGGCTTCTGCAGAGGAAGCTGCTGCCTTAGGCCCCTCTGTCACCCCCGTGGCCCCCTCAGTCCTGGTCCCTTTCTGTCCCCCCACCCTGCCTCCTCCTTTTGTCCCCTGAGTCTTGCCCCTTCTGGACCCGCTGCCCATGTTCAGTCTCTGGAGCTCCCTCCCTCCTGGACACTTTCTCCCCTGCCCCATCTCCCCGGGACTCAGGACCCGCCCCGGGAGGAGGGTCCACCCGGCTTCACCCCTCCCCGCCCCCAGGCTCCCCCTCTCTGAGGGTGTTAGAAATGGTGATGTCCCGCCCGGCCTCGGGGAGCCCCGGTGCATCGCGGGGGCTACGTGGACGACACGCAGTTCGGGGTTCGGCAGCGACTCCCCGGGCCAGAGAGCGGAGCCGCGGGCCCCTGGGCGGGCGGGCGGGCGGGAGGGTCGGGCGAGGAGACGCGGCTCCGCAGACACTCGGCGCGGAGGCTCCAAGCGCTCCTGGAGGCCCCGCGCGGCCGCCGCAGCCAGAGCCGGGCCGGGGGCAGCGCGGGCCGGGGCGGGTCACCGCTCCCGCCCCACCCCCCGCCCCGAGTCTCGGGGCCCCGTGACCCCCGAGGCCGTGGCCCCTGCCAGGCCCCTTGACCAGGGAGGAGCCCGCGGGACTTTCACCCTTTAGGTTTTATTTAAGTTTAGGATTATTCAGGGCGGGAGATCGGGTGCGGGCGGGAGACCACGGGGTGACTGAAGGGCGGGGCTGAAAAGGGGCTGCGGGGCTTTGATCTCCCTGAGGCGCGCACCCCGCAGGGCAATGGAATCATGGTGAGGAAGCGCCCCCTTCAGGCCAGAGAGGGAGCTGTAGGGCACGTTTTCCAGCTCTGGGATGGAGACTGGCCCAGAGGCTCCTACTTTTTCTGAAGGACAGTTAAGGAATCCAATTTCTCCTGAGAAAGAGGGGAGACCACCCCTGAAATCACCCTGCACAGGACCCTTTTCACCAGCAGCCATCTTAGGAGCAACGAGTTTCTCTCTCGAGATCTTGTTTTTTGGTGAGAGAGCATTTTTGGAGATCTCACTCCTGCCTGTCTGTGTCATCACCCTCCACCCAAGTCAGCAGCAAAATGCTCAGAGACCTGCATCCCACCCTGGGCTCTCACCTGCTATCCTGGACTCCCAGACCAGGCTGGTTTCTGGGGTTTGTGCTTCCTCCCTCCAAGCATACTGTTCTGTCCACTGGAGGATGGTCACATGAGGCTGCTTCAGTGTCCATGGAGGAAACACAAAGCATGAAATTTCTGATTCTTCCTACTCAGGCCCCCCAATCACCATACATGACCCATCACCCCATCTCTGAGCATGAGGTCACCCTGAGGTGTTGGGCTCTGAGCTTCTACCCTGCGGACATCACACTGACCTGGCAGCGAGATGGGGAGGACCTGACCCAGCACACAGAGCTGGTGAACTCCAGACCAGGGAGGGGGGAATGGAAACTTCCAGAAGTGGGCAGCTGTGGAGGTGGCACTGGAAGGGAAGGGAATGTCAGACCCTGAACCTGAGGCCTCAATCTGACCCTCTGAAGGTTTCTAGAAGGGCTTCTGATGCCCCTGAGTCAGCCGTGTGCCCACATCCCCCTCCTTACCCCTTCTCAGGACTTGGGGCTCCAGCAGCCCCACATACTGCACATGGCATGTGTGTCTCTGCTCCTTTCCAGGAGTTCTCAGTTCTCCATCCTTGCCATGGTCCTCATTTCCAGCTCAGTTTTCTTTGTAGGTGTGCTGATTACACTAAAGGTAGCTTTATGTGTGAGGGTATAGAAGAAGTGCTCAGGTAGGGAAGGGAGTGGGGGATCTTGCCCACTGAGAGCTTTCACATCCCAGGGAGAACTTGCCCTGCCTGGTTAATGGGAAGTACCATCCACACACACGGGTGTTGCCCAGAGGGCATTTGGTCCAGTCCCCCCTCACCTCCTTTCTTCATTTTTCCCAGTCCTGACCTGGGACTTTACTCACAGTTCTGGAAACTTCCCTGTGGTACAGGATTAGAAGATTCTTTTAGGCTTCTGACCTGACTCCTTCCTGGTCTCACATGATGCTTCTTCCCACAGGAGGACAAGGAGGAAACTACACTCAGGCTGCAGGTAAGAGTGGATCAGGGATTGGATCCCTGAGCCCCTGGGGACAGTGTAGTTGGAGCCCAAGGGGAAGTTACACTCATCAGTTCCTCCCGTGGTCTCATCTCTGACCAAGTTTTGTTGTGTTCTCCCCCAGGCAGCCATAGTCCCAGTGCTCTGAAGTGTATCTCAGCCCCTAAAGGTGAGACCCTGGAGGACTGCAGTGGGGGTGGGGGTTGAGGCAGAGAGGCTGGCACTAGGTGATGGGGATGCTTTCAGGAGGACATCTTGGGAATGCAGTGGACCATTGATAATGTTAACACTCAGGTCATTCACCTGAATTTCTTCATGATTATTTTCTTTCACAGTGTGAGACAGCCTTGTGTTGGCCTGAGTGTTACAGGATTTCTTTTTGCCCACATTTTGTGCCTTTATGATCCCCTGGTTTAAACCAATTCACACTGTGAGAATGGCCCATATCCAAAAGACCAGAAACTCAAGTGCTGGCAAGGATATGGAAAAAAAGGGGATAGTCCTGCATTGTTTTTGGATATAAACTGAGCCAGCCCTTATGGAAACAGTATTGAGGCTTCTTAAAAGAGTGAATGTGGTTCTGCCTTTGGACCCAGCAATTCCACTCTGAGGATCTCCTCACAGAGGATAAATACTCTCCTGTGAAGGGACCTGCACTCCCGTCACCACTGCAGCACTATTTACAGTAGCCAAGCTATGGGAACCACCTAAATGCCCCAGACAGGTGGGAAATTAAGAAGAAGCTGGGATTACACATATACATATATGTACATATACAGGTGACTCCAAAGGAGATGAATGTTTAGGTTTGGGGGAGGGAGCTGTCAGGGGTGAAGATGCCACCACATCCAGCAGGGGCCAGGGTGGGGGGAGGGGTATTGCCCAGCTCTTTACACCTCAAGCCAACCATGAGATATTTCTAAACCTCCTCCTCTTCTTCAGGTCCAATGCTTTTTCAGTCCTACTCAGAAGCTGCTTCTCCATGGAACTGTATTTATTGAGGTGTTGTTCTGACACTCTTTACTCTGTGTGTGATTTGAATTAATTTATTCCGGGGCTTGATGTTAATTGACTTCCCATCATCTTATGTTGTGTATCCTTCATTCCTGTTACACACACACGCACACATGCACTCCCCTCTCCTTGGGAACCAGATCCTCAACTCAGCACTGGGGTTACTCTGACCCTCTGTCTCTGGTCCCCTCAGAGCCGCCCTCTCTGCAGTGTCTCTACTCAGCGGGGTTTGAGCAGCCCCAGAAATCCCTGCACCTCCTGCCTCTGACCTTGTGGGAAACCAGCCCCTCAGCCTGCATGACAGTGAGAAGGCGAAGGCAAAGTCCTGAGGTCAGTGACTGAGAGAGGAGATAATTTACTTTTTTTCTTTTTCCCCTCATTGTATTATTCAGTTGAGATTAGCATTGGTTTACACACTGTATGTGTTCAGAGACAAGGGTCAAGCCTCTTCAGATGTTTGTTACCACATCACACCCACCCTAAGGGCACGCATAGTCTTCACCATAGTCCATTGGCCCTCTTCCTACTTTGTTTCCTACTCTTACCCCAGCCCATAGCTTCAACTCTGCAGTCATGTATATAGAGTATGTTTTGATTTAGTTTATGTTTTAGTTTAGTCTGTCCCTGCTCTGTTTCCTTACATTCCAAATATGAATGAAATCATGCAGTATTTAACTTTCTCCTTCCAACTTATTTCACTTAGCATAATCCCATCCATATATCTATCCATGTTGTTGCAAATTCAATATTTCATCTTTTTCACAGCCAAATAGTATTCCATTGTGCATATAGCTTGCGTTCTTTATCCCCTCATCTGCCGTTCGGCACTTACATTGTCTCCATAGCTTGGTTATGGTGGACAGTGCTGCAGTGACCAGAGGAGGCGCATATTCCTCAGAATTAGTGTTTTTACCTTCTTTGGATAAATACCAAGGAATGGGATGCTTGACCATTTTGAGGAACCTTCTTTATTTTTTTTCCTATAGTGGCAGGACCTATGTGCTATCCATAGAAAAGAAAGGTTCCAGGTTACCGCCCCACCCAAGGAAAGGTGGGGCTGAGCAGGGATGAGAAGCTAAGGAAGAGGAGGAAGATGTGGAGTGAGATGAGGAAAGAAGACTGGAGGAGGCTCATGGAGAGAGAGAAATGTGAAGAAGAAGCCAGGCTTGTTCCTCAGATGTGGACTTGTGCCAGGGAATTGAGGACATGGAAAGAGACACATGAAAGAGACAAAGATGTGGGTGGGAGGCCCATGGGGAAGCTGACAATGGCAGCTGTTATCTTGATGTGGATTTTTATTTTGCTCTTGTCCTTCCAGACTTGCCTGGCCCCTCCTGCCCTGTCCCATGGGTCTCTACCAGTAGGTGCCTTAGCCTTGTGGCAGGCCTTCGGGCCCCAGTGGGCCTGCTTTGGGCCAAGCCTGTTTGGCTGGGCACTTACCCATGAGGGGACAGGTAACTTTGGATGCTTCACTTGGGAACTATTCTAACTATATTCTTTCTCTTCTCTCTCTCTCTCTATTGCACACTGATTCTCTATTTTATACTAATTGTATTAAAGTTCTTTTCTATTGAAGGTCTTACACTTTAGATTATGTTTTGTCTTTATGCAGCTGATGGCAGACCCCATGTAGATTGTGTAGTTTTGAGGGTCCAGGGAACCCCTCATTCAGCCTGCTAACAGGATCAGACATCATTCCCACCCACCATGTGCCAGAGTTCCTTTTCCTCCACACCCTTCAGTGGGTCATTCTCACAGTGTGAGGTGGTAACTCCTTGTGGTCTTAATTGGCATTTTCCTGACAGCACATGATGACAAACATTTATCCTATTGGCCACATGTCTGTCTTCTTCAGAAAAGTACCTATTTAGCTCCTCTGCCCTGCTTTGAGTTTTTTTCTTGTTTTGGAATTCTTTGTAGATTTTGGATATTAACTTCTTGTTGGATTGATGATGTGCAAATAGTTTCTCCGATTTGATATTGTTTTTTCATTTTAACGATAGTTTCCTTCACTACATAGAAGCTTTTTAGTCTGATGTGATTCCATTTTTTTTTTTAAATATTAAAGTGTGTATCCATTCATTTTTTTTTTTAATAGAGGCATGTTTATTTATTTATTTGTTTGTTTGTTTGTTTGTACATGCACTGGGTACAGTCAGACGCGCGGGAGGGTGAGAGAATTCACCAGAGCCAGAGTGGGGAGCAGAACAGGCAGAAGAAGCGAAGTACACTGCTGAGGGGAGCAGCGGGCGGCAGGAGAGGTCTGAGCGCCATGTGGGACCCTCCTCCGGTGGTCGGGGAGCAGCCGGGGATCGAACCGGCACCGCAGAGGCCGCGGGCAGCTTCGCAACCCAGCGCTCAACAGCTGCGCCACCGGGGAGGCCCCATTTTTTTTTTTTTTTTTTGCTTTTGCTTCCTTGGAGCACAGAAGACATTAGGGGCAGTGAAAATATTCTGCATGATATTCTCATGATGGACACAGGTATTGTCTGGGCAATAGTGTTTGTTTTCCCATCAGTAAAGGAGTTCAGGTCAGAGTGTGGGGGGAAACATTTGCAAATCACAAATCTGATAAAGGACTGTATCTACACATAATACATTTGTTCAGCACCCTGAGAACTGACAACACCAGAGTGAACCCAAAGGGAAACCATGACTTTGTAACTATGATGTGCGGGTTCATCACTTGTAACCCACATGTCAGTCTGGTCTTAACACATGATTTGGTCATGATGTGTGAAGAGTTTTATAACTTGAGGAATGAAGTGTAATTTACTTTAGAAAGCATATTTCATACTCACACAAGGACATTTAAATATCACTCAAGGATACGCATAAGTCATTCCCCTCCACCCCCAACACCCCAGTGAGCCAGTATCTGCTCAAAACCAGTAAGCAATTTATCTTTTCTCTTCTAAAAAAAAAATACACACACACACATATACACACACACACACACGCATATATATGCGTGTGTGTGTGTGTCTATGTTTTTTTAATCTCCATGCTCCTGTCTGGGCAATAGTGTTTGTTTTCCCATCAGTAAAGGAGTTCAGGTCACAGTGTGGGGGGGAAACATTTGCAAGTCACGAATCTGATAAAGGACTGTATCTACACATAATGCCTAAAACTCAATGATCAGAAAGAAATAACCTAATATTAATAAGGACAAAATAGTGTAATAAATAAATAGCACTTCCTCTATAAAAATGTACAAAACTTCCATACAAACAGCAACTGTAGTCATAGAAAAGTAAAAATATGAACAAATGCTCAATATCACAGTTAAGAACAACAGTGACACCATCACACTGCTGCCTAGGGTGTGCACAACAGGAGCCTCATCTGGTTCATTGTAAAAGATCCTTAGGGGCTGAGAGACACATCAGAGCCCTGGGCACTGTCGTTGCCTGGTTGAGAACAAAACAGAACCTGGTCAGAGATGAGACCACAGGAGGGACTGATGAGGGTGACTCCCCCATTGAGTCCATTTATACTGTTCCCAGGGGCTCAGGGTTCAAACCCCTGATCCACACTTACCTGCAGCCTGAGTGTAGCTTCCTCCTTGTCCTCCTGTGGGAAGAAACATCATGTGAGACCAGGGAGCAGTCAGGTCAGAAGACCTAAAGGAATCTTTTAATCCTGCACAATAGGGAAGTTTTCAGAACTGTGAGTAAAGAAAAACCCAGGTCATGACTGGGAAAAAAGAAGAAAGGACATGTGGGGGGACTGGACCAAATGCCCTCTGGGCAACACACGTGTGTGTGGATGGTACTTCCCATTAACCAGGCAGGGCAAGTTCTCCCTGGGACGTGAAAGCCCTCGGTGGACAAGATCCCCCCACTCCCTTCCCTACCTGAGTGCTTCTTCCTCCACATCACAGCTGCAGCCACTGCAGCTCCAGTGAGCACAGCTCCAAGGAGAACCAGGCCAGCAATGATGCCCGCAGTGGGGATGGAGGACTGAGGAGGGGGCACTGGAAGGGAAGGGAAGGTCATACCCTGAGCCCCAGACCTTATCCTGACCCCCTGAAGATCTCCAGAAGGGCTCCTGATGGCCCTGAGAACAGCCTCAGTGCCCACATCCTCCTCCTCACCCCATCTCAGGACTTGGGGCTCCAACAGCCCCTCATGCTGCGCGTGGCACGTGTATCTCTGCTCCTCTCCAGAAGGCACCACCATAGCCACCCACTTCTGGAAAGTTCCATCTCCCCCAGGCCTGGTCTCCACCAGCTCCATCTCCTGGGTCAGGTCCTCCCCATCTCGCTGCCAGGTTAGGGTGATGTCCGCAGGGTAGAAGCCCAGGGCCCAGCACTTCAGGGTGACCTCATGCTCAGAGGTGGGGTGGTGGGTCATGCGTGTTTTTGGGGGATCTGAGGTGGTAAATCAGAAAACTCACTTTATATTTCCTCCATGGACACTGAAGAATCCTCATGAGACCATCCTCACAATGGACAAGACAACTGGTGTGGCAGGAAAAAGCATAAAATGTAAAAAACAGGCTAATCTGGGGAATCTGTGAGATTCTCCTATTCCTTAGAAAGTTCTAGAATGAGGAAGAAAACCCAGGGTGGGATGAAGCAGAGGGAGTGGAACACAGACTTTTTATTCCTGACCTGGGTGGAAGGTGAAGAACACAGAAAAGCAGGAATCACATAACTGAAAATGTTCTCAGACCAGAAACAAGACTGAGAGAGAAACTCGTGGTTCTCAAACAGGCCCCTGGTCGAAAGGACCTGGTGACGTGTGAGGTCAGGGACTGTCTGTCTTTCTCAGGAGAGAAGGGATCCCTTCACTGTCCTTCAGGAGAAGCCGGAGTCTCTGGGAGTCTCTCTGGTGCAGAACATGAAACCCAGGGGAGCCCCCCTCTCGGGACTAGAGAGAGGACTCATTTCCCGCAGTGACTCCAGGCAGGGGGGGACCGGGAGGCCTCCAGGCCCCTCTTACCCGTGCGCTGCAGAGTCTCCTTCCCGTACTCCAGGCATGTGCGCAGCCACCTCAAGCACTTGCCCTCTGCATAGTTCCTGAATTTCTCTGCCTCACCCCGGGCCTCCCACTCGCGCCGGGTGATCTGAGCGGCCGTGTCCACCGCGGTCCAGGAGCGCAGGTCCCCCCCCAGTTCAGGGCCAGGTAATCGGCGCCATCGTAGGCGAACTGTCTGTACGCGGGGAGGAGGCGCCCGTCGGGCCCCATGTCGCAGCCAGACATCCTCTGGAGGGTGTGAGAGCCTGTCCAGAATGAAACAGGGTGAAAGCCCCGCGTTCTGTTCCCGGGCAGGTTGCAGAGAAGCCTGGAGGGGGAGACCCTGGGCGACCCCCGTCCGTGGGGATGGGGGTGCTGACCCGGCCCGGACCCGCGCCAGCTCACCGGTCTCGCTCTGGTTGTAGAGGCCGCGCAGGGAGTCCAGCTGCGCTCTGTACCATAGTATGTTGTCCCTTTGGTGCCAAGTCTCCTCGTCCCGCTCCTCCTGCCCCAAGCTCTCCGCCCAGGGCGCCCGCGGCTCCGCGCTCTGGCCTGGGGAGTCGCTGTCGAACCGCCCGAACTGCGTGTCGTCCACATAGCCCACGGCGATGTACCGGGGCTCCCCGAGGCCGGGCCGGGACATCGCGGTGTGAAAAACCCTCAGGGAGTGGGGGCCTGGGGGCGGGAGGGGAGACCCGGGCTATTCTTCTCCCCTTCGGGGGCTCGAGTCCCGGGGGGCGCCCACGAGACAGAAAGTGGGTGAAAGACGAGTGAGAGTGAAAAGCGGCTGCGGGACGAAAATGGCCGGGACTCGGGGGGCCAGAGGAGGCTGGGGTCTCGGGGGACGGAAAGGGGCCAGGACGGGGCGGGCCGAGGTGGGGGGACAACTAGGGCGGCGGCGAGGTCGCGCCTTTCCCACGCCTGCCCACGCCCTCGCTCCCGCCTCTGGGAGCGCCCTGTCCCCTCCCGACCCGCACTCACCTGCCCGGGTCCCCCTCGGGGCCGTGGCCACCGCGAGCAGGAGCAGGAGGGCTGCGCCCCCCATCCCCCAGGACGCGCCTCCACCCGGGCTGGGGAGACCGAGTCCCGGCGGGCGGGTGAGGGCTTTGGAACGGGAGCCGCGGGGCTGCTGATTGGCTGCTCTGGAGACCTCCAGGCAATGGGGAGTGAGCCCTGGGGTGAGTCACCAGTATCCAGGAGGAAGGACTCGACCTAGGCTGTAAGAAGCGAAACTGGATGAATGGAGTGTGTAGGAGTAATAGGAGGGAGCCCTGTGGTGATGTAACATTTCCATGTCTTGTAGGTGGTGGCAAGATGCAAGAAGTAACGAAATTTGCATGGAATAACATAAATACCCAATAGCACACAAATAAGGAAGTATAGAGCTTGGTGACATCTGAATATGGTCAACGGATTATATCCATATCAATTTCCTGGTTGTAATATTGTACAATACAGCAAGTTGTTACTATTGTGAGAATCTTTTTGAGTTTACAATTATTTCAAAATAAAAATTTTAAAGTATTCAAAAAAAAAAGAAGAAGAAGAAGTGAAACTGGGGAGATGAGGAATCCCCAACAGTAACCTTCCCGCCCCAGACAGCGCCCTGGGGACTGAGACCTTGAGAGCCACACCCCGAGACCCTCCTCTCCTGCACCAGAACCTTTGAAACACCCACACCTTCTCCCTGAGTCCAGGCCCAGGAAATGGGTCAGCGATTCTCAAACATTTTTCTTTCAGGATGTCTCTACAGTCTCACAAATTATTACGGATCCCATGCATATTTTTTTATGTGGGTTACAGCTTTAAATATTTACTAGAATAAAGGCTTTTAAGATGGTATTACTTTCTTACTTTAGAATATTAATAACCAATGTATGCTAACAAAGCATTTTTTTAAAGATTTACTTACTTATGCATAGAAGAGCTGAGGTGCAGGCCAGAGATGCTTGGGGTGAGAGGATTGACCACAGACTGAGTGGGGAGCACATCAGGCAGATGTACTGAAACACACTGCTGAGGGGAGCAGGGGGCTAGGCTGCAGAGGTCTGCTGCACTATGTGGGGTAGCTCCCTGGCCAGGGATTGAACTCATGCTGCAGTGGCTGCAGGCAGCTTCATAGGTTGCATCTTAACCCCTTGCACCACCAGGGAGGCCCAAACAAAGCATTTTTAAGAAAATAACTTTCTGTAAACATAAGGATAATGAAAAAAAGGGGAACTTTTACATTTTATATTTTTGCAACTGTCATTTTTGTCTCATTAGAAGATATTTTAGTTTCCATAGTTTCTTCTACATTGAATGTTTTGTTTGAAATCTATGAAAAAATATACAATCTCATGGAAATATGTAGGAATAGTCTTTTAATAACCTTTTCAGATTATGGATATTCAACTTTGTTACAACTTTCATACTCAATCATAACTATATAAGTTATATTTTCTCAAAGGTTATTTGCAAAGTGAAATCTGAAACAATGTCATTGAATATTCCCTATTCTGTTATATTAACTCCCTAGCGCTCTCTTGTATATTAATGGATATTGTACAATTGTATGATTTTTTTTAAAAAGTTACCTATTGTTTCACTATGTCTTCTATAAATATATAGTGTTAATTATACTGGGGTCAAGTTATCCAAAATCACATGTTTTATTTTTTACCACAGATCCCAAAAGAAAAATTAGCCCATACTGTAATTTGTCAACGTGATAGGACTCAATTTTCCATAATTCTGGTTTTCTCTGGGAGTTTACATTTTATCAAGGCAACAAGTGCCCTCAGTTGATTTTTAAAAAGGACAGACTCACGTTCATTTTCAGGAAAGTGTCTGCCAGTTCAACTAGTCTAAGGAACCATGGTTTTATCAACTCATTCCTTCAATTAAAAATGATATTGCCTAAAACAAGAGGCAAATTCATGTCATACATTTTTCTCCCTGGGACACGGCCCTTTGGACTGTAGCAGAAGTGCCTTATGTGCACGTCCTTGTCATCGTTTCAGACCTGTAAAAAATGTGGATTTCAGGATGATAAATAGAAAATATGCTTTCGTGATTTAACCAGGACATTTTGAAGTGAAACTGGTTTGGATTTTTTTTTTTTCCTGCGAGAAAGTGGTGGTGAAGAATAACTACACTGCAGTTGGTACTATAATTTCCATTCTTACTAAGTTTTACTTTAGCAAATGTCAAAATAGTGAAAGGCAAATGGTGTCAAAGTAATGTTATAAAAATGGTTTTGTCCTCCTGTATCCCGTGAAAGGTTCTGGGTGATCTCAAGGATTCCACAGACCTACTTTGGAAATGCTTTTCTCAGTGAACCAGGGAGAGTTTCCCAAGTGTTCTCTGCCTTTGTCTCTTATTGAGCACCCAGAATCCATCTCCTTGGTTTGGATGTCCTATTTCCAAAGTTTTTCTTAGAGCTTTGCCCCTGGACACCCTGGAAGAAAACTCATTCCTCAGAGATGATGAGAGAGAGTCCTCAGTCTGAGAAGGGAATTAGAGAGACAGGTGCTTCCATTTGGAACTGGGACTGTTTGTGTCTGGAGGTACCAGACCCACTGATAATCTTTTTTGATTTTGTTTTTCACCTGCTTAATATTATTTCCATCCAGGGACCTCGCCTCATCTTTAAGAGAGATAATATTGGCCCCTTGATTTTATGTGTTTAATGCATCTGTCTTGATGCTCCCAAAGCATGAAGAGCTGTGCTGGCCAACAGAATGTTCTGGACGAAAAAATGTTCTATATATGCACTGACCAATATGGTGCCTCTAACTATTGAACACTTGAAATGTGGCTCATAAGCTGAGATATTGCATATTTTACTATATATCATTTAAAATTAAAAAGCCGGGCCTCCCCGGTGGCGTAGCGGTTGAGCACTGGGTTGCAAAGCTGCCTGTGGCCTCTGCAGCGACCGTTCAATCCCAGGCTGCTCCCCAGCCACCGGAGGAGGGTCCCACATGGCGCGCAGACCTCTCCTGACGCCCGCTGCTCCCCTCAGCAGTGTACTTCGGTCCTTCTGCCTGCTCTGCTCCCCGCTCTGGCTCTGGTGAAATCTCTCACCCTCCCGCGCTTCTGACTGTACCCAGTGCTTGTATAAATAATAAATAAATAAATCTTTAAAAAAAAGTGTTTGTTTAAAAAAATTAAATTAAATTAAAAGCCATATGTGGCTTGTAGCTACCATATTGACAGTACATACCTAAGTTTCAGTATCTGCCCCCCAATATTTTGTTGTATAATAAAATTGTATAATAAAATATAATGTATAATAAAAATACCTTTGTGTGGAAGTCATGGATTTTTATACGTGGATTTTAGGTATATCCTTAAAATATGGCATATCCAGATAGTTTAAGCAACATGTATTTCAACAACAGATGGAGAGGTGACATCCCAAATCTGAAAACAAACTCTGTCAAATCCCTGAATGACCACTAAACTGTGCTGAGGTGTGGGACACTCAAGAGAAACTGCTGGAAAACCAGGAAGAACTTAGAGGGCATTCTACCCTTGAGTGACAGACTCATCCTGGTGCAATCTGTGAATCTGCACCTAAGACTGATGACTTTCCCAATCCACACACGCTCAGAGAACCAGAAGCAAAAATCTTACTGAATTGAGGAATCAAACATCAGATCTGGTGGCTGCATTTGGGTATTTGGGTACGCCAGGAACAAGTGAGTAAAAGCCAACATCCAGTCCAAAACCTTGGTTGACCATTGAATCATATGGAGACAAGTCAAATTCAAGACCCAGGATGGAAATGCAGCAAGTGGAGACTGAAGCAACAGAGCAGGGGCCCAGCTGTGCACACTGCAGGGGCAGATTTTGCCTGGTTCTGGCAAATGTCCAACTTCAGTGGGGAAGAAAAGGAATCCCCAGAAAAATAAAAAAGATTCCAGATGTGTTAAATCTTAGATCTTTAATGTATTTGGAATAAAGTGTGATTTCTCCATGTTGCTTGTTTGAATAAAGCCTGACCACTCTCTACAAGGTATCAGAATACTTCTCTCTCTTTGACAAAAGGATATAAATATTTAGTGGCCAGATGATGGACAGTAGAAGTTTTTCAAATATCCACCATTTTTTTTTTATGCTCAAGAGGTCAAGGCCAGTTTCCCTCTTGTGAGTCCCTGGACTTGCTGGCTCCCTGCTCATGGAGGAGGCTGGGGTGCCTGTGCCACTTCACAGTAAGGCTCAAAAGGAGCTGTGATCTCCTGCTTGATCTCTCCTGCTCACTCTCTGGGGTAAGATATTTGCCGTGCTGCACTGCGTGGGCACTCAGATAAGGCGACACTCACATGGTGAGGAAGTGAGGCTGTTTTCCAGCAGCCACATGCATGAGCCTTTATGTAGATCCTTCCATGTCCATCAAGCCTTTTCTTTGGCCTGACATCATGATTGCAGCCTCATGAGACCCCCGAGCTGAAATCACCAAACTGAAGTTCTCTGGACTCCTCACCCACAGAAAATGTGTGAAATACCAAATCTTTGTTGTTTTAAGCTGCATACTTTTACAGTAATTGTTACAAACATGTAAATGACTAATGCACCAGGAGCAACAATTTGATCAATGGCTGGTTTCTCTTCAGAACAGCTGAGGACAGAAGAGCCTGCAGTGAAATACTCAAGGCCCTCTAGGAAAAGGAGGCCAAGTAAGAATTCTATATTCACCAAAACTGTCCTTCAAAATAAAGTTGATTTTTAGGGGCCTCTCTGGTGGCACAAGGGTTAAGACGCAGCACTATGAAGCTATCTGCAGCCACTGCAGCACAAGTTCCATCTCCCAGCCAGGGAGGTGACCCACATGGAGCAGCAGACCTCTCATGTCTTACCCGCTGCTCCACTCAGCAGTGTATTTCAGCCCCTATTTCCTCCCTCCCTCACCCCTCCAGGAGCCACCCCTATTGCTAGCCTATGACCTCTTCCCTCCTCCAGCCCATCCTAGGGGTGAAGAGTTTAGAGTTGATTCCCTGGGGAAGGAGCTTCAACCCTGGAGTCAGCAGGGAAACAAGTGACCTTGGGTCAAGGTCTCATCCCAGGAGACTGAGACCTGGTGTGTTTGTGGGGCCATCCTGGTTCTTGCATCCAGGTGTAATGGCCTGGGGACCTGCTCCTCCTTGAAACAAAGTCTGTGGTTATTAGTGGAGAGGGACCGTTAAGTCAGCGTGTGTTTGGGGAAACAGTTCAGACACAGAACCTGATTCTGGATGGAGGTTCCCCCTTGTGTGCACAGTTCTGGTCCTCTGGGAGCCCCAGGAAGACCTGGGAGACCAGAGGGTACCTGTGCTCTGTCCTCAGCACCGTGGCCACGCGGGGGCGCTGCGGCGCTGTCCTAGTCTGGCAGCCAGGGGAGAGGCTGGGTGTGTGTGCCTCAGGCTGAGAGGGTGAGCTGGGGCTGAGCATCCCTGGGGGAGGGGGTGAGCTGCCCTGTGAGCCGCCCCGGCACCAGGCTGGGGTGGGGGGAGTGAAGGAGAGGAGAGGAGGCCCTGGAGCTGCCCCGTGTCTGAGGTGCCATCTTCTCTCCCCACAGCCTCTCTCTGCAGCCCCTTGATGACCACACCCTGGAGACAGCAAAGCAGATGCTTTTCCCTTCAGCTCCCCGTTCCTTTCCCGAGGGCAATTTTAAGTTTTTCAATTGAAGCAACACTGATGTACAGTACTGTGTGTGATTTAGGTGAATAATTTCACATCTCTTCGGATCTGTGTTACCAAAGTAGGTAATTTTGTCTTCCACACTCCCTGTCCCTTTGCTGAGGGCTGTTTTTCAAATCGCAGTCACGGTGATTTACAATTCATTTCATGTAGGGAACAGGCTCCCATCTCTTCAGAGGTAGTGACCACACCACCCCCTCCACCCCAGCACCCAGAGTCCTTCCCCAGATCCACTGTGCCCCCAACACTCTCTGTCCCCCTCGCTCCCCCTCTAGTAGCCTCCTTCCCGCAATCGCAATCATAAGTCTAGGGCTTGTTTTGGTTTGGGTTTTCTTCCTGGCCTTTTTTTGGTTCTTCTATATTCTGCATATGAACAAAGTTGTTGTCTTGGAACAGAGTCCATGCCTGATTCATCTTCATAGTTAATGGTTTTTATTATATTTTTTCCGATAACTTTGATTTTTCAACTCTATCTATCGATCTAGAAATATTGAAAACATTGAAATATATATTTCATATATAAAATATTTCAATATATAATAATGAAAACATTATATATATTTAGGGGTTATAGGAACAAAACTCCAAAATATATATGTGTGTGTTTAAAAAGAAAGGAATGTATTGAAAATGGCTATTCTAGAAGTCCTTAAAATAATTTAAAGATGGTATCTTTGTAATGAAATGGTACTCAAAAGTAAGAAAGTATTGAAGGTCTGAGAGAGGGATTTTAGTAAAAAAAATGTGTGCTCAAATGACTTACTATAAAATATTTTAGTTAACTTAAATATCAGTAGTGCACCTATGTAACACCAAGCTTTAGTCCCTTTATATATAAAAATTAAGGTATTCTAAAACCGCTTTCTCTAGTTTCTTGTAACAAATTAAAGACTGTTCAGGTAATCTAAAAAATCCTGGTGCTCTTTACCCTCAGCTTACCCGAACAAAACCCTTATATCACCATTGCTAAGCCTTGTCAAAGAAATAGATATACACTTAAAAATCCTTGTTACTCCGAGTAATTGTTTTGTGAAGATCTGTAAGTTTGTTCTATGACAATTTCATTCCGAAATAGTGGAGTTTCTTTCTTTTTTCTTTTTTCTTTTTAAATTATTCATTATTCATGCATACAAGAACTGGGGCACAGGCCAGAGGTTGGGGGGTGAGAGGACTCACCAGAGACAGAGTGGGGAAAAGAACAGGCACATTGACTAAAATACACTGCTGTGGGGAGCAGCCGGGGAGTCAGAAGGGGTCTGTTGCACCATGTGGGCAGCTCTCTGCTGACAGCCTCCTAGGCTACGTCCCAACCCCCTGCACAACAAGGGAAGCCCAGTAAATTTTTTTCTTGAGAGGACTCTTAAGACACCTGATAAAATTGTTTTTCGTTTGGAAAAACAAACAACTGAGTCAATTTGGGTATATTGATACCTTATAGTGAGACACAGGGCAAGCTAGGGTTATTAGGCAGTTTCAGGGACAGTGCAGGAGGGGACCTCTGAAGAATTTAGGGAGGCTTCAGAGATAAGGACAACCAAGGGAATGTAACCAATTCCACTAGGAAAAACAAACATCTCAGGACCAAGGACAACACTGTTAACGCTGGTCCTGGTTTCCTTCCGGTGGTAAAGGGAGGCAGAGATTTGAGAAATGGAGAGTGCTTTAATTTATGGACAACTTAGAAGGGCAGCTGTTTAACTTCAATGCAGGGATGCCCATCCAGAGGACTGGGCCATAAAGATAAAGATGCAACAAATGGGGAAAGACAAACCTGTTAGATAAGGAATGTGAAGATCCCCCACTCAGTAGCAAATTAAGTGAGACAGCCGAAAACTGACCAATCACAAAGAGACTGGTGGAGCTTTAGAATAATGAGGGAAAGAAGGTCTATATTCCCTGAGACACGACTCCACTTTGGCTTCCTTGCCCCTCCCAGCCTGGTTTCCTGGCCTGGGAGTCCCACTTTATTTCTGTTCTTTTTCTCCTCAATAAACTTCTTCTTTCTCTAAACAAACCTGCCTCTTCTAGCTTGCTTGCCTGAGCGTCTGTGAAGTTCCTGCTGCGGCTTCGTGAGACACCAACCCGGGGGGGTCTAGCGGCTGGCTGGGACTCAGCGCTGCCCCTGCAGCCTGGGATCCGTTCCTGGCTGGGAGACTAGGCCTGACAATTCCGGTATCAATAGGACGTATTATCATAGGATTGTTACACCTGTTCAACATAAATGTAAACTAATGAGATTGTTCTAAAATACCTAAGACTTAAAAACTAATAAGTCAGTCAAAGATAAAAGGGCTGAGAAAAGTTACTCAAAAGCCCCACAATTCCACATCATTTCAGGCTAAATTTGCTGAGGCTACAAAAAGGTATACTAATCTAGATCCATGCTGGGAGCCATGCTACTCATGTCCTCTTGTAACAGGGTGGTCCCCAGGAAAGGGGGAGGCTCCAGGTTCCCTGCCCCACCCAAGGGAGGGTGGAGCTGAGCAGGGAGAGAAGAAGCTATAGAGGAGACTGAGGAAGGAAGGAAGCAGGATGGAGCCAGAAGGAGACCCGGAGGAGGCACATGGAGCCGAGAGACACGTGAAGAAACTGCGCTTGTCTTTTGGTCGTGGACTGGGTGACACAGATGTGGGTGAGACCCGTGGGGAGGTGACAATGGCAGCTTTTATCTTGATTTTGATTCTGCTCTTTTCCTTCTGGGCTTGTCTGGTTGTTTCTGACCCTTTTCTGTGGGTCCCCACTGGAAGATGTTTAGACTTGTGGCAGACTTTGGGGCCTTGCTCTGGGCCGATCCCATATGGATAGACTTTTACCCATGAGGGGACGGTTAACTTTGGGTGCTTGATTTAGAAACTAGATTCTTTGCCTTACCTGTATTGTTTCCTAGTTTTATTAAAGTTCCTTCTCATTAAAGTCTCATATGTTTTGTGTTGATGCGGCGGATGGCAGAACCCATTTAAAATAGGCAGGTTTGCGGGGTTTGGGCTGCCCCACTCCCTGCCCTGTAACAGTCTGACAAAGGTCCAGGCATGGGGCAGATTCCTAAAAAGTCAGGAATCTCATTAGGTGACTGCTGCTAGATTCTTCTCATTTGTTTATGGCTGGTTTCTACCATATATGGCAATTGTCAAAATACATATTTATAAGTAAAACTGCAAATGCTGTTTGATCAATTACTGAATAACCAATTTGAAGGCAAATGGCCCTGCATGATTCATTGATAACATTGGTTAGTTAGCATACAGATTTTTGACACAGGAAAATGGGAAGGATGCAGATCTTTGAGAGCAACCAGTCTAGCAGGCTGCCAGGCCTTATTTATGTTATAGAGCAGCCAGATATTAAACGGGTTCCTGGCTGTGGGTCCTCACCCGCATGCTTTAAAGGGACTTATGAATACTCCACTACAGATACACACAAAAGGTTAATAAAAGGTTTATTTACAAGGGAAAAGGAAATAAGGAAAATGTACAACTCAGGGAGAAAATAGGGAAATAAAGTCTTTAATGCGTCCTACCCGATCCGCCGACCTGGAAACCCAAAGTCACTCTCAGAGCTGGCCAGACGGACCGCTGCGAGCTGGCAGAGAGCCAAAATGGGAATCCCCCAAAGCCCACGTGTCTGCCTTTTATATCCACCTGGCTGCTTAACCCCACCCTCAGGTCCCAGCCACCTTCCCTTTGGTGGTGATGGGATTTGGAGTTTCCAGTGTCTTGGCCTGGGGTGGGGGTGGAGTCCACAAAGCCTGTATGGAATTAGCTTTAGGACATCCTGTTCCCCCTAACAATTCCCCCCTTTCACTTTTTGCCACCATTTCCATGGTGATGAAGATCGAATATATGGAGGTTGGGATGCAGTCTCAGATGAACATTTTTTCCAGGTTCCAGTGTGAAAGAAAACCAGTCCCTCCAAGTATTTGCCCATTGTGGAAAGCAAAAGTCCTCTATTCCTGGAAAAACAGTTCATCAGTTCAAGCCAAAAAAAAAAAAAAAAAAAAAAAAAAAACATCTGGAGGCATTAGCCAAAACAAGACAGCAGATATGTCAAAATCACAGGAAAAAAATCTTAAAATGGTTCAACTGATGTAAAACACAAATTTTCTCAACCTTGATCCCAAACTTTTAACAGCATAGCAAAAGTTTGCAAACTAAATCTACCTTTTTTAACCATTCTTGCTATTTTTGCATAAAATCACAGAGCAGAAAATAACTAAACAGCAATGTTAGCTGGCTTGTTGGAATACTCCATATCGGATCAGAGCGAACCATTGGCATCCAGTCCATGTAGGCTTCAGGAACAAAGTTGGTCTCATCAGACTCCACCTGGGCTTTCCTCTTCTCGAGGGTGCCAGGACTTTTTCCTTGGTTGGGCTGTCCAGTCCTACCAATGGAGGCAGCTTCCTCACCTTCTTTGGAGGTTTCTGGAACCCTACGAACAAAGCAAACAGGTTCTTCTCTTCTTGGTTCAGCTGTTTCAACTCTCTGGAAGAACTCCACGCAAAGCCACACAATGAAACTCATGTCCAATTTTTTTTTTTTAGTTTAAGCAGACAAAATCCCTATGGAAGTTATGCAAAAACAGACTGAGACAAGTAGCAAAAAAATTACTACCACTGTGTGTATGCTGTGTTGGTACCAAGGGGAGAGAAAATGTGAACACAAGAAGTTAGCTTTGCTGGGGGAAAAAAAAAAACCAAAACTGCAACCTTGCTGCAGGTCCTGGTCACTCACAACAACAAAAAAAAAACCTTTGTGGATTCAGAACAAAATGCAAAAAAAAATTACCAGTATTATGTTAAAGAAAACTTAGTAAATATCAGGTCTATTCAGTCCTGTGTAGGAAATTTGTACTCTCAACAGTTCCATCAATAGGAATCTGTTGAAGTCTTTTCTCCCTATTTTTCCAGAAACAATTTCTGTCAATAAACAATCTAAGTATACACTATTACAAGGTGACAATCACCATGGGCAATTTACATACATATCAGGTACTGAGAGGTTTTATACACAATTTAGAAAACCACTGTTAACATTTCTGTACATGCCAAAGTTTTACCATTTTCCCAAGTGACAATGCTTCCCTTACAGTTTTACTTCACTAGGTAAGCCAAATAGAACAAATTCATCTAACGCCTTTCCCCAGAGGAAAGGGAGAAATTTTGTGGAGTCTCAGGAGCTCTACTGAGGTTCCACAAAATTTCCTTGCGTCAGCCAAATGACAGGCTACCAATTTGTACTTGAATTTAGATTTCTGGGAAGCTTTGCCACAAATATCAGAAAAACAGCAGAAACAACAATATTCAATCTCTTAGTTCAGTAGTACAGTGTTGACAATCAAACCATAACATTTAGTTCTTCTCATAACTGGAGACTTTTTTTTTCCCCAACGTCTATGGGCACCATGTATACCAATTTGCCTACCACTGGAGGCCAAGACAAGGACACAAGGAAAGGACATACAGACATACAACATATGGACACAAAGAGCTCTTTAGTTACCATTCATCACAAGTGGGATATCTCATACAACTACAGTTTCACTCATAGGCCAAAGTAACAAAAAAGCAGAGAAAAAAAAAAACCTCAAAGTTAAAAAAAGCAAAAAGTTAAAAAGGAAATAACAAAATCAAGATCGAAAACCTTTCTGTGTAAAAAAAAAAAATACTGCCAGCACATGCATGATCCTAGATGTTATTTCAAGTCTCCTAAACTTTGAAAGGAAGAGATTGGTTAGAACACGTTAGGTTTTTTTCCTCAGGGTTTCTTCAGAAAAAAATGAGTCCTTGGGTATCCTGCAACAATAACTGGAAAAGAAGTCAGTAACATTCAAGGTTTTTTCTGTTTCTTAAACAAATATCTCAAGTCCTCAATGGGTTCACAAGGCCAGTGGGACTTTGTCTCTGGGTCAGTTCCTTCTGGCGCTTTCTTAACTCTGGAATGATGTACCCAGGGTTTTATGCCTGCAAGTGTTACCAAACACCGGCCTCAGTTTCCCTCAGCCAATAAAAGGAAACTAAGTTTGAGGAAAAGGAAAGCGGTTTTATTTGTCGACAAATGAGGAGGGAGGCAGACTCCTGTCCGAAAAACCACCGTCCTGCTCTTTGGCAGTGGGCAGGGGTATTTATACAGGGGGAGATGGGTAGGCATCCGCGAAGGGGAGGGGAAGGGGTCCGCACAGAGACAAGTGGGCGCCAGCTCAACAGGGAGATGGATGGGTGTCAGCTCCTTCATCTTAAGGGAAGGGGAAGGTGTCAAGGCACAGAGATGGGTGATAGCCAACTTGTTTTCCTTAGGGTGAGGGGGAAGGGTCTACAGGGAAACCGGTGGAGCCAGCTTTTTTTTTCTTCCCAAGGGGAGGGGAAGCTGCAACAAATGGGAAAGACAAGTCATCAATCCTGTTAATGCTAGATAAGGGGAATTGCAAAAAATGGGGGAAAGACGAACTTGTTAACTGTATCATAATCCCCACTCTCAGTTATGACCTTCCATTTCTATGGGAAAAGGGGCGTCGTGTCATCTGGCTGCTTCCTGCTGAACAGGGTCGTCGTGGTGGGGGTTTACTATGGAAGGCCTACACTTACTGGTGCCATAGTTCCCGACATGATGTTAAGGTCTTGGTGCTGGTGTGGCAGTGACAAGATATACAACACAGCGTAGTCCTAAATGTAAGAGGGATTACTTTTTCTCTTCCTCAAGATGATGACATTAAGGCTATAGCCCTCACTGGAGAGGACCAGAGAATAATATAGTTACGGAGACATAATTTTTCTCTACCCTCATCCCAATTCTGTAAAATAGTAAACCAAATCTAATTTTAACATTTTCCCTATATTTGCATAAACTCATTGGGCAGAGTAAACAAGTAGAGTGTTGTTGGCTTTGTTGAAAATTCCACAGGCCTTAGCATGAGCTTTTTAACATCCAGTCCAAGCCGGCTTTATCAAAGTCACAGTCTCACCAATCTTCACCTGAGATTTCCTCTTCTCAAGGTTCCCAGGACTTTTTCCAGGGTTTTCCTCAGTCCTGTCCATGGAGGCAGCTTCCTCATTTTTCATGGAGGTCTCTGGAACCCAGTAAGCAAGGTGACAGGCTCTTCTTGGCTCGCTCTTCTCAGCTCAGCACGGTTTATTCCCAGAAGAATTTCAATCAAAGCCTTTTAACAAAACATGTTTAATTTACCAGGTTAAGGAGAAATAAATAAAATTCCCTATTGAGATTATGCAAAGATAGACATTGTCCTGAGAAGTACAAATATTGCCTATAAATTTTTGGGATGAGACAAGAGAAAAGCAAATGCTTCAGTTTGTTCATAAAAAGATGCAAATTGTCATTGTTAAGATCATAGCCCAGCTTAAAGACAAGGTTTCTGGAGACCCAAAAAACCAAAACATTAAAAACTAATTTTTTTTTTAAAAGTCATGAAATATTATTCAAATCTTCCTCAGTGTACTTTCCATATATTAAGTCTCCATCTTCTGTTGGTAATTTTCATAAATCAAATTTTTATAGGCTTGGTAGGTCTTTTCAGTTCCAAAACATATCTATATTGTCAGTCTCTTTTTGTGAGTTTTTTTAAAGACAAAGCTCAGCAAATAAACTTTAGAAAGAACAAAAACTCGAAAATGACCATACCTAAAATCATGGCTTAAGGTAAAAGACAAGGATGTTTGCTCAATTTTGTGACACACATACACATATATATTTCAATATAATCAGAACCATCCAATAATATTATACCAGAACATACTAGGTTTTAAAAATCGCATATATTTTAAAACACTTTAATCAATTTTATATATGCTGAAAAGGTATAACTTTTTCCCTCAATGACAATTTTTATGAAGTTTTAACATTTCTAGATTGGTCCAATGTGTTTTAGCATTTTGCTATAAGGAAAATAATTTATTAAGAGTCCTAAGACGCATCAAATAATTTTACTTGATTCAGAAAAAAACTTTACCATTTCTGAAATTTGACTCCAAGAAAAGTTTTCCACAGGCTTAATAATATATACAGATTTTTATAAAACAACACTAAGGTACCCAGAGTGATAACTAGAGGTTTTTAAAAGTAGATATATTTTCACAGTGCTCAACAATGCTGACAGGACTATATTACAACATTTTAGTTTTTAATTTTTAGATTGTAAGACTGTTATAGAAGACTTTTGTCTTTATTTATGCCCACAGGCCCAGAGATCTTTTTCCAAAGTCCAAGCCCCCAGCAATTAGGCAATAGAGCATCCATTGCCCCAGCAGAGGCACATTCGCACTTTAAAGCAAGCAGGGAGTATAGAAGCTGGAGACTCCCAAGAGGTCATCTGGTCATCTGGGGCACACAAGTCAGGTGCCTGGCCAGAGAAAGTCCATCAGTCACTCCCTGAAACTTTTAGTCCACTCTGAGGCCTTGTCCCAACAAAACTTCAGCTAATTAACAGGCAAGCCTCACATTTTTTACTTTAAGACATTGTTAGAGCTGTTATGCTATTATTCCTTTGTACTGGATAACTCATACATAAACACATGTTTTATTTTTTTCTGGATGATAACAATAAAGTTTTGTTTTCCTACTATAAGAAGCAAAAATACACCAAAAGCTCATCAAGCAGTCAACAAACTTTCGTTATTAAACTTAGTAAATCCTTAGTTTTATAGGAAAAATATACCACCATTTAAATAATGATAAGAAGAACAGAGATATCAACTGTAGCTCTAGTTTTTCTTAGGATACGAAGTTCAAATTGCAGAGTTATAAAGGAAACAAATTTATATACCAGAGGTTTTTCTTTTTTTTAACTTGGCTAGGACAAGGGAAGGAAAAATCAATTAAGTTGCTTACCTGGGGAACAAAGGTATTTCTTTCAAGGTAAAGAAATAGTGGGCCAGTCTTTTTAGAAGAGAATTTTATCAAAAAGAAGTCCAGCTATAAACAAAATCACACTTATCTCTGTTAACATAGACCAGGTCAATATTTTTTCTTTTTCTTTTTCTTTTTTTTTTTGACCACTCCAAATTTTTTAAAACACATTTAACATACAATAAAACTTTTAACTCCCAACATTATAAATCTAAGACATATGTGCTTTAATTAAACCATTACATTTTGAACTAGTTTTTGTTTACCAAAAATTTTAGATCGTGATCTCAAAATTTGGGTTCTTTTCTATTAGAATTTATATAGGCGCCATTTAAAATGATTTTTAACACAATAACCCTCCAGAGACAAAAAAACACAAAGGCAAAGACATAGACACAGAGATCTCTTTCATTTAGAATTTTGGCCACTTGCACTAATTTTTAGAGATAGTTATTTTACCAATATTTCTGACAACACTGACAACAATTATTAATTTGCTTTTTAATATCTTTTCTAACTAACTCCTTCAGATAAGAAAACATTTCTCAAGTTATATTTGTAAGAATAACTCTTAGGTTCTAAAGAAAGTGGGGCATAAAATTCCCTATCAGTTTTCTAAGGCCACATATTCCTTTAAATTCCTAGAAGAGATATTGGATGGGTAGACAGTTTCACCAAAACTATATCCCTTTCAATACAAAGATAGACTAATTCCTAAAACAACTTAAGTTTTCAAGTTAAGTTGATAAAGCCATCTAAGTTCTGTTGTGTTTTTTTTTTTGTTTTTGTTTTTGTTTTTAGTCAAGGAGGTTTCCAACAAGAGAGATGGAAGTTAAAGTCCTTACATGTTCTAATAAGCATCCCATTTTAATCATTTTAAAACCTCTAGAACCCAAGATTGGAACCATTTTTAAAGACAAGCATAGAAAACTCAAATTGCTTCATGGAGTCCTAGTTTCTGTTTGACCTCACGGATGAGGCCTGGTCCTAAGAAAGATAGAACATGGGCCATGAGATATACATGGGCCACGAGAAGGACAGCAGAAGAGGCAAATTAAGATCTTAACTTGGCAGCTTATTTGTTCTTAGATTCTTACTAGAAATTTGATAAGGAATATTATTTACAGAAACCTACTATGTAGTTTGATTAGTAAATTGATTATTTTAAGAGACTTAGATTTTCAAGGAAACCTAAAATTTTATGGTCAATAAGAAGTTTAGAAATTTTCCAACCAACTAGCAAGCTTCCTTTATAGCTAACTAGAAAGTCCAAAGTAATCTTGACAAAACCATCTGAGCCTGATCCCAGAAGTCTCAGCACGTGATCAGAAAAAGCCTGCAAATTTAGAGGAAGAAAACACCTCCTTAAAGTGGAGAACACTCTCTTCAGCTTACTTTACATCCAATTATTACAGTGACTGGTAAATACTGAGTTAGGTATCTGACTAAAACATAAAAAGCAGAAAAATACCAAATTTTTAAATTATCCAAGACCTGATTCCAGATACTTGCTTGAATTCCTTACACAGGCACAAAGATCAGATTCACAAATCTTTTTGCATAAAATGGGGAAAAGGTAAGGTAAGACAAGAATAGAAAAACTGAAAAAGAGGTGTCCACAAGACCAAAAACCTGGCTCACAAAATGCCAAGAGCTGGAGGCCTGGGTAGAAGGGATTAGCATAGCCATTGACACAGCTATGGAAACCAAGATCCTCAGTCTCCAATGCCTAGATTACAAAGCATAACACCCAAGCAGGTATAAAGATATGGAGATTGGGCCTATTGTAGAATTGGGCCTATTGTAGAATCTCTGGTCACTTTCAGATTCTACATAATTATCCAGAATCAGCAACTAACCCAAAAGGCTCACAAGGGGCGAATCCCTCCCAAACAGAAGACAACTATATCCGTTCAATCTCTGCACAGGCTCCGGAGAGCACTCCGTCTGCCCACCTGTGCCTAAGTAGCTTCCTCTTTTCACCAACCCTCTCCCTCTGCAGGGCAGCAGCCTCCCTGCCTGCCCATGACCTGTCTCTCTGGGGCCTCTCCTCACTGACCTCCCTCAGCAGAGGTCACTCTCCTCAAAGCCACCCACCTGCAACCACGCAGGCCTCTCTCAGCAAACCTGTCCCTCCTGGGGCAGCTGTTCCTGCCCGCTTGTGTCTCCTTTACTTTCCTTGTCCCCTTTCCCTAATAAACCTGCCCTTTCAATATAACTAATGTCTCTGTCTCGTGGAGAAACTGGCCTGGGAAGCTTGCTGCAGGTCCCTGAAACAGGAGCTCTGGCAACACCTTTCCCATAGTGAACCCAAAGACCCCGCACTCCAGACCCACTAACTCCAAAAACAACATCAAGTAGAAGTCCTGGTCCAAGCCCAGTTTTCTCTCTGGAACAATTACATTCCTTCCAGCCATCTGCCAATGTCCTAGAAGAGTCAGAATAATCTTAGGTTGCCTAAAGCCAAAGCATCTGGACTGACACTGAATGTCAGGGTAAGATTTTAGCAGAGCATAGATAAAAGGAGCTCACAGGTGAGCCAGCCAATGTGGAAAAGGAGAGTATATTGCCTGGCTCTTGTGCTAAAAAAAAAAATCAGTCTGTTCCCCACAATCAGTTTTTCCTGGGCTCCTGCAGGGAAACTGTGATAGGGGTTGCTTCTTAGACATAGGTTTGTAGCTTCAGGTCGACCACTCAGTTAATATTTTCCCCAAGGGGCTTTTAGATGGAACAAATACGGCACCTCTCATAAGTTTAACTAAATCCCTGGCTTCCAAAAACAAACGGGAAACTCCAAATACCAAATACCAAATAGATATCAAGTGACAAAAACACCAAATGTTTCCCAATTCCCACTCAACCGGTCCTAACACACCAAAGAGTGCTCCAAATTGAGGGAGACTCATAGACTCCCTCCCAAATGAGGAGACCTGAACTCCCTCCGCGAGGGGACTCAGATTCCTCCCGAATGTGTGAAGGCCAAGGTCTTGGCGTGCACGCCAGGGGAACTTACACCAAACGCCAGGGGACCGCGGTTTTCCGTCCAGTTTCCATCTCCTCAAAGGTAAATCCAGGGTGCAGAGAAGAGCTGTGCCTCTCCCGAGGAGGACTTGGGAAGTTCCCCGGAGGAATAAGAACTCCGGCAGCTGCTGGGACTCTCCCTCATCCTCCTGGAGAGAGGGCGCTCCCTCCCAGCAGGAGGGTCAGGATGCCACCCGGGATGCCCAGGCCCCTCTCTGACAGCACAGAGCAGCATAGATAGGTGAGTCCTGGTGCTCTGCAGCAGGCAACAGCTCCGTCAGTTGGAAGTCAGAGTTGGGGTTGGGAGAGCCGAAGTGGCATCCACCTCCTGGCTGGCTCGCCAAAATTGTTACCGAACGCTGGCCTCAGTTTCCCTCAGCCAATAAAAGGAAACTAAGTTTGAGGAAAAGGAAAGCGGTTTTATTTGTCGACAAATGAGGAGGGAGGCAGACTCCTGTCCGAAAAACCACCGTCCTGCTCTTTGGCAGTGGGCAGGGGTATTTATACAGGGGGAGATGGGTAGGCATCCGCGAAGGGGAGGGGGAAGGGGTCCGCACAGAGACAAGTGGGCGCCAGCTCAACAGGGAGATGGATGGGTGTCAGCTCATTCATCTTAAGGGAAGGGGAAGGTGTCAAGGCACCAAGATGGGTGATCCCAACTTGTTTTCCTTAGGACGAGGGGGAGGGGTCTACAGGGAAACCGGTGGCGCCAACTTTTTTTTTCTTCCCAAGGGGAGGGGAAGCTGTAACAAATGGGAAAGACAAGTCATCAATCCTGTTAATGCTAGATAAGGGGAATTGCAAAAAAATGGGGGAAAGACAAATTTGTTAACTGTATCACCACCTGCCTCCTCCTTTTGTCCCCTGAGTCTTGCCCCTTCTGGACCCGCTGCCCATGTTCAGTCTCTGGAGCTCCCTCCCTCCTGGACACTTTCTCCCCTGCCCCATCTCCCTGGGACTCAGGACCTGCCCTGGGAGGAGGGTCCGCCCGGCTTTCACCCCTCCCCGCCCCCAGGCTCCCCCTCTCTGAGGGTGTTAGAAATGGTGATGTCCCGCCCGGCCTCGGGGAGCCCCGGTGCATCGCAGGGGCTACGTGGACGACCCGCAGTTCGGGGTTCGACGGCGACTCCCCGGGCCAGAGCGCGGAGCCGCGGGCCCCTGGGCGGCCTGGCGGGCGGGCGGGAGGGTCGGGCGAGGAGACGCGGCTCCGCAGACACTCGGCGCGGAGGCTCCAAGCGCTCCTGGAGGCCCCGCGCGGCCGCCGCAGCCAGAGCCGGGCCGGGGAGCAGCGCGGGCCGGGGCGGGTCACCGCTCCCGCCCCAACCCCCGCCCCTAGTCTCGGGGCCCCGTGACCCCCGAGGCCGTGGCCCCTGCCAGGCCCCTTGACCAGGGAGGAGCCCGCGGGACTTTCACCCTTTAGGTTTTATTTAAGTTTGGGATTATTCAGGGCGGGAGATCGGGCGCGGGCGGGAGACCACGGGGTGACTGAAGGGCGGGCTCAGGGTCTCCCACGGTCCAGAGGACTCTGGGCTGCGCCGCGGGGCCCGACGGCGCCTCCCCCGCGGGCACGACCAGCTCCCCACGACGGCGCCGGGGACGCGCCCTGGGCGGGGACCTGCGCGCCTGGACCCGGCGGGCCCGCGGCTCAGCTCCCCGGCGCGAGGGGGAGGGGGAAGGTCGGGCAGAGCAGGACGGGAGCAGCCTGGGGGGCGGGTGCGTGGAGGGGCCCCCAGACTCCAGGGGATGGGGAAGGAGGCGCCGCAGCTCAGAGGTGAGAGGGCTGCGGGGCCTTTGATCTCCCTGAGGCGCGCACCCCGCAGGGAAATGGAATCAGGGTGAGAAAGCGCCCCCTTCTGGCCAGAGAGGGAGCTGTCGGCCACGTTTTCCAGCTCTGGGATGGAGACTGGCCCAGAGGCTCCTACTTTTTCTGAAGGACAGTTAAGGAATCCAGTTTCTCCTGAGAAAGAGGGGAGAAAATCTCTGAAATCACCCTTCACTGGATCCTTTTGACCGGCAGCCATCTTAGGAGCAATGAGTTTCTCTCTCAAGATCTTGTTTTTTGGTCAGAGAGCATTTTTGGAGATCTCACTCCTGCCTGTCTGTGTCATCACCCTCCACCCAAGGCAGCATCAAAATGCTTAGAGACCTGCATCCCACCCTGGGCTCTCACCTGCTATCCTGGACTCCCAGACCAGGCTGGTTTCTGGGTTTGTCTCCTCCCTCTAAGCATACTGTTCTGTCCACTGGAGGATGGTCACATGAGGCTGCTTCAGTGTCCATGGAGGGAACACATGGCATGAAATTTCCGATTCTTCCCACTCAGGCCCCCAATCGCCATGTGTGACCCATCACCCCATCTCTAAGCATGAGGTCACCCTGAGGTGCTGGGCCCTGGGCTTCTACCCTGCGGGCATCTCCCTGACCTGGCAGCGAGATGGGGAGGACCTGGCCCAGGACAAGGAGCTGGTGGAGACCAAGCCTGGGGGGGATGGAACCTTCCAGAAGTGAGTGGTTGTGGAGGTGCCTTCTGGAGAGGAGAAGAGATACATGTGCCACGTGCAGCATGAGTGGCTGATAGCTCAGGACTCATCTGAGTCCTGAGATGGGGTAAGGAGGGAGATGGGGGCACACGGCTGACTCAGGGGCATTAGAAGTCCTTCTGGAGATCTTCAGAGGGTCAGACCGAGGCCTCAGGTTCAGGGTCTGACCTTCCCTTCCCTTCCAGTGCCACCTCCTCAGTTCTCCATCCTTGCCGTGGTCCTCATTTCCAGCTCGGTTTTCTTTAGAGGTGCTCATTGGACACAAGGTGGCTTCATGTGTGAGAAGGTAGAAGAAGCGCTCAGGTAGGGAAGGGAGTGGGGGATCTTGTCCACTGGGGGCTTTCATGTGCCAGGGAGAACTTGCCCTGCCTGGTTAATGGGAAGTACCATCCACACACACGGGTGTTGCCCAGAGGGCATTTGGTCCAGTCCCCCCTCACCTCCTTTCCTCATTTTTCCCAGTCCTGACCTGGGTCTTTAGTCCCAGTTCTGAAAACTTCCTGTTGTGCAGGATTAAAAGATTCCTTTAGGACTTCTGACCTGGCTGCTCCCTGGTCTCATATGATGCTTCTTCCCACAGGAGGACAAGGAGAAAGCTACATTCAAGCTGCAAGTAAGTGTGGTTAAGGGTTGGATCCCTGAGCCCCTGGGGACAGTGTAGATGAAGCCCATGGGGGAGTCACTCTCATCAGTTCCTCCCATAGTCTCATCTCTCACCAAGTTTTGTTGTGTTTTCCCCCAGGCAGCCATAGTCCCAATGCTCTGAAGTGTATCTCAGCCCCTAAAGGTGAGACCCTGGAGGACTGCAGTAGGGGTGGGGGTTGAGGCAGAGAGGCTGGGACTAGGAGATGGGGATGCTTTCAGGAGGACATCTTGAGAATGCAGTGGACCATTGATAATGTTAACACTTAGGTCATTCACCTGAATTTCTTCATGATATTTTCTTTCACGGTGTGAGACAGCCTTCTGTTGGTCTGAGTGTTACAGGATTTCTTTTTGCCCATGTTTTGTGGCTTTATGATCCCCTGGTTTAAACCTTCACACCTGTGAGAATGGCCCGTATGCAAAAAGACCAGAAACAATAGGTGCAGGCAAGGAAATGGAGAAAAGGGGACAGTCCTACATTGTTTTTTGGGTATAGACGGAGCCAGCCCTTCTGGAAGCAGTATTGAGGTTTCTTAAAAGAGTGAGTGTGGTTCTGCCATTGGACCCAGCAATTCTACTCTGAGGATCTATTCACAGAGGATAAATATTCTACTGTGAAGGGACCTGCACTCCCATCACCACTGCGGCACTATTTACAGTGGCCAAGATATGGGAAACGCCTAAATGTCCCAGACAGGTGGGAAATTAAGAAGAAGCTGGGATTACATGTATATATGTATGTATACATACAGGTGACTCCAAAGGAGGTGAATGTTGGGGTTTGGGGGAGGGAACTGTCAGGGGTGAAGATGCCACCACATCCTAACAGGGGCCAGAGTGGGGGGAGGGGTCCTGTCCAGCTCTTTACACCTCAAGTCAACCATGAGATATTTCTAAACCTCCTCCTCTTCTTCAGGGCCAATGCTTTTTCAGTCCTGCTCAGAAGCTGCTTCTCCATGGAACTGTATTTATTGAGGTGTTGTTCTGACACTCTTTACTCTGTGTGCGATTTGAATTCATTTATTCTGGGGCTTGATGTGAATTGAATTCCCATCATCTTATGTTGTGTATCCTGTCTCTCCTGTTACACACACACACACACACACACTCCCCTCTCCTTGGGAACCAGATCCTCACTCAGCACTGGGGATTACTCTGACCCTCTGCCTCTGGTCCCCTCAGAGCCATCCTCTCTGCAGTGTCTCTACTCAGCGTGGTCCGAGCAGCCCCAGGAGTCCCTGCACCTCCAGCCTCTGCCCTTGTGGGAAACCAGCCCCTCACCCTGCATGACAGTGAGGAGGCGAAGGCAAAGTCCAAAGACAGTGACTGATGGAGGAGATAATTTACTGTTTTCTTTTCTTTTCTCCGTATTGTATTATTCAATGGAGGTAACATTGGTTTACACACTGTATGTGTTCAGAGAGGAGGGTCACCCCTCTTCAGATGTTTATTACCATATCACACCCACCCTAATGGCATCCATAGTCTTCACCATCGTCCATTGGGCCCTCTTCCTACTTGTGTCCTACTCTTACCCCCCAACCCATAGTTTCAATTCTGCAGTCATATATAGAGAGTATGTTTTGGTTTAGTTTCGCCTGTCCCTGCTTTATTTCTTTATATTCCAAATATGAATGAAATCATCCAGTATGTAACTTTCTTCTTCAAACTTCTTTCACTTAGCATAATTCCATCCACATCTATCCATGTTGTTGCAAATTCAATTTCATCCTTTTCACAGCCGAATGGTATTCCACTGTGTAGATAGCTTGTGTTCTTTATCCCCTCATCTGCCATTGGGCACATAGGTTGTCTCCATCACTTGGTTATGGTAGACAGTACCGCAGTGACCATAGGAGGCGCATATTCCTTGGAATTAGTGTTTTTACCTTCTTTGGATAAATACCAAGGAATGGGATGCTTGACCATGGGACAGGTCTATTTTGAGAAACCTTCATTTTTTTTTTTTCCCATAGAGGCAGGACCAATGTGCTATCCATAGAAAAGAGAGGTTCCAGGTTACCGTCCTGCCCAAGGAAAGGTGGAGCTGAGCAGGGATGAGAAGCTAAGGAAGAGGAGGAAGATGTGGAGTGAGATGAGGAAAGAAGACTGGAGGAGGCACATGGAGCAGAGAGACATGTGAAGAAGAAACCACACTTGCTTCTCACTTGGACTTGTGCCAGGGAGTTGGGGACATGGAGAGAGACGCGTGAAAGAGACAGAAACGTGGATGAGAGACTCATGGGGAGGCTGACATTGGCAGCTGTTATCTTGATGTGGATTTTGATTTTGCTCTTGTCCTTCCAGATTTGCCTGGCCCCTCCTGCCCCTGTCCCATGGGTCTCTACCAGTAGGTGCCTTAGCCTGTGGCAGGCCTTCGGGCCTCAGTGGGCCTACTTTGGACCAAGCCTGTTTGGCTGGGCATTTACCCATGAGGGGATGGGTAGCTTTGGGTGCTTCACTTGGGAACTATTCTAACTATATTCTTTCTCTTCTCTCTCTCTATTGCGCACCAATTCTCTATTTTATACTAATTGTATTAAAGTTCTTTTCTATTGAAGGTCTTACACTTTATAGTATGTTTTGTCTTTATGCAGCTGATGGCAGATCCCACGTAGAGTGTGCAGTTTTGAGGGTCCAGGGAACCCCTCAATCTGCTCACTAATAGGACCAAACATCAGTCCCACACACCATGTGCCAGAGTTCCTTTTCCTTCACACCCTTCACTGGGTCATTCTCACAGATGTGAGGTGGTAACTCATTGTGGTTTTAATTGGCATTTTCCTGACAGCACATGACAAACATTTATCCATGTACCCATTGGCCACATATGTGTCTTCTTCAGAAAAGTACCTATTTAGCTCCTCTGGCCTGTTTTGATTGAGTTGTTTTCTTGTTTTGGAGTTCTTTGTAGATTTTGGATATTAACTCCTTGTTGGATTGATGATGTGCAAATAGTTTCTCCTATTTGATATTCTCTTTTCATTTTAACAATAGTTTCCTTCACCATGTAGAAACTTTTTACACTCATGTGATTCCATTGGTTTCATTTTGCTTTTGCTTCCTTGGAGCACAGAAGACATTAAGGGCAGTGAAAATACTCTGTATGATATTCTCATGATGGACACAGGTCATTATACATTTGTCTGACACCCCAAGAACGGACAACACCAGAGTGAACCCAAAGGGAAACCATGACTTTGCAACTATGGTGGGCGGGTCCATCACTTATAACCCACATGTCAGTCTGGTCTTAACACATGATTTGGTCATGATGTGTGAAGAGTTTTATAAGTTGAGGAATAAAGTGTAATTTACTTTAGAAAACACTCAAGGATACGCATAAGTCATTCCCCTCCACCCCCAACACCCCAGTCAGCCAGTATCTGCTCAAAACCAGTTAGCAATTTATCTTTTCTCTTCTAAATATATATATATATATGTATATACATATGTGTATCTCCATGCTCCTGTCTGGGCAATAGTGTTTGTTTTCCCATCAGTAAAGGAGTTCAGGTCACAATGTGGGGGGAAACATTTGCAAATCACGAATCTGACAAAGGACTGTATCTACAAATAATGCCTAAAACTCAATGATCAGAAAGAAATAACCCAATTTTAATAAGAACAAAAATAGTGTAATAAAGGAACAGCACTTCATCTGTAAAAATGTACAAAACTTCCATACAAATAGCAACTGTAGTCATAGAAAAGTAAAAAATATAAACAAATGCTCAATATCAGTTAAGAACAGTGACACTTTCACACCTAGGAGAGACTAAAAATGCAAACTCTGCACAATACCAGGTGTTGTCCAGGGTGTGCACAACAGAAGCCTCATCACATTCCTTTTTTTTTTTTTTTATTTTTTATTTATACAAGAGCTGGGGTACAGGCCAGAGTCACGGTGAGAGGATTCACCAGAGACGCACCAAAAGCACTGCTGAGGGGAGCAGCGGGCGAGACAGGAGAGGTCTGCCTCGCCATGTGGGATTCTCCTTGGCTGGCTGGGAACTGAACCGGTGCTGCAGAGGCTGCGGACAGCTTCATAGCACTGAGCTCATCGCTGTGCCATCCGGGAGTTCCCTATTCACATAAATTTTTAGAGATGTTTTAGGGGCTGAGAGACACATCAGAGCCCTGGGCACTGTCGCTGCCTGGCTGAGAACAAAACAGAACCTGGTCAGAGATGAGACCATAGGAGGGACTGATGAGGATGACTCTCCCATGGAGTCTATTTACACTGTCCCCAGGGGCTCATGGATCAAACCGCTGATCCACGGTTACCTGCGGCCTGAGTGTAGCTTCCTCCTTGTCCTCCTGTGGGAAGAAACATCATGTGAGACCAGGGAGGAGTCAGGTCAGAAGACCTAAAGGAATCTTTTAATCCTGCAGAACAGGGAAGTTTCCAGAACTGTGAGTAAAGACCCAGGTCAGGACTGGGAAAAATGAAGAAAGGAGGTGAGGGGGGACTGGACCAAATACCCTCTGGGCAACACCCGAGTGTGTGGATGGTACTTCCCATTAACCAGGTAGGGCAAGTTCTCCCTGGGTCATGAAAGGCCCCAGTGGACAAGATCCCCCACTCCCTTCCCAACCTGAGCGTTTCTACCTCCGCATCACAGCTGCAGCCACCGCAGCTCCAGTGAGCACAGCTCCAAGGAGAACCAGGCCAGCAATGATGCCCGCAGTAGGCATGGAGGACTGAGGGGGTACTGGAAGGGAAGGGAAGATCATACCCTGAGCCCTAGACCTTATCCTGACCCTCTGAAGGGCTCCAGAAGGGCTCCTGACGGCCCTGACAACAGCCTCAGTGCCCACATTCTCTTCCTTACCCCATCTCAGGACTTGGGGCTCCAGCAGCCCCTCATGCTGCACGTGGCACGTGTATCTCTGTTCCTCTCCAGAAGACACCACCACAGCCGCCCACTTCTGGAAGGTTCCATCTCCCCCAGGCCTGGTCTCCACCAGCTCCATCTCCTGGGTCAGGTCCACCCCATCTCGCTGCCAGGTCAGGGTGATGTCCGCAGGGTAGAAGCCCAGGGCCCAGCACCTCAGGGTGACCTCATGCTCAGAGGTGGGGTGGTGGGACATGCGTGTCTTTGGGGGATCTGAGGTGGTAAATCAGAAAACTCACTTGTGTTTTCTCCATGGACACTGAAGTAACCTCATGAGACCATCCTCACAATGGACAAGACAACCGGTGTGGCAGGAAGAAACATAAAATGTAAAAACCAGGCCAGTCTGGGGGAATATGTGCGGTTCCCTTATTCCTTAGAAAGTTCCAGAATGAGGCTGAAAACCCAGGGTAGGATGAAGCAGAGGGAGTGGAACACAGACTTTTTATTCCTGACCTGGGTGGAAGGTGAATGACACAGAAAAGCAGGAATCACATAACTGAAAATGTTCTCAGACCAGAAACAAGACTGAGAGAGAAACTCGTGGTTCTCAAACAGGCCCCTGGTCAAAAGGACCCGGTGACGCGTGATGTCAGGGACTGTCTGTCTTTCTCAGGAGAGACTGGATCCCTTCCCTGTCCTTCAGGAGAAGCCGGAGTCTCCGAGTGTCTCTAGTGCAGACCATGAAACCCAGGGGAGTCCCCCTCTCGGGACTAGAGAGAGGACTCATTTCCCGCAGTGACTCCAGGCAGGGGGGGACCAGGAGGCCTCCAGGCCCCTCTTACCCGTGCGCTGCAGAGTCTCCTTCCCGTACTCCAGGAATGTGCGCAGCCACCTCAAGTACCAGTCCTCCAAATTGTTCCTGAATTCGTCTGCCTCACCCTGGGCCTCCAACTTGCGCCGGGTGATCTGAGCGGCCGTGTCCACCGCGGTCCAGGAGCGCAGGTCCTCGTTCAGGGCCAGGTAATCTGCGCCGTCGTAGCCGAACTGACTGTACGCGCGGAGGAGGCTCCCGTCTGGTGCCAGGTCGCAGCCAGACATCCTCTGGAAGGTGTGAGACCCTGTCCAGAATGAAATGGGGTGAAAGTCCCGCGGGCTGTTCCCGGGCAGGTTGCAGAGAAGCCTGGAGGGGGAGACCCTGAGCGACCCCCAGTCCGTGGGGATGGGGGTGCTGACCTGGCCCGGACCCGCGCCAGCTCACCGGTCTCGCTCTGGTTGTAGAGGCCGCGCAGGGAGTCCAGGTGCGCTTGGAACCACAGTGTGCGCTCCCTTAGGAATCGCGTCCTCCAGTCCCACTCCTCCTGCTCTTCCTGCCGCACCTGCTCCGCCCAGGGCGTCCGCGGCTCCAAGCTCTGGCCGGGAGAGTCGCTGTCGAAGCGGTTGACCTGCGTGTCGTCCACGTAGCCCACCGAGATGACGCGGGGCTCCCCGAGGCCGGGCCGGGACATCGCGGTGTAGAAAACCCTCATGGAGTGGGGGCCTGGGGGCGGGAGGGGAGACCCGGGCTATTCTTCTCCCCTTCGGGGGCTCGAGTCCCGGGGGGCGCCCACGAGACAGAAAGTGGGTGAAAGACGAGTAGAGTGAAAAGCGGCTGCGGGACGAAAATGGCCGGGACTCGGGGGGCAGGAGGAGGCTGGGGTCTCGGGGGGACGGAAAGGGGCCAGGACGGGGCGGGGCCGAGGTGGGGGGACAACTAGGGCTGCGGCGAGGTCGCGCCTTTCCCACGCCCGCCCACCCCCTCGCTCCCGCCTCTGGGAGCGCCCTGTCCCCTCCCGACCCGCACTCACCCGCCCGGGTCTCCCTCGGGGCCGCGGCCCCCGCGAGCAGGAGCAGGAGGGCTGCGCCCCACATCCCCCAGGACGCGCCTCCACCCGGGCTGGGGAGACGGAGTCCTGGCGGGAGGGTGAGGGCTTTGGAACAGGAGCCGCGGGGCTGCTGATTGGCTGCTCTGGAGACCTCCAGGCAATGGGGAGTGAGCCCTGGGGTGAGTCACCAGTATCCAGGCAGGAGGACCCGACACAGAACTGAGAGAGCTGAAACTGGGGAGATGAGGAAGCCCCAACAGTCCCCTTCCAGCTCCTGAGAGCGCCCTGGGGACTGAGACCTTGAGATCCACACCCCCACGGCCACCCCCGCCCAGACCTGGGACTTTGCTGCCCCCTCCTCTCCTGCACCAAGACCTTTGTCACACTGTTGCCTCCCTGAATCCAGGCCCAGGAATTGGGTCAGCGATTCTCAAACATTTTTCTTTCAGGATGTCTCTACAGTCTCACAAATTATTACGGATCCCATGCATAATATTTTTATGTGGGTTATAGCTTTAAATATTAACTTTACTAGAATAAAACCTTTCAAAAAGATGTTATTATGCTGGGAGCCATGCTACTCACGTCGACTGACAAGGGTCCCGGCATAGCACAGATTCCTGAAAAAGTCAGGAATCTCCTTAGCTGACTCCTGCTAGATTCTCATTTGTTTATGGCTAGTTTCTACCATTGTTAAAAAACGCATTTAAAAGTAAAATTGCAGGGCCTCCCAGGTGGTGGTGGCACAGCAGTTGAGAGCTGGGTTGCGAAGCTGCCTGCAGCCTCTGCAACACCAGTTTGATCCCCTGATTCATTGATAACATTGGTTAGGTAGCATACAAATGCTTGACACAGGAATAGGGGAAGGATGCAGATCTTTGAGACTGGCCCAGGAGAACAACCAGTCTAGCAGGCTGCCAGGCCTTGTTTAGATATGCTTGTTAAGGAAGCAAACTTGTCTTTTATTGACATTTCCACATCTATGGCTCTTTTACAGGGAAAGATTCCCTTTTCCTTAACAGTTCCCTTTTCCTTTGCAGTTCCCTTTGAGTGACAATGGGTATGGTAGCTGTTGGAGTATGCATTCAAGAATAAGCCAACAACAATTTTGTGACTGGTTAAGCTACTAACCTTGACAGCACAAATAATGCACTTGGAAATAGTCAATGTTACAAATACTGATATGTCACGTATTAACCATTCTGAGAACCAAAAGCTATAACCATCTCCGGCCCTGCCTCTGATGAAATATTTGTAGTTCCTTAAAACAACAATCAGCAATCTTACAGAAAAAGGAATTTTCCCCTGATCTAAATGTTAGATATGGAAACTAGGCTGACTGGATAAGTAGAGGAGTAATAGGTAGAAAAACTCTTCTATTAGATTAGGAAAATTCCTCCCTTAATTGAGAGCTTGGGGCTAGGGAAGAGTCAGTGCAGCTTGCTGGCATTGATGCCCTCCAGGCACTTGGTTCCTAAATATTGAATCAATATCTTATTAAAACAATATACTATTGTTACGGGACCAACAAAAGGAAAGTTACTTTGGGCTGGTCAACCACGGGTGTAGCTTGGAAACCACATTGGGCGCCAAACTGTTATGGAGCAGCCCTGATATAAAATGGGTTGCCTAGCTGTGGGTCCTCACCTGCACAATTAAAAGGGACTTATTAATACTCCACTACAGGCACACACAAAATGTTAATAAAAGGTTTATTTACAAGGGAAAGGGAAATGAAGAAATGTACAATTCAGAGAGAAAATAGAGAAATAAAGTCTTAAATGTGTCCTACCAATCCGCTGACCTGGAAACCCAATGGCACTCCGAGAGCTGGCTGGGAGCCGTGAGCTGGCATAGAGACAAAAGGGAACCACCCAAAACCCACGTGTCTGGTTTTATACCAAACCTGGTTGCTTAACGCCACCCTCAGGTTCCAGCAACCTTCCATTTGGTGGTGATGGGATTTGTCTTTCCCAATATCCTGATGGCTTTGGTCTGGAGTGGGGGGTGGAGTTCACAAAGCCTGTATGGAATTAGCTTTAGGACATCCTTTTCCCCCTAACACTATTAGATAATGATTTCTATTTAAAAGCCTTCTGTTTTTTGCTTTAATCATATGGTTATATGTCAGTCTAAACTTTATAGGTTAGTTAGAAAAAATCCCTCTGTCTCCCTTCCGCCAAGTACCTTCCTGTCCTTTGTTTCCCATAGCCCTTAGTTAACCCTTCACCATGGTAAACATAGAAATGTTAGTTTCAGTCGCATAAGTTTTTGCTAGTAATAAAATGATTGTTTAAGATAAATGACTATTCTAAGAACACTTTTGTTTAGCAACTGTGCCTTCTTCAAAATAAAGAATGTTACAACCTCTGCTGAAGGGCAAATAAATCCCTGGCTGTTCTAGAGGAAGATGTGATGATTGTTATCTTCCTACTCTTATACATATGCTTGTGTACTTTGTTTGCTTGTAATATATAAATAAAGGGCTGCTGAGACCCTCAGCAGGATGATGTCTGGACCCTGATCAAGTGTTTGCATCTCCTCACTCCCTCTCCCCCTAATCCCTCAGATTTTTCTGTGCCCTCTCATCATTACAGGAACCCCTGACAGTGTTATAGGGCAGCCCTGATACAAAACAGGGTGCCTGACTGTGGGTCCTCACCCACGTACTTAAAAGGACTTATCAATACTCTCCTGCAGGCACACACGAAAGGTTAATAAAAGGTTTATTTACAAGGGAAGGGCAAATGAGGAAATGTACAGCTCAGGGAGAAAAATGGGAGACAAAGTTTTAAATGCATCCTACCCGATCCACCAATCTGGAATCCCAAATGGCACTCTGAGAGCTGGCTGCAAGCCAGGAGCCGTGAAGCCAGGAGGGGAGTGACAGAGCAAGAGACCCCAAGGCCCACGTGTCTGTTTTTTATACCCAACCCGGCTGCTTAACTCCACCCTCAGGTCCCCGCCACCTTCCCTTTGGTGGTGACAGATTTGTCTTTCCCAATGTCTTGATGACTTTGGTCTGTAGTGGGAGTGGAGTCCACAAAGCCTGTATGGGATTAGCAAAGAATATCCTTTTCCCCTAACAATTCCCCCCTTTCACTTTTTGCCACCATTTCCATGGTGATGAATATCAAATATATGGATGCTGGGATATTGTCTCAGATGAAAAATTTCCAGGGTTCAAGTGTGAAGGAAAACCAGTCCCTCCAGGTATTGTCCATTGTAGAAAGCAAAAGTCCTCCATTCCTGGAAAAACAGTTCATCAGTCAAAGCCAAAAACAAAACATCTGGAGGCATTAGCCAGAACAAGACAGCAAATATGTCAAGATCACAGGAAAAAAAAAATCTTAAAATGGTTTAACTTATGTAAAAACAAATTCTCTCAACCTTAATCCCAAATTTTTGAACAGCACAGCAAAAGTTTGCAAACTAAAGGTACTTTTAAACCATAGTACCTATTTTTGCATAAAATCACAGGGCAGAATAACTAAGCAGCAATTTTAGCTGACTTTGTTGGAATACTCCACATAGGATCAGAGTGAACTGTGGACATCTGGTCCATGTAGGCTTCAGGAACAAAGTTGGTCTCATCAGACTCCACCTGGGCTTTCCTCTTCTCAAGGGTACCAGGGACTTTTTGTTGGCTGGGCTGTCCAGTCCTGCCAATGGAGGCAGCTTCCTCACCTTCTTTGGAGGTCTCTGGAACCCTACGAACAAAGCAAACAGGTTCTCTTCTTCTTGGTTCAGCTCTGTTTCAACTTTCTGGAAGAACTCCACACAAAGCCACACAATGAAACTTATGTCCAATTTTTTCAGTTTAAGCAGACAAAATCCCTATGGAAGTTATGCAAAAACAGACTGTGAGCTAATTAGTAAAAGATTACTACCACTATTTTATGCTGTGTTGGTATCAAGGGGAGAGAAAATGCAAACACAAGTTAGCTTTGCTGGAAAAAAAAAAAATTGCAACCTTGCTGCAGATCCCAGTCACCAAAACAAGAAAACTTTGTGGATTCAGAACAAAATGCAAAAAAATTACCAGTATTATGTCAAAGAAAACTTAGTAAATATCAGGTTTATTTCCAGGTCTATTCAGTCTTTAGTAGGAAAGTTTTACTCTCAACAGTTCCATCAATAGGAATCTGTTGAGACCTTTTCTCCCTATATTTCTAGAAACAATTTCTGTAGATATTAAACAATTGAAGTATACAATATTACAAGGTGACAATCATCATTGACAATTTACATTCATATCAGGTCAAAGTGTTACCCATTTTCCCAAGTGACAATGCTTCCCTTCTAGTTTTACTCTACTAGATAAGCCAAATAGAACAAATTCATCTAATGCTTTCCCAGAAGGAAAGGGAGAAACTTTGTGGAGTGTCTCAGGAGCTCTACTGAGGTTCCACAAAATGTCCTTGCATCAACCAAATGACAGGCTACCAAATTTGTACTTGAATTTAGATTTCTGGGAAGCTTTGCCATAAATATCAGAAAAATAAGAGAAACAACAATGTTCAATCTCTATGAAGGCACCAGCTTAGTTCAGTAGTACAACGTTGACAATGAAACCATAACCTTTGTGTTTCCTCATAACTGGAGACTCTTGTTTTTCTTTTTCAATGTCTATGGGCACCATGTATACCAATTTGTCAACCCCTGGAGGCCTTAGTTACCATTTATCATGCGTGGGATATCTCATACAAGTACAGTTTCACTCATAGGCCAAAGTAACAAAAAACAAGCAGAGGAAAGAAAAAAAAATCTCAAAGTTAAAAACAAAAAGTTAAAAGGAAATACCAAAATCAAGATTGAAAGCCTTTCTGTGTAAAAAAAAAAATACTGGTAGCATATGCCTAGATGTTATTTCACATCTCCTAAATTTTGAAAGGAAGATTGGTTAGAGCATGTTAGTTTCCTCAGGGTTTCTTCAGAAAAAGTGAGTCCTTGGGTATCCTGCAACAATAACTGGAAAATAAATCAGTAATATTCAAGTTTTTATCTTTTTCTTAAACAAATATCTCAAGTCCTCAATGGGTTCACAAGACCAATGGGACTTCGTCACAAGGACAGTTCCTTCTGGGCTTTTTGATCTAGTGGAGCGCCTGGGCACCCCTATTCTTTATCTGAACCTTCTCAATGAACTATCATTTGTCTCCTTTCCTCTTCACTTGGCTCTAGATTCCTTCTACTCTGTCTATATTCCCTCCTATCTTCACCTGAGGCTCTACCTTGTGCTGTCATTTGTCTCCTTTCCTCTGTGTTGGGCTCTCTATTCCTTCTCTGTCTGTATTCCCTATCGTCATCTGAGCCTCTACTCTGTGCTAACATTTGTCTTCTTTCCTCTCTCCTTGGTTCCTGGTTCTGTGTACTCCTTCTATATTCCCTCCTGTAACCCCTGTGTGAATCATCATATCGTGGTGTCCTCAGTCTTCTATCCTGCCTTCTGTAATTATTGCGTCTGCCGCTTCCCTGTAATCTGGGACAACTGTACTTCCAATGTCCCTCTTCCCTACAGAAAGCACACTGATTTCTTCCTAGGGGTTCACGTCTCTGTCCATTACTGTTTCCCTGAAACCCTGTTCTGTGCTCTCTTTGTAAGAAAACAGTCACAGGTTTTTGTCTCCTGTCCTCTCTATTATTATAAACCCTAAATGCCAAGTCCACTATCTGGGATGGACTTATCTCTGTGACGCCATCCACCTTAGCTAACTTTTTCTTTATGTCTGGGGTACTATGGGTAATGAACGCCATAGTGATCAGACGAGAATTTTCTGGGGCATCTGGGTTTACATCCATGTGGTTAGTGTATGTTTGAATAATTCTGTCAAGAAACTTTGATGGATCCTCATTAGCTCCTTGTTCAAGTTGTAATATTTTGTTAAAGTTTTTTTTTGTTTGGGGATTCCCTGCTGCAGTCCTACCAATAAACATTTTTTATATAGATCCAACATCGTTGTTCCTCCATTGTTAGGGTCCCATCCAGGATCTTCCTCTGGGACAACAACCTCTGGCTCTAGGGACTGCCTATCCTGTTGGTGGAGACGGTCAGCTTCCTCCCTGGCTTTCCTGAATACCATTCTCTGTTCAACCAGAGTTAATAAAGTATGGAGCATGGACTGTATATCTGCCCAGTTATGGCGGTGGGAGATGAAGATAGAGGCAAACAAGTTCGCCATCCTCTTAGGAGCCTGCCGGTACAAGGAAACAGAGCTCCTCCAACTTAGGAGGTCCACAGTACTGAAAGAATGGGGCAACCAAAAGTACCGAGCAGGTCACCCATGTTTATTCAAGCCACCCATTGGCATCTGGCGAAGGGGAAACTGTCCTGCCTCAGGGTGATCCTTCCTGTCAAAATGGGTGCCGAGTCTACTGTGGGGAGGAGATGCCATTTTAGTTTCCTCCCCAGAGGGCAGTGGAGGCTGTGAAGCCTCAGGAGTCTGCACGGGAGGGGCCTTGTCACATGGAAGAGGATTTTGTCCTGATGTATTTAAAGTATTTAAAATATGATGCTCCTCCTCTCCTAACTCTGCCCTCTGGTAGTTCTCATGGGAAGGGGAAGGTTTATCCTTTCTCTGTGCCATAAGCTGAGCTTCCACTACATCCAATTTATGGAAGGCAACCTCTATCCACTCCTGCATACCTTTAAAAGCTTGATCTTGTTTGCTTTTATAAACTGACTCAAAGATGTTACGGTTCTCCTCCCTCATGCACTTAATAGTTAAATCAAAGGCCTGATGTTGTTGTTGTATGGCCACATTAAAAGCCTGAATTTGTTGTTGCGTGGCTAAGTTAAGAGCCTGAATGTGTTGTTGCACATTCTCAGTATGTGAAGTAGAACATCTACCTCTCATAGAAATAAGACTGTAGCAAATGGCGCTCACACATATTACCAAAAAAAAAACACCCAGTAGCACAGACTGTAAAGGGATGGTTTGTAAACCACCCATGTATGTATACAATAGCAAAATCATGTGCCATACACCAGGCTTCATCAAATTATTTACATTAATAAAACTGGTGGTGATATTTAATGGAAGAAGGCTACTCAAATTCAAGGCTGGAAGGAAACTGAAAGAACTCAAGCTAGGGATGAAACTGTACAGGCTCATGGTTGAGGCCATATTTAAGCCAAAAACGCACCCACAAGGGCTGTACGCACAGGGAAAAAAACAGACTTTTCAGGACTTGAGACAAATATTATACTGCAAGTCCTGCAGAACTAGTGCGCTTATGGTGACCAACGCAAGGAATGTTAGTAAGCTGGTCAACTGCGGGTGTAACTTGGAAACCACGCCGGACGCCAAACTGTTGTAGGGCAGCCCCTATACAAAATGGGGTGCCTGACTGTGGGTCCTCACCCACGCGCTTAAAAGGACTTATCGATACTCTCCTGCAGGCACACACGAAAGGTTAATAAAAGGTTTATTTACAAGGGAAGGGCAAATGAGGAAATGTACAGCTCAGGGAGAAAAATGGGAGACAAAGTTTTAAATGCGTCCTATCCAATCCGCCGATCTGGAATCCCAAATGGCACTCTGAGAGCTGGCTGCAAGCCAGGAGCCGTGAAGCCAGGAGGCGAGCGACAGAGCGAAAGATCCCAAGGCCCATGTGTCTGGTTTTTATACCCAACCTGGCTGCTTAACTCCACCCTCAGGTCCTAGCCACCTTCCCTTTGGTGGTGACGGGATTTGTCTTTCCCAATGTCCTGATGGCTTTGGTCTGGAGTGGGGGTGGAGTCCACAAAGCCTGTATGGGATTAGCTCAGAATATCCTTTCACCCTAACAACAGGACAGTTTGCTGAGTCCGGTCCCCGGCATTATTACTTCTTTACTTTAGAATATTAATAACCGATGTATGAGAACAGAGTATTTATTTTACAGAAGTAACTTTCTGTAAATGTAAGGATAATCGTACAATTGTAGGATTTTTTTTAAAAAAAGTTACCTATTGTTTCACTACTGAAAGTTTCATGCAGGAGGCCTGAATGCAAAAACCCACCAGGAAGCCCACCTGGGAATAGGAATGTGGAAGCCTGCCTAGAGAATTCAGACAATGAACCACCCCTCCCCGCCCTACAAATCTTTTCAGCACCCTACAAACCCAGTCTCCCACCTGACCTCTCCTCACCCTATAAAAGCCTGCTTCCCCCAGCCAACGTGTGTGGCTTCATGGACCCCCACCTTAGGTCCCTGAGGTCCTCCCGGGGCACCATAAATTTTCCCTTCCTTTAAGAAATTTAGCCTGGCTCTCCTTTTCTTTACCGCTCCGAACCTTTCATATGGTGCATTGGCTGGGAATGGGTTTGATCCCACGTGGGGACCCTGCCCCGTCCAAAACCCTCCACCTTCCCTCTTGTACACTCTCTACCTCTCCCCGTGGAACTGGAAGGCAGGAACCCCTCCGAGCTCACTAAGGCTTAACAGCCACTGGTACACGACCTGGGGCACCCTCCCTGTGGGAGAATGGGCCCTCGCTGCCTCTCATGCCACGTGAGCGGAGCAGGGACTTGCTCTAGTCACTTATTGGGCTTCCCTGGTAACTCCAATCCATGTGGCCACTTCTGCTTCAACAACTTCTTCTTCCCATCTCCCTTGGAGGGGCCATCCTCCTCTTCCTCCTGTTGGCCCACCTTCTCTTCCTACGGTACTTCGCCAAATAATCGCAAAGAAATAAAAGACCTGGCCGGCCTGTGGACCACCAGCTCTTGGCTCTTGACTCTCCCAGGGTGAGCTGTTGCCTCTAGGGTCCCTCGGATCAAGGAGGTCTCTTCTCTTTTATTCAGCGATCGCTACCCCCTCCTGATCCGTGCTTTCCATTTGGGGCTCCCTTTGAGGTGAGACATCCCCTTAGGGGAACTGTAACAGGGTTGTCCCAGGAAAGAGAGAGGTTCCAGGTTTCCTGCCTCACCCAAGGGAGGGTGGAGCTGAGCAGGAAGAGAAGAAGCTGCAGAGGAGACTGAGAAAGGAAGCAGGATGGAGCCAGAAGGAGACCTGGAGGAGGCGCATGGAGCCGAGAGACACTTGAAGAAACTGCCTTGTCTTTTGGTCGTGGACTGGGTGACACAGATGTGGGTGAGACCCGTGGGGAGGTGTCAATGGCAGCTTTTATCTTGATGTTGATTTTGCTCCTTTCCTTCCGGGCTTGTCTGGTTGTTTCTGACCCTTTTCTGTGGGTCCCCACTGGAAGATGCCTTAGACTTGTGGCAGGCTTTGGGGCCTTGCTCTGGGCCAATCCCATTTGGACAGAGTTTTACCCACGAGGGGATGGGTAACTTTGGGTGCTTGATTTAGAAACTAGATTCTTTGTCTTTCCTGTATTGTTTCCAAATTAAAGTTCCTTCCCATTAAAGTCTCATATGTTTTGTGTTGATGCGGCGGATGGCAGAACCCATTTAGAATAGGCAGGTTTGCGGGGTTTGGGCTGCCCTCTCCCTGTCCTATAACAGAATGACCCGTCCTATTTCTTGGAGGTAAAGAGGACAGCAGGACGCCGCCTTCCCCTTTCACTTTCCCGCTCTATTCCCTGAGGATCAAGCCAGGGACACTGGGACGCCGGCCTCCCTCCCTGACCCTCCGTTTGAGATCCTAAGAGGGACACTCACTACAGGATCAACGCAATCCCACATTCCGGCAGACACCCCCTTGGGGTGCCTCCTAAAGGCCCTTGGCCCTCTACATTTGAAGCCAGCTGTGAGACCTAAGTGCCTCATTTTTTGTTGCACCACGGCCTGGCCCAAATATGAACTGAACAGTGGCGCTAGGGGGCCGGAAATGGGCTCTTTTGACGCCAAAATTCTAACCGACTTAGACAACCTTTGCCATAGGCAGAAAAAGTGACCTGAAATTCCCTTAGGCCCAGGCTGTCTTTCTCTTGCACTCCGCCCATTCCCTCCCTCCTGAAAATCTGCCCTACTTTCAAAATCTCAAGACTCCTCTCAGACTCTTCGCGCCCTCTCCGGACCCCTCTTCTGCATTCTCTGATCCTCCAAATTCTCTATCTTCTCCTCCTCCAGCTCCCCAATCCATTCCCTCCCACCCCTTTCTTTTCACCTCCTAGCCCCACACCCTCTCTCTGCTTATCCTCTTGTTCCTCCCCTCAAGGAAGTGGGTGGGACTGAAGGAGGAGTTAGAGTCCATGTTCCTTTCTCTGTCTAACCTCTCCCAGATTGAAAGAGTCTTGTCTCTTTTACTACCTACACCCAAAAATTTTGTTATCTTACCCAAGCCTATGACCTTACAAGTCATGATTACATGTTATCTTCTCTTCCACCCTGACCTCTAATAAAAGGGAATGTGTTTTTAGGTCTGCCCAAGACCACGCAGATCAGGTCCATTTGACTGACACAGCTGCTGCAGGAGGCCTTGTTGTCCCAGCCAGATAAGACACTGGCATGGGCTGAAGTCAAAGGGCCTCACACTGTGGGGCCGAAGATTCCTTGTGCCTCACACCGTGGGGCTGAAGATTTAACATCCCTTCACTTTTTGTTCTTGGTCATAAAAAGAAAAAAATTTCCCAGAAAGTACATTAGGCACTACATTATATACATCAGTATACTGCAAATAAACGACATGGAAAATTATCTGTTAGAAACTAATTATTAAACAATTTGGCCCACTTAACAATGGGAAACAACTTATTGAGCATGCCTGACAAGCATTACAATACAACAATTATAGTAGGTCCTTCTTTTGCCTTCCCTTGAAGTTTCTTGGGAAGGTTTTTAAATGAAGCTATTTGAGTTAAGAAGTTTGTAGGTAGAAAAAGTTCTGATAGCTGAGTAGCAGCTGGTCTCCGGCTGAAGGCCACGCGAATAGAATATTCTTTTGATGCTTAGGTTTTAGCTGATAAGGATGCACTGGCGGCTACCCAATGTCTTAGGTAATTGTCTAGCTGAAATAATAAGTTTTAGTGTTAAGTCTGGTTTTTATCTATTAACCTTGACGGCTACCGTCTAGATGGGACCTGCAGGAGCCAGTAGTCCATGGGAACATAATACACTAATTGTTTCTGCCTTACACATGATAATGTATTTTTTTTTTATTACTAATAATGAATAAAGAAACTGCTGAGCCTCTCGGCAGAAAATACTAGCACCTCACCAAGTGTCAGTGTCTCCTCATTCTACCTTGTCCCCTTCCCCTCAGTCCTTTCGTTTTCGCCGACGCCGTCTCATCCTTTCAGGAACCCCTGACACGACATTTTGTCGGAGCCTGGTCCCCGGCACACAGCCATGCCTCCAGGCCCTGCAGCAGTTCCCAGCCCAGAGCCACGTGGGACTACCAGACTGACACAGGCAGGCCCCCCGGGGCTGGGCTCTCCTAGACAGTTTTATTACCTGTCTCCTAGCTGGTCTCCCACTGGCAGCACCTAAACCTATAAGCTTTACTAAGCTCACAAAGATTACCCAGTCTGCCTCAAAAAGCCCTGCCGCCCTCCTTAGCCGCTGCCTGACAGAGGCGCTCAAGCGCCATACCAGGCTTGACCCTGACTTGCCTGGAGGCACCACAGTTCTGGCTACACATTTTATATCTCAATCAGCCCCAGACATTAAAAGACAGTTTAAGGGCCTCCCCTGGTGGTGCAGCCTCTGCAGCACCAGTTCGATCTCCGGCCACCGGCGAGGGTCCCACATGTAGTGCAGACCTCTCCTGCCGCGCCCGCTGCTCCCCTCAGCAGTATATTTCGTCAGTCTGCCTGTTCTGTTCCCCGCTCTGGCTCTGGTGAATTCTCTCACCCTCCTGTGCTTCTGACTGTCCCCAGTGCTTGTATACATAAATAAATCTAAAAAAAAAAAAAGACAGCTTAAGAAGGCTGATGACGGTCCTCAAACCCCTATCCAAGATCTGCCCAATATGTGAATATGGCCTTTACAGTATTTAACAACCAGGAGGAACAGGACAGGGCAGAGAGGGAACTCCATAGTCTCCAGAAGGCTGAGCTTCAAGCTCAGGTCCTAGTAGCTGCCTTAAGACCGCCTTGCCCTGCTCCTCCAACCACCACAGCACCTGCCACCCGACAGAGGACGACAATGGGCCCCAACCAACCGCAGCCGGGAGCCTGCTTCAAATGTGGCGGAAAAGGCCACTGATCCAGATGATGCCCCGACCCCCACCCTCCGCCAGGACCGTGCCCCATCTACAACATCCAGGGTCACTGGAAAATTGACTGTCCCTCCACGCCTGGCTATGGTGGGCCAGTCCTTCTGTTACGGGGAAAGGATGTCCTGAGCTAATCCCATTCAGGCTTTATGGACTCCACCCCCACTCCAGACCAAAGTCATCAGGACATTGGGAAAGACAAATTCCGTCACCACCAAAGGGAAGGTGGCTGGAACCTGAGGGTGGAGTTAAGCAGCCGGGTTGGGTATAAAAACCAGACACATGAGCCTTGGGGTCTCTCTCTCTCTCTCTCTCTCTCTCTCTCTCTCTCTCTCTCTCTCTCTCTCTCTCTCTCTCTCTCTCGCCTCCTGGCTTCACTTCACGGCTCCTGGCTTGCGGCCAGCTCTCAGAGTGCCATTTGGGATTCCAGATCGGCGGATCGGGTAGGACTCATTTAAAACTTTGTCTCCCACTTTTCTCCCTGAGCTGTACATTTCCTCATTTCCCCTTCCCTTGTAAATAAACCTTTATTAACCTTTTGTGTGTGCCTGCAGTAGAGTATTGATTAGTTCTTTTAAGCGCAAGGGTGAGGACCCACAGTCAGGCGTGGGCAGCCCGTTTTCTATCGGGGCTGCCATGTAACAGACTGAACTACTGGTTGATTGTCCCCCTCAAGGTACTGATGTCCAGCCTGAGCCAGGGCACTGTACGGTACAGCTTCCTTGCTCACTACAAGGCCACATGTTTATGTTTTCAGTCTTGCTTTCCTATCTTCCTCTATTAGGACAGGACAGGGGGACTAAATTCCAAACTAGCAGCCTCCGCAGCCACGATTGGCTCTCCCAGCTGCTGCTACAGAAGACAGGAATAACATGGAAACCCTAATTCTCACTGATGCTGCCACTTTGGCTACAACCCCTCCAGGTGTTTGGGATACTACAGTGCCAGGCTGAGGTGTCTTTGCCACCCCTCTTAGGGTGCAATTAAAGGAAACTCCTATCTTCCTGATAGAACCACAATACCCCTCAAGCCAAAGCCCAACAATGCTCCTTGAATCCCCTAGTCTCAGAGGTTATGGAACACCATGGAGTTCTGGGCTCACTCACAGTCTGTGCCCTCCTTACTCTTAAATCTGAAAAAAAAAAAAAAAAACACAAAAAAAAAACATCTCCTGTCCTGGCTGTTACCCCTTTTCATTCCATTGCTGATGGAGGACAAGAATAGAAAGGCTGAAAAGAAGGTGCCCCAAGACCAGAACCTGACTCACAAGGAGATAGGGGTAGAGGAAAATAACATGACCATTAACCCAGCTATTTAAGTTGTGACCCTCAGACACCAGGGCCTTATCACAAGACATGAGACCCAAGCAGGATCAGATGCTCTAGGGAGTGGAGCACAGACCTAAGGGTAAAGATACAGAGATTGAGCCCATCTTGGATCTCCAGTTTCCCTCCTGGAATTTGGTCATTTTCGGATTCTGCATGGTTATCCAAAATCATCGACAAACTGAAGGCTCACAAGGAGTGACCCCTCCAAAACAGAAGAGGGCTATATCAGTGCAGTCGCTGCACTGGCTCGGGGCAGCACTCCCTCTGCCCACCTGGGACTGTGCAGGTGCCTCTTTTCACCAACTTTCTCCCTCTGCAGGGCAGCAGCTTTTTGCCCGCCCATGACCTGTCAAGGCCCCCTGCTTGCAACTTACAGGGCAAGCCCTGGTATAAAATGGGGCTTCCTGACTGTGGGTCCTTACCCATGCGCTTAAGGGGGAATTACTAATGCTAAACTGCAGACACACACAAAAGGTTGATAAAAGGTTTATTTACAAGGGAAGGGGAAATGGGAAATGAATAACTCAGGGAGAAAGAAAGGGAGATAAATTCGTAAATGCGTCCTACCCGTTCTGCTGACCTGGAATCCCAGTGACCCGCTGAGCTGGCTAAAACCTAGCACACCTCGTAGCCAAGCCAGCAATTCCCACCCCCCCCACCCCCAGCCACATGGCCAGTTAAATACCCAAACCCAGAGCCCAGTTGCTTAACTCTGCCCTCAGGTCCTCAAAACCTTCCCTTTGGTGATCATGGGATTTGTAGTTCCCAGTGTCGTGGGGGTGGAGTCCACAAAGCCTGTATGGAGTTTGCTCAGGACATCCTTCACCCTTAACACAACCATGCAGGCCTCTTTTAGCAAACCTGTCCCATTTGGGGGCAGCTCTTCCTGCCCACTTGTGTCTATGCAAGTGTCTTCATCCTTTCCCTTATAAACCTGCCCTTTAAATATAACTAATGTCTCTGACTCATGGAGAAACTCGCCTGGAAAACTCAACGCTGAAGGGGGAGCTCTGGTGAAACCTTTCCCAGAGTGAACCCAAGGACCCCGCACTAACTCCAAATACGACAACACTTAACTAAAACATTTTTTTTTCCATTTTTCTCTTGCTTGGGCCCTGCATCCTCAATGCCCTCATCAAGATCATCACTTGCCTGGAGGCCATCAAACTCCATATGGTCCTTCACTGGAACCCACTATGAAGCCTCCACCATCCTTCTTCCAAGGTCTCTTAGCTCATCACCCTGCGGTAGAGCCCTGACTGCCTCCCCATGTCACCCACGATCAGCAGGAAGCAGTCATTGATCAGATGGACATCCTTTGTCCTAACAGCAGTTAGGGGCTCCAACCATAGAGGGGGGGAATGAGCCTGAGGGCAACTTAGAGATAATTAGGCAGCCTCAAGGGCAGTGCAGAGACTTCAGGAGAGTTCAGGAAGGCTCCAGAGATAAGGGCAACAAATCTAAAGGGGACAATCACACTTCCCAGGACTAGGGGCAACAGGACATTCCTGGACAAGGATGATAAAAAAAATAAGGACTGGGACAGAGAGACTTTGTTCTGGGCACAGACATTCAGGCAGTGAGTGAGACCACCGAGAGCTAACCAATCACAAAGAGACAGGTGGAGCTTTAGAGTAATCAGGGAAAGAAGATCTCTATTCCCTGAGATACGATCCACTTGGGCTTCCTTGCCCCTCCCTGGCCTGGTTTCATGGCCTGGGAGTCCCACTTTATTTCTGTTCCTTTTCTCCTCAATAAACTTTTTCTTTCTCTAAACAAATCTGCCTCTTGTTTGCTTGCCTGAGAGTCTGCAAAGATCCTGCTGTGGCTTCGTGAGACACCAGCCCTTGGGGGGTCTAGTGGATGCCACTCAGTGCTGTCCCTGCAGCCTGGGATCCCTTCCTGGCTGGGAGACTGGGTCTGAAAACCTGCAATTCCGGTATCGTTACCTTAAGGCCTTTAGAATTTATGGTGATGTGAGCTGACATTGAGAAGAGCAGCTTTTCTGGTGTATCAGGCGTCACCATGACCTTTAAAGTATTTTCTGCTTCACTCTGTTGTTGCAAAAATAAATTCTAGTCTTTTACCGGGGCAGTGGAAGAACAAGCGGTACTTCAGGAATGGTGAGGTCAGGAGAAGCTTTATTACTCATGCGTGAGGTCTCAGACCTGGGCAGTCCCATAAGGTCTGAGCACCTGTCTAGAGACAAAGGGTTTCTTTTGTACAAACCATCTTACACTGATAATAGGGGTTAGCAAGCGCAACTGTTTGCTGTAAAACTCCTAGACAAAGAGGGAGAGATGGACATTTGGAGATGGCCTTCGAAGAGAGAGAAATCAGCTTGGCTGGCTATGAGACCTTGTTAAAAATGTAACCTCATTTAGATAAGCTAAAACTTAGATGGAAAGCTCATTAAGGAAAGGTTTATCTAGTAAGCAAACTTGCTATTTACAATTGCATTGTATTATTTACCAGGACTAAGACCCCTTAGCAGGAAAGATTTATTTGCTTGGCAGTTCCTTTTCATGCTAAGAGAGGCCTGCATGGTCTCAGGTGGGTGGCCTTGAGGAGAGCTGCCTCCACTGAGGGAGGTCAGTGAAGAGAAGTCCTGGCATCTAACAGGACATGGGCAGGCAGAAGCCTGCTGTCCTGTAGAGGGAGAGAGTTGGTGAAAAGCAGCACCTGCATAGTCACAGGTGGGCAGATGGAGTGCTGCCCCATCATCTTTAGGGAGGAGCTCATCTTTGTGGGTGGAGGTTTGTGCCCCTATAGCACAAACCTAGGGTGTTCACTAGGGTGAACACTAGGGTGTTCTCCTGATCTGGGCATTGATGCCTAAGGGTCTTGGTTTCTGTAACTGGGTTAATGTATTATGCTAATCCCTTCTACCCCTACCTCCTTGTGTGAGTTAGGTTCTTGATCCTCTATCTCCTTTCCTCCATCAAGAGGATTCACCAGAGACAGAGTGGGAAACAGAACAGACAGATCTGTAACAGGGTGGTCCCCAGGAAAGGGGGAGGCTCTGGGTTTCCAGACTCACCCAAAAGGAGGGTGGAGCTGAGCAGGGAGAGAAGAAGCTGCAGAGGAGACTGAGGAAGGAAGGAAGCAGGAGGGAGCCAGAAGGAGACCTGGAGGGGGCACATGGAGCAGAGACATGTGAAGAAACTGCGCTTGCCTTTTGGTCGTGGACTAGTTGAAACACATGTGGGTAAGAGACCTGTGGGGAGGTGACAATAACAGTGTTGTGTGGAATTTGATTTTGCTCTTTTTCCTCCCAGAATTGTCTGGCTATTTCTGACCCTTTTCTGTGAGTCCCCACTAGAAGTTGCTTTAGACTTGGGGCAGGCTTTGGGGCCTTGCTCTGGGCTAATCTTGCTTGGGCGGACTTTTACCCAGGAGGGGACAGGTAACTTTGGGTGCCTGATTTAGAAACTATTCTTTGCCTTTCCTGTATTGTTTACAAATTGTATTCAAGTTCCTTTTCATTAAAGTCTCATATGTTTTGTGTTGATGCGGCAGATGGCAGAACCTATTTGGAGCAGGCAGATTTGAGGGGCCTGAGGGGCCCCTCTCCCTGCCCTGTAACAGATTGACCAAAGTACATTGCTGAGGGGAGCAATGCGCAAGTCAGGAGAGGTCTTCTGCGTCATGCAGGTTACTCTCTGGCCAGCTGGAGATTGAACTCATGCTGCAGAGGCTGTGGACAGTCTCACAAGCTGTGTTTTAACCCCTTACACCACCAGGGAGGCCCAAGTTTGCCTTCTTTATTGACCTGTCTTCCAGACAAGCATTAACAAGTTTCTCTTTCCCCCACATTTCTTGCAATTTCCCCTTTGTTTGACAGGTTTGTCTTTAGATAACAAATTCTTCTGCATTTCAAGGAAGAGGGAGTTAAACATCAACTATTGAAGAAAAGCTGGTGCCCTCCTGTCTCCAGGCCAACACCTTCCTCCTTCCCTTTGCAGACCCTAACCCATCTCCCCTTTTTCCCCCTTTGTATAAATACCCCTGCACTTTGCCAAAGAGCAGGACGGTGGTCTTTCAGACAGGAGTCTCCTGCCCTCTGATTTGTCGACAAATTATTCCACCTCCCTTTTCCTCAAACTGTTTCCTTTTATTGGCTGAGGGAAACTGAAGCCAGCGTTAGGTATCACTAGGACTGTGGGGAGATGTGTGGGAGCCCTTACTGAAGTGAGTCTGCAGAATGGGGTTTACCCCTGTTGGACGCCAACTCCTGGTCAGGGCGCACAGCCTGTGCCTGCAGGGGACAGACAGAAGTGCCCCCACTCCCGGGCCAGGGATGGAACAGCCCTGGCCAGTCAGGTCCTCGCAGCGGATGTCGGTACAAACCGCAGGTCTCGTCCAGACTCAGCCGGAGTGGGATGCCTTCAATAGCTCTTAGGGCAGAGTAACTGCAATTTAAAAAGTTTCAAGTAAATAGAGTTTTATGTATTTTTTCTCGTGA